>NC_047128.1:576958-876958 GCF_009829125.3 Periophthalmus magnuspinnatus | reverse complement strand
TGTTGTTTTAACTGTGACACTTCACATATTTTGATCCATGTTTCCTTTTATTGTTTTGAAAATTCTAAATTCGCCCAAATCAAAGTATTAACATGTTTTATCAGTTTCACTTTCATTTTTGTGGCTCTGAGTCCAAAGCCCCGCCCCCTTCACGGCGCTATCACATCACAATCAGCGTTAATGAAACTACTGCACATCACACCAGGTTTGTGAAGCTGTAGTGTGTTGTTTTGTGTCATGTTTTTGTATATTTATGGAGGATTGTCGCGTGGGAGTGTGGGTAACGTCGGCTTGTGGGCGGAGCCTCGTACAGAATCTCACAGCTAAACATAAGGAGGGTTTGAATAGGGCCCGGGAGAGATCTCTAGATTACTCAAACATGCATGGACGACTCTAAAACCTCTGCACACGTGTTTTTGATGAAGAACAGAGTCAGAACATGGGACAAACACACAGAAAGTCCATTTTGTAGATCCCGTCGTCTTTAAACTCAGGATGTAAATGTTTTTGCGTCCACGGTTCACACAGTTTGCGTCAGACGTGGAGGGTTTGAAAGCGGAGACGCCATGTTTTCTGAAGTTAAATAAATAACTTTTGAGTGGTCACCCTGCTGAGGATGTTTAATTTATAAAATATAAACAAAACTGTCCCGGCGTTTTGTCTGTGGCGCAGCGGGCACAGCGGGTACAGCGGGCACAGCGGGCACAGCGGGCACAGCGGGCACAGCTCTGCTCTAATTAAACTCTCAGAATCAGGCGTTATGTAATTTTCATTAGAACAACAGTATGGGGTCCTGCTTTAATCTCTGCTCTGTGGTTAGCCTTAATAATCACCTGACAAACTGCATTTATGAGCGTTTGGAGCGGCTCTACACGACCACTCTGCGTCTGGACAGGCCCCGCCCCTTCACTGCGGATGTAACTGTTAGCTTAGCCGCTGTTATTGAGTTATGTAACACACGTGCGAATGGAACGTTGGTTTAAACGTGAACACGGCCAGGCAAAAGTTTGGACACACCTGCGTTTTCTCCGTATATAACACACTCTGTTTATACAAATGGACGTAGCTAACCTGCTAGCCGTCACGCTACAAACAGGAAGTGATGATGAGCGCACTTTGAGCGCCATCGACTCGGACACGGTCTTAAATGTTCGTGTTAACCCTCTACATGATCCTGGGGTTCATTTATTTATTTATTTTTTAATTATTATTATTAGTTTATTTTTATTTTTTTATTATTATTATTTTTTCAGTTATTTTCACTTTTTATTATTATTTTTTTTTTAGTTACTTTGAGGTTTGTGTGGTTTTTTTTAGTTTATTTTCTTTATTATTATTAATTTTTTAGTTATTTTGAGTTTTCTTTTTTTTACTTTTTTATTTATTTATTTTGGTTGTTTTAAGGAGTTTTTTGTTTATTTTCTTTCTTTTGTTTTAGTTACTTTGAGGGTTTTTTTTATTTTTAGTTTTTTTTATTATTTTGTCTTTATTTTTGTTTTGTTTTTTAATCTGTCCTCTCTCTGTCTCTGCTGCTTCAGACTCATTCTGGTCTTAAATGTTCGTATTAACCCTCTACATGATCCTGGGGTTTTTATTTCACTATTGTGTCTGTAAATCAAGATCTGAACATTAATAACAGACAAATCAGGTCCTTCTTTCCCCGAGGTCGCTCCTGTTAGCGTTAGCAACAGGTTTGATTGACAGCGTTGCTAAGCGGCCGCTCTCTGCTAAACCAGTGGTGTGAGCGGAAAGGGGCGTTACCTTCAACATCCTCGCTCCTGATTGGCTCTTTGGTTGCTATGACACTCGCGGTTGGACTTTGGCTCCAGATTAGCTGCTGTACCTGCTCTCGCCTCGATGAGCTTCATTTGGAGCTGAACACTTAGTCCACGTCTTTATGCAGTGTCTAGCTTGTCGTTATTTTGAGTTTATTTTTGTTCACTACATCCACACGTGTCGTTCATAGATTTGATGCTTCAGTGAAAATCTACAGTGTGAATAATCCCAGAAATAAACAAGAAACACAAATGAAAAAGTCCAAACTTTCACTGGTCGTGTATCAAGCTCAGCATTACTGGATTTAATGTGTAAAATTATCATTTAGTAACGTAATGTTTGTTTGTTTCGTCTTTTTTAGTTTAAAAAATACCATAGTTTAATCGCTCAAACTAACGTCACGTTGTGCATTTGATCAAACTCTGAGTCCATTTTACAAAAACCTATAAGATATGGAGCTTTTACAGAGAGTTTTGAAATACATTTTGTACAGATCAGGGGTGAAATACAGTTTTCACTGAGCTGTGCCCATGTGGGTCAGAGGTCACGGCAGTGTGCCAGCAGAGGGCGCTGGGATTTGGCACATTCCCAAGTGGAGCAAAGGGAAAGGCAAGTTACAGCCTGGGACTCCGTCCCGGCGAGGGACTCATTAAAACCGCGTCCGAAACCCGGAAAATGGCAAAAATCAAGTAGTAAACACGCCCCGACATGGCAGTGAGTGGTGTCAAAAATTAGAACTCGACGAGCTCTAATTGTCACAAAAGACCCCGAGAAAAAATAACGAAAGACGACTCGATAGCGCCACCTCAAACTTTGATTTTCATGGGGCCAATGGGAGCCCGACTCGGACAAAAGTCGACGTAAAAATCCGAAACTCACATAAAAAAATAGTACATGTCAGGACATGACAAAAATGATATTATGGCCCCGCCCTAAAATGTACAGGACGTCGGCCATATTGGATCAAACCCGGGAACGACAAAAGTGCACACCCTCACATTCAGGACATTTTCTCACACAGTTTTCATCACAAACACTTCAAATTTGGCCAAATCCCACTAAACCCATGTGTGATTAAAGATTAACAATTACATTTTGATTATGACTTTGGGTGTGGTCAGGGTGAATTTTCAACAAAATCACACATTTTTGCAATATTTCAATAAAATATTTCTCTTTCACACATTTTTTGTTGGGAAAATGCTAATACAGCGTTTATGCACATTTGTGAGCTGAACGCAATGATATGCAAATCAAGGCACTCTCTCACAAAATGGCTCTCTAGCGCCCTCTTCAAATTTCATTTTCAAAAATTCGTAGAACACAAACGCTTTGACGTGGACGTGTGAAAAAATTCACAGGGGCCTTATTTGTGATGGGGCACAATGTGAGAAAGTCACATGACTGTAGCTGTTATGGTTTAGGAGAAAAATAATGGGTGGAAAATGCGTTTCCATTATTAGGCCCGAGCCTGGGACTCCGTCCCGGCGAGGGACTCATTAAAACCGCGTCCGAAACCCAGAAAATGGCAAAGATCAAGTAGTAAACACGCCCCGACATGGCAGTGAGTGGTGTCAAAAATTAGAACTCGACGAGCTCTAATTGTCACAAAAGACCCCGAGAAAAAATAACGAAAGATGACTCGGTAGCGCCACCTCAAACTTTGATTTTCATGGGGCCAATGGGAGCCCGACTCGGAAAAAAGTCGACGTAAAAATCCGAAACTCACATCAAAAAATAGTACATGTCGGGACATGACAAAAATGATATTATGGCCCCGCCCTAAAATGTACAAGACGTCGGCCATATTGGATCAAACCCGAGAACGACAAAAGTGCACACCCTCACATTCAGGACATTTTCTCGCCCAGTTTTCATCACAAACACGTCAAATTTGGCCAAATCCCTCTAAACCCATGTGTGATTAAAGATTAACAATTACATTTTGATTATGACTTTGGGTGTGGTCAGGGTGAATTTTCAACAAAATCGCAATTTTTGCAATATTTCAATAAAATATTTCTCTTTCACACATTTTTTGTTGGGAAAACGCTAATACAGCGTTTATGCACATTTGTGAGCTGAACGCAATGGTATGCAAATCAAGGCACTCTCTCACAAAATGGCTCTCTAGCGCCCTCTTCAAATTTCATTTTCAAAAATTCGTAGAAGACAAGCGATTTGTCGTGGACGTGTGAAGAAATTCACAGGGGCCTTATTTGTGATGGGGCACAATGTGAAAAAGTCACATGACTGTAGCTGTTATGGTTTAGGAGAAAAATAATGGGTGGAAAATGCGTTTCCATTATTCTTCTTCTTCTTCTTCTTCTTCTTCTTCTTATTTTGGTCGCGACTTTGAATCCACTTTTGACCCCCTGAACGTTAACGAAAAGTCAATTTTATTGGACCCAAAATTCAAGATTGGTGAAAAATTAATTATTTTGATGTTCAAAAAAATTAATGTCTCAAAATGACTCAATAGCGCCACCTCAAAATTTGAAATACATTGCGGCAATGAGAGACCTTTTTCATCGTAGACAAATGAAATTTGGTACAAACATAGAACATGTCAAGACAAGTAAAAAATGATATTATGACCCCACCCTAAACCCTACAGGAAGTCGGCCATTGTGGGCGGAACCTCATTTTTTCAAAATTTTACCTCTCACATTTGGATTTTTTGCGCCTTGGATTTTCATTAAACAAACTTGCAAATTTGTCAAAATGAACTAGACCCATGTGGGATTATAAGCAACTCTTTTGGAATTTTCTAAGTAATAAAATGTGGGTGTGGCCAGCCTGCAAAGAAAAAAGCCATTTTTAAAAGTTTTTAATTGCATGTAACTCACACAGTTAGTGTCCTACGTCCCGGCATGAATATACTTTTTTATTCAAAATGTTGATCTGAACACATAGATATACAATTTACACAGGTCAGATTTTATATTGCTCCACAGCGCCCCCTCAAACTTTGATTTTATGGGGCCAATGGGAGCCCGACTCGGAAAAAAGTCAACTTAAAAATCTGAAACTCACATCAAAAAATAGAACATATTGGGACATGAGAAAAATTATATTATGGCCCCGCCCTAAAATGTACAGGAAGTCGGCCATATTGGATCAAACCCGGGAATGACAAAAGTACGCACCCTCACATTCAGGATATTTTCTCGCACAGTTTTCATCACAAACACATCAAATTTGGCCAAATTCCACTAAACCCATGTGTGATTAAAGATTATCAATTTTACTTTGATTATGACTTTGGGTGTGGTCAGGGTGAATTTTCAACAAAATCGCAAATTTATGAATATTTCAAAAAAATATTTCTCTTTCACACATTTTTTGTTGGGAAAACGCTAATACAGTGTTTATGCACATTTGTGAGCTGAACGCAATGATATGCAAATCAAGACACTCTCTGACAAAATGACTCTCTAGCGCCCTCTTCAAATTTTATATTCAAAAATTCGTCGAAGACAATCGCTTTGTTGTGGACTTGTGGAAAAATTCACAGGGGCCTTATTTGTGATGGGGCACAATGTGAGAAAGTCACATGACTGTAGCTGTTATGGTTTAGGAGAAAAATAATGGGTGGAAAATGCGTTTCCATTATTAGGCCCGAGCCTGGGACTCCGTCCCGGCGAGGGACTCATTAAAACCGCGTCCGAAACCCAGAAAATGGCAAAAATCAAGTAGTAAACACGCCCCGACATGGCAGTGAGTGGTGTCAAAAATTAGAACTCGACGAGCTCTAATTGTCACAAAAGACCCCGAGAAAAAATAACGAAAGATGACTCGGTAGCGCCACCTCAAACTTTGATTTTCATGGGGCCAATGGGAGCCCGACTCGGAAAAAAGTCGACGTAAAAATCCGAAACTCACATCAAAAAATAGTACATGTCGGGACATGACAAAAATGATATTATGGCCCCGCCCTAAAATGTACAAGACGTCGGCCATATTGGATCAAACCCGAGAACGACAAAAGTGCACACCCTCGCATTCAGGACATTTTCTCGCCCAGTTTTCATCACAAACACGTCAAATTTGGCCAAATCCCTCTAAACCCATGTGTGATTAAAGATTAACAATTACATTTTGATTATGACTTTGGGTGTGGTCAGGGTGAATTTTCAACAAAATCGCAATTGTTGCAATATTTCAATAAAATATTTCTCTTTCACACATTTTTTGTTGGGAAAACGCTAATACAGCGTTTATGCACATTTGTGAGCTGAACGCAATGGTATGCAAATCAAGGCACTCTCTCACAAAATGGCTCTCTAGCGCCCTCTTCAAATTTCATTTTCAAAAATTCTTAGAAGACAATCGATTTGTCGTGGACGTGTGAAAAAATTCACAGGGGCCTTATTTGTGATGGGGCACAATGTGAAAAAGTCACATGACTGTAGCTGTTATGGTTTAGGAGAAAAATAATGGGTGGAAAATGCATTTCCATTATTCTTCTTCTTCTTCTTATTTTGGTCGCGACTTTGAATCCACTTTTGACCCCCTGAACGTTAACGAAAAGTCAATTTTATTGGACCCAAAATTCAAGATTGGTGAAAAATTAATTATTTTGATGTTCAAAAAAATTAATGTATCAAAATGACTCAATATTGCCACCTCAAAATTTGAAATACATTGCGGCAATGAGAGACCTTTTTCATCGTAGACAAATTAAATTTGTTACAAACACAGAAGATGTGAAGACAAGTAAAAAATGATATTATGACCCCACCCTAAACCCTACAGGAAGTCGGCCATTGTGGGCGGAACCCCATTTTTTCAAAATTTTACCTCTCACATTTGGATTTTTTGCGCCTCAGATTTTCATTCAAAAAATTTGCAAATTGGTCAAAATGAACTAGACCCATGTGGGATTATAGGGAACTGTCTTGGATTTTTCTACATCATAAAATATGGGTGTGGCCAGCCTGCAAAGAAAAAAGCAATATTTTGAAGTGTTAAAGTGAGCATAACTCACACATGCAGTGTCCTATTTCCCGGCATATACATTTTGTTTAAAATCTTGATCTACATGAAATGATATACAATTTACATATGTCAGAATTTTTTTTACTCCACAGCGCCCCCTTGAACTTTTGAATCGGCCCAAAAAAATTAATTTGACGTAAACATTTGAAATTGGGCATGGACATTTGGCTTGGCAACCTGAACAAAAAAGTCAATAAGAACATACCTCTAATTTCAAAGGTGTTGCCATGGCAATGTCTGACATTTCTCATTGAAATACATGGGTTTTGGTTAACTGGGATGAAAAATATTTACTGTGTCATAGACCATTAAAATTTGGTACACATATTCCTCTCATCATACTGAATAAAAAAGCCAATGAAGACATACCTCTATTTCCAACCGTTCAGGCGTGACAATGTCATAAATGCTCTCATTGGAATGAATGGAGTAGTATTACTCAGTTGCTGATTTTGGGGGGAGGGGCGATGTAAGCAGGAACGAAAGGCAGGATCTCCGCGGTGGCGTGTACCCCGCGGTCGCAAGGGGTGGCGAGGGCCTTTATCACTGCTTGCAGTTTTAATTATTATTCTTATTATTTTGGTCGCGACTTTGAATCCACTTTTGACCCCCTGAACGTTAACGAAAAGACAATTTTATTGGACCCAAAATTCAAGATTGGTGAAAAATTAATTATTTTGATGTTCAAAAAAATTAATGTATCAAAATGACTCAATAGCGCCACCTCAAAATTTGAAATACATTGCGGCAATGAGAGACCTTTTTCATCGTAGACAAATGAAATTTGGTACAAACATAGAACATGTCAAGACAAGTACAAAATTATATTATGACCCCACCCTAAACCCTACAGGAAGTCGGCCATTTTGGGTGGAACCCCATTTTTTCAAAATTTTACCTCTCACATTTGGATTTTTTGCGCCGTGGATTTTCATTCAAAAAACTTGCAAATTGGTGAAAATGAATGAGACCCATGTGGGATTATAGGGAACTCTCTTGGATTTTTCTACATCATAAAATGTGGGTGTGGCCAGCCTTCAAATTAAAAAGCTATATTTTGAAGTGTTAAAGTGTGCATAACTCACACATGCAGTGTCCTATTTCCCGGCATTAATATACATTTTGTTTAAAATCTTGATCTGTACGAAATGATATACAATTTGCATGTGTCAGAATTTTTTTTACTCCGCAGCGCCCCCTTGAACTTTTGAATTGTACCAAAAAAATTACTTTGACGTAAACATTTGAAATTTGACATGGACAATTGGGTTGGTAAACTGAACAAAAAAGTCAAAAAGTAAATACCTCTAATTTCAAAGGTGTTGCCATGGCAACGTCTGACATTTCTCATTGAAATACATAGGTTTTGGTTAACTGGGATGAAAAATAATTACTTTGTCATAGACCATTGAAATTTGGTACACATATTCCTCTCATCATACTGAACAAAAAAGCCAATGAAGACATACCTCTATTTCCAAGAATTCAGGCGTGACAATGTCATAAATGGTCTCAATGAAAAGAATGGAGTAGTATTACTCAGTCGCTGATTTTGGGGGGAGGGGCGATGTAAGCGGGAACGAAAGGCAGGATCTCCGCGGTGGCGTGTACCCCGCGGTCGCAAGGGGTGGCGAGGGCCTTTATCACTGCTTGCAGTTTTAATTATTATTATTATTATTATTATTACTTATTTTTTGTATTTTGTATATTTTGTTTATCATTATCATTATTATTTTTATTATTATCATTATTATTTTTTATTATTATCATCATTATAATTTTTTTGTTTTTTATCATTATCATTATTATTCTTATTATTTTTTTATTATTATTTTTTGTATTTTTTTGTTTATCATTATCATTATTATTATTATCATTATTATTATTTTATTGTTTTTATTTTTTATTTTTTTGTTTTTTATCATTATCATTATTATTCTTATTATTTTTTTATTATTATTTTTATTATTTTTTGTATTTTTTTGTTTATCATTATCATTATTATTATTATCATTATTATTATTATTAAAATTTGTATTATTATTAATATCATCATCTTCATCAGTAGTAGTAGTAGTCGTACTAGTAGTAGTAGTAGTAGTAGTCGTACTAGTAGTAGTAGTAGTAGTAGTAGTAGTAGTCGTACTAGTAGTAGTCGTACTAGTAGTAGTAGTAGTAGTAGTCGTACTAGTAGTAGTCGTACTAGTAGTAGTAGTAGTAGTAGTAGTAGTAGTAGTAGTAGTAGTAGTAGTAGTAGTAGTAGTATCATCGTCCTCACTCACCGAGCACCTCCGCCGTCGCCATGATCTCACAGGTGTACATCGCCGCCATGAGTCTCTGCGGCTGCGCCTGAAACGCCTGACGACACGCCTCTTTAGTGGCGGCGATCAGCTGACCCGACACCGGCCCGTAACAGTCCGGCTCCGCCCTGCGTTTGGCCTGTCCCGCCGCGGCCGCCTCCCCCGGGCCGTCGCCGTCCCCCGGTGCGTCCCGGGACACGCCGTCGTCTTCCGCAGAGTCCTGGTGCGGCGTGGAGCTGGTCTGGACGTCCCAGCGCTCCACGGAGAAGCACACGCCCATCAGAGGCTCCTCGCACATGGGCCCCGCCAGCGTTGCCAGCTGGAAGCCGCTCACGATGCTGTTGTCAAAGTCCCTGAGTGTGTTTTGAGGTCTGTCTCCGTGACGACTGAGACACTGCCACAGGGACGGGCGCGAGTACGACTCCACACTGTTCAGGAGGATGTTTGGACCACACCTGAGGAACGCCAGACAAGAAAAACACGGAACATGACTATTCATTAAAGAGGAGGCATTTACTTCTATGTCATATTAAAGAGGAGGCATTTACTTCTATGTCGTATTAAAGAGGAGGCATTTACTTCTATGTCGTATTAAAGAGGAGGCATTTACTTCTATGTCGTATTAAAGAGGAGGTATTTACTTCTATGTCGTATTAAAGAGGAGGTATTTACTTCTGTGTTGTATTAAAGAGGAGGTATTTACTTCTGTGTCATATTAAAGAGGAGGTATTTACTTCTGTGTCATATTAAAGAGGAGGTATTTACTTCTGTGTCATATTAAAGAGGAGGTATTTACTTCTATGTCGTATTAAAGAGGAGGTATTTACTTCTGTGTCATATTAAAGAGGAGGTATTTACTTCTATGTCGTATTAAAGAGGAGGTATTTACTTCTGTGTTGTATTAAAGAGGAGGTATTTACTTCTAACCTAATTTAAAGCTACACTATGGAATTTTTTTGGCCTGTGTTTCTATGAAGACGTCACTGCTTTGTCTGGAATGTTCCACTGCATTAAACAATTCAACTAGACCTGTTTTTATCACTAAAACTTTTAAAATCATGCATTCATACTTTCAGCGGGCTCGCCTCTCCATAGAGATGACCTGTAACTTGGCTGTCTCTATGGAGAAAGAAGTTAAAACACGGTTGAAAGCTTTAAAAAGTCGATTTTTTGCCTCTTTAAAGAAGCAAATCTATCAGTGTTGGTTAAAACTCACAAAGTGTTTCTGAAGTAAATACAAAGAGAACACTGGAATGAGCTTTTTCAAAATCATTTTCATCAGCAAAGTCCAAGTTTTGTTTTAATAAATAGATCAGGAGGAATTTTTATTGAATCAGTCCAGAAGCAACGAGCCTCAAAAATGTTCTCAATGTTCACAATAAAATAAAAAAAAATAAAATAAAAAATAACAGTGCACGGTCGTTCAAACGTCAAATCAAGAGTTTGAATCCTCAAAGTAAATGTTATAATATTAGATAAAGAGTACTACAGACTGAGTACTACAGACTGAGAGTACTACAGACTGAGTACTACAGACTGAGTACTACAGACTGAGAGTACTGCAGACTGAGTACTACAGACTGAGAGTACTGCAGACTGAGAGTACTGCAGACTGAGAGTAAAACTGACTTTTGAAGCTTTAGTCCATGCTCTAATGCTGCTGTGATGTCATCAAGTGGTAATTTTCAACTTAACTCCTCCTTTTACCTTTAGTTCAGTCGAGATAAGAGACAACTCCAGAAATGATCCAAATGATTCTATAAATGAAGGTGTGTGGAGTTTAAAAACACAGTGGAGCACTTCCTGTATCACCACACGATGACATCACAAGGTGGAACAGAGTGTTTTTGTGTGTTAAACATGTGAGAATGAAACAAAACACAAATATGTGAAGTGTTACAGTTAAAACAACATAGAAGTAAATACCTCCTCTTTAATACCAAATAAGCCACTTGACCACGCCCCTCAGTGACCACACCCCTCGTGTCTCTCTTCTTCAGTCCTCACCTGCGCGGTCCAAACGCCCAGATGCGGTCGACGGCGTTCCTCCACCTGTGTCCCTGCAGCAGAGCCTCCAGCCTCTGCTTCAGCTCTGAGATCTGCTCCATCGTCCTGGGGCTGACCTCCAGGTCCCGCCCCTCCCTCAGAGACATGTTCACCTGCTCCAGCGTCCTGACCAGCTCCGCACTGCTGTCCAGCAAACGGGTCACCTCTGAGGGACAGGGACCAAGACAATGGAATTAAAATGGAGTCACCACTGCTCAGACTCATGTGTGTGTGTGTGTGTGTGTGTGTGTGTGTGTGTGTGTTGACTGAAACATTAAATTGTCCGTGTGAAGGACTTTGGGGTTTGTATTAATATTGATAATGTACAATTGGAACAAAACAAACTAAAAAGGTTTAAGTTTGAACCAAAACTTTAGCAAATCTGTTTAACCCACAGACTGTTTATATAAATAGCTAATCTGCTAACGGCTAACGGCTAACGGCTAACGGCCTGCTGCTTCAGTATTAACCCTCTACATGATCCTGGGGTTTTTATTTCACTATTGTGTCTGTAAATCAAGATATGAACATTAATAACAGACAAATCAGGTCCTTCTTTCCCCGAGGTCGCTCCTGTTAGCGTTAGCAACGGGTTTGATTGACAGTGTTGCTAAGCGCCCGCTCCCTGATAAACCAGCTGTGTTGACTGAAGGGGCGTTACCTTCAACATCCTCGCTCCTGATTGGCTCTTCGGTTGCTATGATACTCACAGTTTTCAGAATTAAAAATATGAAACTCAGCTGTAATTTCACTTTTATAACTGTGAGCTTTAGTCCACGTCTTTACAGTCTGTGCTTTAACCCGACAGTTTCAGAGGTTTTTTAAATCGGTTTGGCTTTAATGTAAAAACCTTTCAGTTTATGAGTTTAAATAAATCCTTCTCACCCTGTGGCAGAGGGATGGCCCGGACGCTCACAGTGGCCAGTCTGTTTGGAGTGGTCAGTGTGACCAGGCCAGAGTCTGAGGAGCGTCCCTGAGAAGTGTCCTCCTTCACCTGGAAAGAACACACCAGAAAGACCTCAGCAAGTTCAATTAAAGATTATTATGGTTTATAGAAAAATAATAAAATCCTCCAGCTAATGTCGCCCTGACACAGCCCAAACGTGTGGAGATGGGTCAGCTGCAGCACGGATGGGTCAAATGCAGAGGACAAACTGGCTCTCCAAAGCTCAAAATGCTCCGTTCCACCTTGTGATGTCATCAAGTGGGAATTTTCCAGCTCCTTTTACCTTTAGTTCAGTTGAGATAAGAGACAACTCCAGGACTGAAATGATCCAGATGATTCTATAAATGAAGGTGTGTGGAGTTTAAAAACACAGTGGAGCACTTCCTGTATCACCACATGATGACATCACAAGGTGGAACAGAGTGTTTTCAGTTTGAGAGAAGAATTCAAACTCGAGGTCTTTTTGTGATGAGGAAACATTAGAGCGGATCAGAAAACAGCGCACTTGAACTTTTGCTTGTATTTTTAAGAAACATTTAAAACTTAAAGTCTTAAGTTCAATGAGGGTTAAGTCGTTCATTTTAATAAAACACAAGAAAAGTCTAACTTTTTCTTTCCAAATGATTTTTTTTTTAAATTTCACTTCCTGGTTGGAAATCATGACATCACACTAGGGAATTTCATAACTATTACCTAAGAACGAGAACTAAACCAGGACTAAACCAGGACTAAAACAGAGACTAAACCAGGACTGAACCAGGACTAAACCAGGACTAAACCAGGACGAAACCAGAGACTAAACCAGGACAAAACCAGGACTAAACCAGAACTAAACCAGGACGAAACCAGGACTAAACCAGGACGAAACCAGGACTAAACCAGGACGAAACCAGGACTAAATCAGAGACTAAACCAGGACAAAACCAGGACTAAACCAGGACTAAACCAGGACAAAACCAGGACAAAACCAGGACTAAACCAGAACTAAACCAGGACTAAACCAGGACTAAACCAGGACCAAACCAGGACTAAAGCAAACATGCCGTACACATATTTTCATCTTTTCTTCACAAACTGCTTCCTGGTTTGTGTCAAACTATACTTTATATTTACAGCGGGTTTATTCCTCCAGGTTCAGTCAAGTCTCTGTTTCGTTTCTTTGGTCACTAACCTGGTGAATAATGGCGACTTTCTGCTGCCGGCCGAGGTCCTCGTTGACCATGTCCACTTTAGGAGGTCGCACCACCGTCTCTCTGAACGGGATGATGGGTTTGGACACGCTCATTTCAATTTTAGCAAATCTGAAAAAGAAAAAAAACAAAAACATTTTGAAGTGTGATGTGATACTGAAGTCCAAAGACGTCCACTCAATGAAACAAAACCTGTGTAATAAACAGCTCCACCCCATCAGGAACCATGTACTGACCAGAGGAGGAGATACTGACCACAGACGCTAACACACAAAGCTCCTGACCATAACTGGAGGGTTCAAATCCACCGTCCTGAGACTGTACGAGCCGTAAGGAAGGAGCCGAGGACTAGTCAGTGTGAGAGCCACTGTCCAGATGAAACAGCCAAGATCCAGAAGAACATCAAGGACAAGGCCCCAACATCAAGAACAAGGCCCCAACATCAAAAACAAGGCCCCAAAATCACAGAGAAGACCACAACATCAAGAACAAGGCCACAACATTAAAGACAAGGCCCCAACATCAAGGGCAAGGGCCCAACATCAAGGACAAGGCCCCAACATCAAGAACAAGGCTCCAACATCAAGAACAAGGCTCCAACATCAAGAACAAGGCTCCAACATCAAGAACAAGGCCACAACATCAAGGACAAGGCCCCAACATCAAGAACAAGGCCCCAACATCAAGGACAAGGCCACAACATCAAGGACAAGGCCCCAACATCAAGGACAAGGCCACAACATCAAGGACAAGGCCCCAACATCAAGAACAAGGCCCCAACATCAAGGACAAGGCCACAACATCAAGAACAAGGCCCCAACATCAAGAACAAGGCCCCAACATCAAGAACAAGGCTCCAACATCAAGAACAAGGCTCCAACATCAAGAACAAGGCCCCAACATCAAGGACAAGGCCCCAACATCAAGGACAAGGCCACAACATCAAGAACAAGGCCACAACATCAAGGACAAGGCCCCAACATCAAGGACAAGGCCCCAACATCAAAAACAAGGCCCCAACATCAAGAACAAGGCCCCAACATCAAGGACAAGGCCCCAACATCAAAAACAAGGCTCCAACATCAAGAACAAGGCCCCAACATCAAGGACAAGGCCCCAACATCAAAAACAAGGCCCCAACATCAAAGACAAGGCCCCAACATCAAGAACAAGGCCCCAACATCAAAAACAAGGCCCCAACATCAAAAACAAGGCCCCAACATCAAGAACAAGGCCCCAACATCAAGGACAAGGCCCCAACATCAAGGACAAGGCCCCAACATCAAGAACAAGGCTCCAACATCAAGAACAAGGCCACAACATCAAGAACAAGGCCCCAACATCAAGGACAAGGCCCCAACATCAAGGACAAGGCCCCAACATCAAGGACAAGGCCCAAACATCAAGGACAAGGCCCTAACATCAAGGACAAGGCCCAAACATCAAAAACAAGGCCCCAACATCAAAAACAAGGCCCCAACATCAAGAACAAGGCCCCAACATCAAGGACAAGGCCCCAACATCAAAAACAAGACCCAAACATCAAAAACAAGGCCCCAACATCAAAAACAAGGCTCCAACATCAAGGACAAGGCCCCAACATCAAGAACAAGGCCCCAACATCAAGGACAAGGCCCCAACATCAAGGACAAGGCCCCAACATCAAGAACAAGGCCCCAACATCAAGGACAAGGCCCCAACATCAAAAACAAGGCTCCAACATCAAAAACAAGGCCCCAACATCAAGAACAAGGCCCCAACATCAAGGACAAGGCCCCAACATCAAGAACAAGGCCCCAACATCAAGGACAAGGCCCCAACATCAAGGACAAGGCTCCAACATCAAGAATAAGGCCCCAACATCAAGGACAAGGCCCCAACATCAAGAACAAGGCCCCAACATCAAGGACAAGGCCCCAACATCAAGGACAAGGCCCCAACATCAAGAACAAGGCCCCAACATCAAGGACAAGGCTCCAACATCAAGAATAAGGCCCCAACATCAAGGACAAGGCCCCAACATCAAGAACAAGGCCCCAACATCAAGGACAAGGCCCCAACATCAAGGACAAGGCCCCAACATCAAGAACAAGGCCCCAACATCAAGGACAAGGCCCCAACATCAAGAACAAGGCCCCTCTCAGACAGTGGAAGAGGTTCTGGAGGTACCAACATGAGGGACACCCCTTCATGGGATGTACCACTAGAACATAACTGAAGTGGCTGATATAAAAAAATCCTACCAGTGGTTTGACAGAGCTGGTCTGAAGGACAGAGGTAGTTGTCCTGGAGCAAACCATGAGAACCAGAGCAACAGAGGTCCAGATCTATCACACCAGACATGACCCAGATCTACCACATCAGACAAGACCCAAGTGTAGACTGTGCAAAGAGGCCCCTGAGACAATCCAGCACATAACTGCAGGTGTCAGATGCTGCAGGGAAACAAACATGGAGCGACATAACCGAATGGAGCCAGAGTCACAGAAACATCTGTGCAGAGAACGGACTGGAGACCCAGAGGTCAAGGTGGGAAACACCTCCAAAGGTCGTGGAGAATGATCCAGCCAAAATCCTGTGGGACTTCAGACACAGACTGACAGAATGGACCGACCGGACACTGTGGAGGTGAAGAAACAACAGAGCAAAGAACCAAGAGAACATCAGGAAAAAGAAACATGAGAAACTCGAGAAACACCAGGGGCTCAAAGAAGAACTGGAGAAGACCTGGAAGGTGAAGACCGTAACCCCCCAACTGGAGCACTGTCTGCATCTAATCAGAAAACATTTTATTGCCAGATAATCAGGAAGTGAGCGTTAGCATGCTAGTTTCCGTTAGCTTACCATGATGGCAAAACTCTGCTATGGTCTCTGAGAGTTGTGTAAAGCGCTTATAAACTCATCTTGGTGAATAATTAGAGTGTTCTGAATGCATAGAGTCAGTGAGGAGCAACTTTGGACCAAACTGTTTAAAATGAACCCGTTTTGTTTTGGTTTTTTCCTGTTTTTCGTGTCAAGTCGACGTCGGGATTATTATGGCAGGACTATTTCTGTCTTTATATCTCAGAATGTAAAATGGTTTATGTCAGGAAGTTGGAGCGGAGGTGTTTTTATAGAAGTGATATTAAATCCGTCAGCTGTGTGCGTTCGGTGATGGATCTGAAAGGCCCGGCCGCCGCAGGAGCCAAACCGAGACGTCCATATGTTTTGAATAAGTCTCTATCTGGACACTTTAAATACGAGTGGATCTGGATCAATATTGACTCAACAAATCTTTAATGGGCCGTTTGTTTGAGGATGAGCTCAGTGTATTTAAACTGTACAGCAGCAGTGTAGTGTCGCAACAACAAGGACGCTAACGACAAACACGGCGTCGTTATGTGGAGATTTTAATGGATTTTAAACCAAATCCTGGCATTTTTAAGACGCTTCTTCTTGTTCTCGTCGCTTCTTCTCGTTGAGCCTCTGAAGTTTTATTTGGACTGATTCATGTTTGAGTTTAATCCATAATAATTCATTTTCAAGACGCCATTTTGTCGATAAATCCCCAATTTCACCTCCACTGTGACACACCCACTGGGTCACACCCACTGGGACACGCCCACTGTGACACGCCCACTGTGATGTACGTAAAGTCAAACTCTTAAACACGACCAATTAACGCTCGGATTGATCACCGAATAACGAACATGTAAATCTCTTTAAATCCCGTTTGCATTTTGCGCTGATGTGTGTATGTGTGTGTCGCCGCGGTAACTGCTGAACATTCCGTCATAGACACACATGCAGACATAATTTTTGAGTTTAAAATGATATTCCATTTTCTAAAAGAAGTGGTTTTGTGGTGTCAAAATCTGCATCAGTGAGTATCAAGCCTTTTCCTTTAGTTTTAAAATAATAACTGACACGCCCACTGGGACACGCCCACTGGGACACGCCCACTGGGACGTCCGCTCTTCCTTCTCCAGTTTTATTTTCTTAATCATTGATACTCGTAGATTCTGCAGCGTCGCGTCGTCATTTTGGTCCAAATGTTTAAAAACGCTCTGCTCTAGTGCGACGTGCATCTGTCCATAGGGGGCGCCACAGCGACACGCCTCTTTATCGTCATGATGATTACGGCGTCTTAAGCTCCTACTGGACGCCGCAGTTTTCTAACTTAAAATCAGCTGGACTTGTTTCTTTTATGAAGTGTTTTTACATGAATATTGTGATTTAAAATGTGTAAATTATAACAGAACGATCCACAGAGTCTTGAACGCCGCCCAAGGTTTATACATTTTTATTTTTTATGAATTTGAAAGACCCTGAGCTATAACCGCTTAATACTACAGAGGTCAAAATCTCAATTAACTTCTTAAGCTGTTCACGGGTCATAATTAGAACCAAAACGTTCATATTTATGTTCGAAATATCACTCCCAGTACTGAAACATTAGCTTTAATAATGAAACGTTAGCTTTAATACTGAAACATTAGCTTTAATAATGAAACGTTAGCTTTAATACTGAAACGTTAGCTTTAATAATGAAACGTTAGCTTTAATACCGAAACGTTAGCTTTAACACCGAAACGTTAGCTTTAATACCGAAACGTTAGCTTTAACACCGAAACGTTAGCTTTAACACCGAAACGTTAGCTTTAACACCGAAACGTTAGCTTTAATACCGAAACATTAATACTGAAACATTAGCTTTAATACTGAAACGTTAGCTTTAATACTGAAACATTAGCTTTAATACTGAAACATTAGCTTTAATACCGAAACATTAGCTTTAATACCGAAACATTAGCTTTAATACCGAAACATTAATACCGAAACATTAGCTTTAATACCGAAACATTAGCTTTAACACCGAAACGTTAGCTTTGATACCGAAACGTTAGCTTTGATACCGAAACGTTAGCTTTGATACCGAAACGTTAGCTTTGATACCGAAACGTTAGCTTTGATACCGAAACGTTAGCTTTGATACCGAGACATTAGCTTTAATACCGAGACGTTAGCTTTAACACCGAAACGTTAGCTTTAACACCGAAACATTAGCTTTAATACCGAAACATTAGCTTTAATACCGAAACATTAGCTTTAATAATGAAACATTAGCTTTAATACCGAAACATTAGCTTTAATACCGAAACATTAGCTTTAATACCGAAACATTAATACCGAAACATTAGCTTTAATACCGAAACATTAGCTTTAACACCGAAACGTTAGCTTTGATACCGAAACGTTAGCTTTGATACCGAAACGTTAGCTTTGATACCGAAACGTTAGCTTTGATACCGAAACGTTAGCTTTGATACCGAAACGTTAGCTTTGATACCGAGACATTAGCTTTAATACCGAGACGTTAGCTTTAACACCGAAACGTTAGCTTTAACACCGAAACATTAGCTTTAATACCGAAACATTAGCTTTAATACCGAAACATTAGCTTTAATACCGAAACATTAGCTTTAATACCGAAACATTAGCTTTAATACCGAAACATTAGCTTTAATACCGAAACATTAGCTTTAATACCGAAACATTAGCTTTAATACCGAAACATTAGCTTTAATACCGAAACGTTAGCTTTGATACCGAAACGTTAGCTTTGATACCGAAACGTTAGCTTTGATACCGAAACGTTAGCTTTGATACCGAAACGTTAGCTTTGATACCGAAACGTTAGCTTTGATACCGAGACATTAGCTTTAATACCGAGACGTTAGCTTTAACACCGAAACGTTAGCTTTAACACCGAAACATTAGCTTTAATAATGAAACATTAGCTTTAATACCGAAACATTAGCTTTAATACCGAAACATTAGCTTTAATACCGAAACATTAGCTTTAATAATGAAACATTAGCTTTAATACCGAAACATTAGCTTTAATACCGAAACATTAGCTTTAATACCGAAACATTAATACCGAAACATTAGCTTTAATACCGAAACATTAGCTTTAACACCGAAACGTTAGCTTTGATACCGAAACGTTAGCTTTGATACCGAAACGTTAGCTTTGATACCGAAACGTTAGCTTTGATACCGAAACGTTAGCTTTGATACCGAAACGTTAGCTTTGATACCGAGACATTAGCTTTAATACCGAGACGTTAGCTTTAACACCGAAACGTTAGCTTTAACACCGAAACATTAGCTTTAATACCGAAACATTAGCTTTAATACCGAAACATTAGCTTTAATACCGAAACATTAGCTTTAATACCGAAACATTAGCTTTAATACCGAAACATTAGCTTTAATACCGAAACATTAGCTTTAATACCGAAACATTAGCTTTAATACCGAAACATTAGCTTTAATACCGAAACATTAGCTTTAATACCGAAACATTAGCTTTAATACTGAAACATTAGCTTTAATACCGAAACATTAGCTTTATTTAGATTTATTTAGATTATTTACAGACTGATTTTGGTCCAAAATGTCTCATAATATTTGAACTTGTCCTTATCCCAGGCTGTTCAGTCTGATGTGAGAGAAATAACAGTTACATAACACAACTGTACCTCTTGTGTAATAAACAGACTGTTTATATAAATGGACATAGCTAACCCGCTAGCCGCCGCGTTCAGAACAGGAAGTGTAAAAATACTCGAGTAAAAGTATTAAAGGAGCTGTTTAATTGTGCACTTTATGTACTTTTAATGTTTCCTCACACACACAGACCTGGAGTTGTGTTTTTTTGTTTCATTGTCACACGTTTAACACACAAACCTGCAGATTTAGGATGAGTTCTTAGTTCGAGGCTAACGCTAACGCTAACGGCCGGAACAGGTGATGACAGAGCGGGATGTAGATATTTCAAAATGGCGCTGGTAAAAATGTGCAAGTCAACGCCAGAACAGAATTACACGAGAACTTTAATAAAACACTATTATTTTGTGTTTAAAATAACATTTTTTTGTCTAAATGTGCTTTTTTTTCAACATTGTGGTGTCAAAATCAGTGCAAAGTATCAACATTATTTTAAATTTTAGTATCTCGACTACAATAAATACGAACATTCAAAAAACAGACATGGCGAGCATTAAAATGACCGTTCTCATTTGGCCACGCCCACTTTTGATTCTAGTTTCGCTTCAAAAATCTGATAAAAAGTCGGTTTATTTGTTTAAACCTGGAGTTGTGTTTTGTTTCATTCTCACATGTTTAACGCACAAACCTGCAGATTTATAACAGAAAACACTCTGTTCCACCTTGTGATGTCATCATGTGGTGATACAGGAAGTGCTCCACTGTGTTTTTAAACTCCACACACCTTCATTTATAGAATCATCTGGATCATTTCAGTCCGGGAAATCCTCGCAAATCTCGACTGAACTAAAGGTAAAAGGAGCTGTTAATGTGAAAACTGCCACTTGATGACATCACAAGGTGGAAGTTTCGAGGTTTAGAGATGAGACAAACTAATAATAAAGTGTGACTCAAACATGTGAATGAAACAAAACACAAAAAATGTAAACTGCACAAAAACACGATGGATCGTTTTCTGTTTGTGCCTCAGACAAAGTGAATCATCATGAATCTTAAGACTCTGCTGCTCTTGAATGTGGCACAGACCTCAGAGCCTAATGGGATCAGGTGCCCGGCTGTGATGTCATCGTGACCTCATTCTGGGTGCACCGGGTCAGACGCTGGGTCAGACGTTGGGTCACACGTTGGGTCAGAAACCGGGTCAGACACTGGGTCACACGTTGGGTCACACGTTGGGTCACATGTTGGGTCAGACACTGGGTGAGACGCCAGGTCAGACGTCCAGACAAGACTTTTCTATTTTTACGATAGAAACAATTTTTGTATTTAAATGTTTTTTTTTATTTTTTTGTGTTTTTTAAATTTATTTAAATGTTGTTTTTTAATGTATTTAATTTTTTTATGTATTTAAATGTTTTTTTTATGTTTTTAAATGTTGTTTTTTATGTATTTAAATGTTTTTTTTAAATCTATTAAAATGTTTTTTAAATGTTTTTAAATGTTTTATGTGACTCAATCCACCACCTGTTTGTGCAACTTTAAAATAAAAAACTGTAGAGAGAAGGAGAGGAGGAGAGAGGAGGAGAGAAAGAGGAGAGAGGAGGAGAGGAGCAGAGAGAAAGAGGAGAGAGGAGGAGAGGAGCAGAGAGAAAGAGGAGAGAGGAGGAGAGGAGCAGAGAGAAAGAGGAGAGAGGAGGAGAGAAAGAGGAGAGGAGGAGAGGAGAGAGGAGAGAGGAGGAGAGGTGAGGAGCAGAGAGAAAGAGGAGAGAGGAGGAGAGAGAAAAAGGAGGAGAGAAAGAGGAGGAGGAGCAGAGGAGGAGCAGAGGAGGAGCAGAGGAGGAGCAGAGGAGGAGCAGATCTCTGACTCCAGATCTCCTGATCGTCTCGTCTAAAAATTGTGTCTCTAGAACAAATGGAACAAAATGTTTAGTTTATTTTTATTTCACAAAAATAGAATCGATCTGAAGGAAAAACTGGACAGAGTCAGAGAAGAAACTTTAATAATGAGACAAACATTTACACACCTGAGCCTGGATTTAGATTTAAATGTTTAAATGTTTAAATGTTGAAGTGGATTTATTTTAGGTTTATTTGATTATGAGATTTAAGTTCAAACGTCGACACATTGAGTTTTATTGTTGTATTTTGTCCTACATGAGCTCACATACTGTGTATTAAAGACACACTACGGAACTTTCCACGTGTAGAGTCTGCCTCCTGCTCGTCTCCATGGAGATGTGAGCCGTTTGCCTTGAATAATCCTCATTACAGCATTAAACTTGTATCTCTGTGGAGCCAAACAGGTGATGCTGCCAGAATTACAGGTCTAGTCTGCGGAGAGGCGAGCAAGACAAACACATTTAACTGAACAAACGGTAAATATAAAGTTTCATAGTGTAGCATTAAAGCCACAGACTGTAACTTTTTTTTTTTTTTTTTTCATTTTGGTTGTTTCTTGTCCTTCCCGTGCGTGAGCTCGCATTTCCACAAACCCGACTCTTATTCAGCCTGCTTGTTTCCATGGAAATGCTGTTCCTTTGGCCATAATGTTCCACAGTACGGCATAAAACTCACACATCTCTATAAGAAATGTCCCAGAGTTTAGTTTTAACTTTCTGTTTCCATGGAATCAGACGCTGACGAGCCGCCTCCAGAAAGTTACACACTGTGGCTTTAGTTCAAATACACTTCTCTGTTTTATTTCCAGCCTGTAGCCGTGACGACGAGCTGTAACACAGAGCAGGGCAATCACGCCTGGCTCATCCGGGTCAAAGGTCACGCCCTGCTTTAGCATTAGCGTCTGCGGCGGAAGAGTGTGGCCTTGTTCCAGTGTTTGTATTTATAGAGCAGAGAAAACAGAGACACAAGGGGGCGCTAGACACAGGACAGCTCTGAAGAAAGGGTCAAACGGAGAACAGCAGAAAAAGAGTTTACCGTAAATTTCGGATTATAAGCCGCTACTTTTTTTCCACGCTTTGAACCCTGCGGCTTTTACAGCAGTGCGGCTTATATATGGAATTTTACTGGATAACGGCCCCTGGGGGGCGCTCTCTAGCTGTAAACGTAAAAGTGAGACAGACGTGGGGAAAGATTCTGCTCTGAAGAATTCACTAGTTTTGATTTTGAACGATCATTTTGCGCATCATGAAATGGATATGATGCAGTTTTTAAGATAAAGAAACAGAAAGGAAACAGAGCAGGGGTCGGCCTTTAACACGCAAAGAGCCATTTGGACCCACTTTCCACGTAAAATAAAACACTGGGAGCCGCAAATACTTTTTGACATCTAAAATGAAGATAACACTGTATAATAACAATAATGTAACGGAATAATGTAGGTTTTACTTTCACGGACAAACCTTCTACACGTGGCAGATAAATATGGCAAAAACAACTTAAGTGCATTAAAAAAATACAACTCACCAAACCGCTGCATCATGCGATTATGTCTACTCTACTCCGCAGTTTCTTTAAAAAAACAACAACAAAAAAACTCGTAGCGTATCGTTTAATCCCAGGTGCTTATTCTCCATGTGCCAAAGCAGTTTTGAAGGTTTCATTGCCTTATTTGCTTTTCCCGTATGTTACGCAGAGCGGACTGTGCGCGTGAGTCACCTGCAGCGACAAACCCAGATTTTAAGTAGGCATTGTCTGTTAAATTTATCTTTCTTTTTCTTGGAGGTCGTAGTCTCTTCTTCTGGCTCCTCAGTTGTCCTTTCCCCCTTTGTTAAAAGCTCTCCAAAGACTTTTGTTTTGGCTCATTTTCACTCGCTTGTGGCTCTAGTTTTGTGCGTCGTGTCTGATGTGTTATACGTGAAACGTCATCGCGGAGACAAGAGCAGATAATAAACTTGCTACTACATCAAATAGATTTCTGTGGCGATTTCCAGCAGGATTTTCATGATACATCTACGGACGAGCTTATTAGTGTGTCATTAGGGACGGGCCAAAGTTGCTCCTGACCCCTGTGCGCACAACGTCTGAAAATCAGGGCTCTTTACGCAGGACTGTGAGCTGTGTGTGTGTCAGTTCCCAAGCCACGCAGAGCCGCAGTATGAGGCTGAAAGAGGCGCATACGGCTCCGGAGCCGCGAGTTGCCGACCCCTGAAATAGAGCCACTGCACGTAAGCTCGACATCAATGAATCCAACTTGGTCAATGTAAAAAGACGACAAAAGTTTTCAGAGGAAATAAAAGCAGATTTTCCGTGTTGGTGCAGCTTTATTTTCTAAACCTGCAGATGTGTTCATCCCGTGTTGTTGTCGTGTTGGTGCCAATTTTCAGGCACAGTTTAAAAAAAAGCGTGTCGGTGCAGCGTCTTTCTGTGTAAATGTCTCATGTTACAATATGAAAACCTGCGGCTTTTATTCAGGTGCGGCTTATATATGTACAAAATTGATTTTTTCTTCAAATTTAGCTGGTGCGGCTTATATCAAGGTGCGCTCTGTAGTCCGAAATTTACGGTAGTTTATGTTCGGTTTATTTGGTTTAAAAAGGCTCACATTTTTATTTTTTAATAAAATAAAAATAAAGAAAAAAATAAATAAATACATAAATACATAAAATAAAAATAAATTAAATAAAAATTAAATTAAATTAAACAAAAATTAAAAAAGAAATAAAATAAAATAAAGAAAAAATAAAATAAATACATACATTAAAATAAAATAAAAATAAATAAAATAAAAATTAAATTAAACAAAAATTAAAATTAATAAAATAAAATAAATAAATACATAAAATAAAAAAATAAAATAAAATAAAAATTAAATTAAATTAAACAAAAAACAAATAAATAAAATAAAATAAAGAAACAAAAACATAGTGTCCAAAAGGATTGGGTCAAAAATATTTCTTTTGTAAGTTCTCCTCGGACAGAAACAGGTCAAAGTTTATCACACAAACTGAATCCATGTTAGAACGATGTTTGTGCATCAAACACAGACCTGGAGTTGTGTTTTGTTTCATTCACACATGTTTGAGTCACTTTATTATTAGTCTGTAACATCTACAAAGATCAAAATGCGACGTTCCACCTTGTGATGTCATCAAGTGGGAGTTTTCAAGTGAACAACCTTCTTTTACCTTTAGCTCAGTAGAGATTGCCAAGTATAGAGCTAAAATGATCCAAATGATTCTATAAATGAAGGTGTGTGGAGTTTAAAAACACAGTGGAGCACTTCCTGTATCACCACACGATGACATCACAAGGTGGAACAGAGTGTTTGCAGTTTGAGAGAAAAAGAACTCAGCCTAAATCTGCCGTTTTGTTTGTGTGAATGAAACAAAACATAACTACATTTCCTTAACTCGTTTATTTGTTTATTTTGAGCAAGTCACAAAACAAAAAGAAAAAAAAAATCTGCACATATCAAAGTTTGAAGTATTTAAATAAACCTTCTCTTCACTCCGACACGTCTCTCGTCACAAACACGGCTCAGACGCTTGTTTTTAGTTTCCTTTTCACCTTCTACACAAACAAAATAATTGACAATTTTCAGAAACAGCCTTTTACTCGACTGGACGATGCTTCTGTTCAGTTGACAGAGTGAAAATTTAAAAGGATTCTACCCGGACGACAAAAACACTAAATTATTTGGAAATTCTAACAACAAGTCCCTCACTGAACAAAACAAAAGGTTAAATTACATCACCATGGAGCGAACAGCAGCCGCCATTTTGGGTCTGGGAGTAAGTTTTCCATTTGTTTTCCTCATAGACTTTTGGGAAAATTCAGATATTAAAGGTTCAAAGACTGAAAAACATTGTGTCCTGCGTCCCTATTGGCTGTTGGACTGTAGACCATTGTGTCGTGCGTCCTGATTGGCTGTTGGACTGTAGACCATTGTGTCGTGCGTCCTGATTGGCTGTTGGACTGTAGACCATTGTGTCGTGCGTCCTGATTGGCTGTTGGACTGTAGACCATTGTGTCGTGCGTCCTGATTGGCTGTTGGACTGTAGACCATTGTGTCGTGCGTCCTGATTGGCTGTTGGACTGTAGACCATTGTGTCGTGCGTCCTGATTGGCTGTTGGACTGTAGACCATTGTGTCGTGCGTCCTGATTGGCTGTTGGACTGTAGACCATTGTGTCGTGCGTCCTGATTGGCTGTTGGACTGTAGACCATTGTGTCCTGCGTCCTGATTGGCTCGGTGAATCTGGGTCAGGTATTCCACAAAAAAAAGCTTTGTTAAATTTTTCTCAAAAGTCATCGCTGAAGAAATATGCAAATTCTTGTGGATTTTATGGATCTACATCGTTATTTGTTTCATTTTTTGTGACGGGAGCACACAGCACGAGTCACACGTGTGTTTGGGGTTTACAGATTTGGCAGAACACTAACATTAAACTTTCATATTGTCCTGCGGGCCACAAAATATTGTCTCGCGGGCCGCAATGGGCCCTCGAGCCGCAAGTTTGAGACTCCTGATATATAATAATTGTAAAAAATAAAGCTGATACTTTGCGGGTTTCGTCCGTTGCCGGTTATTTTTAGAACGTGACCCCCGCGATAAACCAGGGACCAGTGTAATCTTTAATCTCTTATTTTCAAGACGCCATTTTGTTGATCGACCCCCGTTTAGCCTCCACTGTGCCACGCCCACTGTGACACGCCCACTGGGACACGCCCACTGTGACACGCCCACTGGGACGTCCGCTCTTCCTTCTCCAGTTTTATTTTCTTAATCGTTGATACTCGTTGATTCTGCAGCGTCGCGTCGTCATTTCGCCACAAACTTTTAAAAACGCTCTGCTCTAGTGTGACGTGCATCTGTCCATAGGGGGCGCCACAGCTACACGCCTCTTTATCGTCATGACGTTTACGGCAACGTCGGCTCCTATTGGACGCCGCAGTTTTCTAACTTAAAATCAGCTTGAACTGTTTCTTTTATTAAGTCGTTTCAGATGAATATTGTGATTTAAAACGTGTAAATTATAACAAAACGATCCACAAATGTCACAGATTATAATTAATATTTTTTCTTTGGAAAGTTTATGAGAAAACGAACGAGAAAAGGACGGTCAGAACGCGGTGTACTTGGTTAAATTCTGTACTAACACTCGTGAACGCTGCAAACAAAAGGCGAATCTAACTCCTCGAACATTAAAACGACTCGTGTTCACAATATTAAAACGTTCGTATTGAAACATAAACCTTGACAGTTTTAAAACACACACCCACGGTCCTGTCACTGCGCGTTCAAACGGCCCCATTGTGGCCCAGGTACCGCAGTTTGGGAATGGCCGTCCTTCATAACGAGGCGGTCGACGGAATAACAACGACGGTCTAAAACGCGCCTGTCCATGTTAAACAGTTCCCAAAGAGAGGAATCAGAAAGGCGTTTTAGAGGTCACAGAGACAAAGCACTTTCCGCTAATTAAAATTCTCATTGAGCATAATTTGAAATGTCAAATTTACATAGACTGTTGGAAAAGCAGTTGGTTTATATAATTGGGGCCGTCGTCACAAAAGTGTCTAATTTTCTCATCCTGGAGGTCACTGTGACATCTCTGTGCGGTGACGTTTTCACACGCTCTGCCTCGTTTTACGCCTTAAAAATGAAAAAAAAAAATCAGAGCTGGTTCAATTTAAACAGTTTGTAGTTTGGTCTAAAGTTTCTCTTCACTTAACTCGAGCATTCAGAGCATAAGTATTCACCTGGATGAGTTTATAAGGGCTTTTCACCACTTTAAGACACCAGAGCGTTTCAGGTTGCCACGACGGTAAAGCTAACTCTAACTAGCATGCTAACATAATCATTTTGACCTCAAGAGTTGCGTTTACGTTGTGTCTGTACTGGGACGACACATTAGACTGTGTATGTGTCGTATTTTCTGGAGTCGCACTTTTTCATAGTCTCTCCGGGGGTGTGTCTTATACTCAGACGCGACTTATACGTGAAATATTAAAATCTAGCACATCTTCATCTTCATCAGAGTGGGTGGAGTTATTTTGATTGTTTTTGTGTGTGTGTTTGTTTTTTTTTGTTTTTTTTTAGTTTTTTATTTTTTATTTATTTTGAGTTTATTTATTTATTTGTTATTTTGAAGTTTTTTTGTTAGGTCATTTTGAGTTTTTTTTTTTTTTTTGAAGGTTTTTTCAATTCTTTTGAGTGTTTTTAGTTATTTTCGAGTTTTTTTTTTGTTATTTTGAGTTCTTTTTTTTTTTTTTGTGTTATCACTAGAAGCAGACTTGTGTTTTAATTACAGTAAAATAGAGGATGTTTTGTGCTTAAAGGACGACTGTGTCACTTTTCTGACGGTGCAGATGGAGGTCAGCTTAGAATGTTAATTTTTGTCTTTTTTTTAAAGTTATTTTGAGTTTATTTTTTTGTTATTTTGTGTTTATTTTTTTGTTATTTTGTGTTTGTTTTTTGTTTTGTTTTTTTTGTCATTTTGACTTCATTTATTTTTTTCAGTTCTTTTGGGGTTTTTTGTTTGTTTTTTTAGTTATTTTGAGTTGTTTTTATTATTTTGAGTTCATTTATTTATTTGTTATTTTGAAGTTTGGTTTTTTTTAGGTCATTTTGAGTTTTTTGTTTTTTTTTATTTTGAAGGTTTTTTTTTATTTTGAGGGTTTTTTGTGTTTGTTTTTTTATTATTTGTTTTTTTTGTGTTAAAACTAGAAGCAGACTTGTGTTTTAATTACAGTAAAATAGAGGATGTTTTGTGCTTAAAGGACGACTGTGTCACTTTTCTGACGGTGCAGATGGAGGTCAGCTTAGAATGTTAATTTTTGTCTTTTTTTTAAAGTTATTTTGAGTTTATTTTTTTGTTATTTTGTGTTTATTTTTTTGTTATTTTGTGTTTGTTTTTTGTTTTGTTTTTTTTGTCATTTTGACTTCATTTATTTTTTTCAGTTCTTTTGGGGTTTTTTGTTTGTTTTTTTAGTTATTTTGAGTTGTTTTTATTATTTTGAGTTCATTTATTTATTTGTTATTTTGAAGTTTGTTTTTTTTTAGGTCATTTTGAGTTTTTTGTTTTTTTTTTATTTTGAAGGTTTTTTTTTATTTTGAGGGTTTTTTGTGTTTGTTTTTTTATTATTTGTTTTTTTTGTGTTAAAACTAGAAGCAGACTTGTGTTTTAATTACAGTAAAATAGAGGATGTTTTGTGCTTAAAGGTCGACTGTGTCACTTTTCTGACGGTGCAGATGGAGGTCAGCTTTGAATGTTCCGCAGTGTAGCATTAAACTTGTATCTTATTCAGTTTCAAATGTTTTTATTGCTCATAACTCTGACAAAGACCCTCGATGTCAGAGTCTACAGATGGGTCCTTGGGCGCCCCCTGATCCTGACGGGCTGGTAAAGGACGGGTCAAATGCAGAGAACAAACGTCGCTTAACTGAAGTACTTAAAGTGTAAAGTAAAGAAGCGTCAAACTCAAATTCAAACTGGGTCAAAATAAAAAAAAAAAACAGATGAATTCACGGGTCAAACTCAATATTTACTGAAAAATTGTCTCTTTTCAAGCTTGATATTCCAAACATTTGAGACATTAAATTTGAAATAAAAGACACATCAGTAGAATAATTTTCTTTTTAATAAATAAAATAAATTATGTCTCTATCTGTAGGCCTTTCAAGTTCCTTTTTAAATTAAACCTTTTTTTCACAAGCCAAAAAATATATATATATATACACCATATCTTCCGGACTATAAGTGGCTCTGGAGTCTTAGTCAAAAAATGCATAATAATTAAGAACTTATATTCCACGTATAAGTCACTGCACATGTTTTTAACCACTACCCTCCCCTTTTAATGTTTTATTTTTGGATTTGTGAATTGTGTTTGTGTTTTATGTGTTTCACTGAAGCTGCCTGTCCAGGTCGTCGCTGTAAATGAGAAGTTGTTCTCAATTGACTCACCTGGTTAAACATCGAATAAATAAATAAATAAAGTCACGTCTGAGTATAAGTCGCACACCCG
Source organism: Periophthalmus magnuspinnatus (assembly GCF_009829125.3). Classification (NCBI taxonomy): domain Eukaryota; kingdom Metazoa; phylum Chordata; class Actinopteri; order Gobiiformes; family Gobiidae; genus Periophthalmus; species Periophthalmus magnuspinnatus. The sequence goes on along the minus strand of NC_047128.1, from coordinate 847,278 downwards.
GACAAACTATGAAAAGAAAAAGTGCGACTTATAGCCCAGAAAATACGGTACACATGTAATTTCATTCACTGAAAATTCAACTTTCAAACTAATAACAGTCCAAACGTGGGAGTAGAAAAAGTGCACAGAGAAAAAACATATATTCAACCTCAATTTACTCTGATTTTCTCTGTGCATTGGTCTCGACTGCACATCACCAAACTAGCAAAGCGTTCCTTGATTTGTAGTATTAGCGGTGTGTACCGGCGGGCAGCTAATGCACTTTTAATCTGATCGCACGGGCCAAATATAATTACACCGTGGGCCAGATTCAGCCCCCGGTCCTGAGGTTTGACATATGTGTTCTAATCTGATGACTCCATAGATTGTGTATGTAAATGGATGTAGCTAACCTGCTAGCTGCGGCGTTCCAAACAGGAAGTGAGTGTAGGCGCACTTCCAGCTCCATCAACTCTAAAAAAACACAACTCCAGGTTTGTTTTTGAGGAGGAAACAGCTTCATAATCCGACCTAAAGCTCAGAACAGTCCGTTTTGTGTGATATAAGACCCTCAGCTCAGCTCTCGTGTCTTAATTTGGTCGCTAACACCCGCGTAAAGGCAGAGTATTGATACGTGAAGCGTTTGGCGGCGTCTCCGAGCTCTGACCTACTGAACCACTTTGTCCTTTTGCATATTGATGAGCGCTGCATTAGTGTAGAGCTCTGTCTGCTCTGTACACACGACTTCATATCAGTCTGACCTGGTTCTGCTCCTCTGCTTCTGCTTTTTCTCCATCTCTCACTCTCTATCCCCCTCTTTTTCTCTCCTTATTCCCTGATATAATGTTATTTTTAACTCAAACTAACAGTAAAATATTCAAATGTTCCATGGAGTCTTATATCAGTCCTGATATAGAACAAGAACATGTAAAATTATTCAGAAAAAATATCGGTATCACTTTCTTCCAGTTCAGCTCCTTTCTTTCCTCCTCTCTTCTCTCCTTCCATCATCTCATCTCCTCCCTCTCTTCTCTCATCTCTTCTTTTTCCTCTAAACTAAATTAAATAAATACACAAAAAAACACACAAAACTGTACAGTACAACTTCACAAACCTGACGCGATGTGCAGTAGTTTCATTAGTGGGATGCAGCTGAGTGTGTTGTGATACTGCTCTAAAGGGGGAGTGACTTAGCACAGAGAGCAAACGTTGTCAGACTTGGCGTTGATGAACCGATGGTGCGACGTTGGAGGCGTCGGTCCTCGATATAATTATATTTGCCCCGTGAGATAATATCAAACATGTATTAGAGCTGACCCGCCGCGTCAGTATAGCACATGCCCTGCTAATACTACAAATCCCAGAATGCTTTGCAAATACGTTAGCGACTGACACTTGACACTTTAGCATCTGCTCCTGTCGCCTCACTCACATTTAATCCAGCTCTTCTGAAAAACATGCAGATGTTGTTGAAATGTTACAATAAATATTTAGTTTGACCCAAGATTTAGTCACAGGTTTTTTTAATTTTGGCCCTCGGTTAATTTGAGTTTGACCACAGACGGTTTATATAAATTAACATAGCTAACCTGTTAGCCGCCGCGTTCTAAACAGGAAGTGAGCATGAGCGCAACCCTCTACATGATCCTGGGGTTTTTATTTCACTATTGTGTCTGTAAATCAAGATCTGAACATTAATAACAGACAAATCAGACATGTTTTATCTCATTTTATTAAGTTATTTTGAGTTTTTTGTGTTTTGTTTTAGTTATTTTGGGGATTTTCTTTTTTTGCATTTTTTTTTTTTTTTTTTTTGTAGGTCATTTTGAGTTAATTTACTTATTTTTGGTTATTTTGAGTTTTTTTCAGTTTTTTTTATGTTTTTGTTATTTTGACCTTTTAAATTTTAGACTTTTTTTTTGTAATTTTGACTTTTTTATTTTTTATTTATTTATTTATTTTTTTTAGCTTATTTATTTATTTTTTAAACTGTCCCCTCTCTTTGTCTCTGCTGCTTCAGACTCATTCTGGTCTTAAATGTTCGTATTAACCCTCTACATGATCCTGGGGTTTTTATTTCACTATTGTGTCTGTAAATCAAGATCTGAACATTAATAACAGACAAATCAGGTCCTTCTTTCCCCGAGGTCGCTCCTGTTAGCGTTAGCAACAGCCCTTCTCCTGATTGGCTCTTTGGTTGCTATGACACTCGTCTGTACCTGCTCCGGCCTCGATGAGCTTCATTTGGAGCTGAACTCTGTGGGTGACGTCACACTCGCTCAGTCCACTTCTTTCTGGAGTCTGTGGTTAAATCCCGTCTTTAAACCTAATGAAACCGCCCTCTCTCCCTCCTCCTCCTCTCCTTCCCTTCTTGCCTCTCTCTTCTCTTCTTCCTCCTGTATAAATTGTTGTTCTTGCTCTTGATTTAAAGCTGATGAAACACAGCTCTGGTTGGCCGTGATGCCTGGCTGACCACAGAAACATGGCTTTTGGTAATTACAAAGTTGAGCCGAACACCGTCCCGCAGAGAAAGTGCTGAGTCCGGGATCTGAACTCAACCGGGACCGAGAACGGCGAGGAACACCAGGAAACTGACGAGGAGAGACAGCGGCGAGCGGAGCCAGAACAGTTTATCAAGCAGTTTACAGAGCTAGGTTTAAAGAGCCACATGACACTATCCTCATCACACACACACACACACACACACACACCTGGAGCACGGTTTGGTTTCACTCACATACGTTTAACACACAAACTCTAAACGTGAAACTACCACTTGATGACATCACAAGGTGGAACGTCGCATTTTGAGCTTTGGAGGTGTAGCAGACTGATAATAAAGTGACTCAAACATGTGTGAATGAAACAAAACACAACTCCAGGTGTGTTTTTGACGCACAAACATCGTTCTAACGTGGATTAAAGAGTCAGTTTTGTGTGATAAACTTTAACCTATTTCAAGAGATGTCTGAGGAAAACTGACAAAAGAAATGTTTTTGACCCAGTCTTCTCATATTTTTACTTTGATCCTGACGTCATTGCTTTTCTTTTCTTATCTTTTGTATGTTATGTTTTGGTGTGTTATGTTATGGTTTGGTATGTTATGGTTTGATATGTTATGGTTTGTTATGTTATGGTTTGGTATGTTATGGTTTGATATGTTATGGTTTGTTATGTTATGGTTTGATATGTTATGGTTTGATATGTTATGGTTTGGTATGTTATGGTCTGATATGTTATTTTATGGTTTGGAATGTTATGTTATGGTTTGATATGTTATGGTTTGGTTTTTCTTTTTTATGTTTTTTGTCAGTTTGTGTCATATAGGAGGTTTAAGAATAAATATATTCATGGTTAGTTTGAATTTATGAGTAAATTATTTAAGAAAACTTTAGAACAAGCTAAACAGAATCACATTGACAGGATTCATCACATACATATTGGTGATCACAGCAGAGTGGCAATAACAGTAATAGTAGTAGTGTTGTAATAGTAGTAGTAGTAGTAGTGATAGTAGTAGTAGTAGTTATAATAGCATAGTAATAGTAGTAGCAGTAGTGGCGTCAGTAGTAGTAGTTGTAGTAGTAGTGGTTGCAGCAGTAGTAGTACTAGTAGTAATAGAAGTAGCCGTAGTTCCTGTAGTAGGTGAAGCAGCAGCAGTAGTAGTAGTAGTCATTTCCTTAAATACTTTCAATCTGTCCACTTATATAACATGTCAAACTCAAGGCCCACGGGCAAAATGTGGCCCTCCGCATCATTTTATGTGGCCCTCGACAGGGTAAATTAAAGGTATGATGGTCTTAAAATGTCGTTTTATCAGGAGGTACGCAGTTACACAGCCACATTTTTACATCTAGGCAAATACATATGTAATATTTGTAATTTGAATAAGTAATAAATACAGAAAGTTAATTAAAAAGTAGTTAGATTTATTTTACATCTGGTCCTTTGAGAGCAGTCATTTTACTGATGTGGCCCTCGGTGAAAATGTGTTTGACAAACCTGACTTATATCAACAAAAATATATTCAAATGCACTGACTCGATGGTTCTCAGTTGGTTCAGGTTTATTTTAAGACGCCTTCAGGGAAACGCAAAAAAGACAGAAAAAATAGTAATAGTATAAATAACTACAAGCAGTTTTCATCATGGAAAAATAATAAAAGAAGAAGCAGTTCTGTAGCTAAGCACAAGTATTAGCATTAGCATTTGTAGTATTGGTATAAGTATTATCAATAGCATAAGTATTAGCATTAGTACTGGTATGAGTATTAGCATTAGTATAAGTATTAATATTGGTATAAGTATTAGTATTAACATTAGCAATAGTATTAGCATTAGTATAAGTGTTAGCATTAAAATAAGTATTAGCATTAGTGAAAGTATAAGTATTAGCATTAGTAAAAGTGTTAGCATTAGTATTGCCATTGGTATTAGTATGAATATTAGCATTAGTAAAAGTGTTAGCATTAGTATAAGTATTAATATTGGTATAAGTATTAGTATTAACATTAGCAATAGTATTAGCATTAGTATAAGTGTTAGCATTAATGTAAGTATTAGCATTAGTATAAGCATTAGCATTAGTATTAGCATTAGTGAAAGTATTAGTATTAGCATTAGTAAAAGTGTTAGCATTAGCATTAGTAGTTGTAAAAGTAGCACTCTGTAGTAATAGTTGTACTCTGAGTATGTACCTGCACAGTCCTGTCTGAGTACGTCTAAAGTACTTACAGATACTATAAATACACTGCTGTTTTCTTTCATTCATGAACAGAATCCATTTTTCAAAAACACTGTGACTTTGTTTTTGGCAAATCTCAGAGGTCGACTCCAATTAGTTCCTGGCAACAGAGTTTTATTAAAAATTTGAGCCAAACGCCGCAGCAGCTGCTTCTATAAACTCAACAAAGTGAAGTGAAAGAGCCAATGAGCAGAGCCGAGAATGAACGAGCCAATGAGCAGAGCCGATAATGAAAGAGCCAATGAGCAGAGCCGATAATGAAAGAGCCAATGAGCAGAGCCGATAATGAAAGAGCCAATGAGCAGAGCCGATAATGAAAGAGCCAATGAGCAGAGCCGATAATGAACAAGCCAATGAGCAGAGCCGATAATGAAAGAGCCAATGAGCAGAGCCAATAATGAAAGAGCCAATGAGCAGAGCCGATAATGAAAGAGCCAACGAGCAGAGCCAACAATGAACGAGCCAACGAGCAGAGCCGACAATGAATGAGCCAACGAGCAGAGCCGAGAATGAAAGAGCCAACGAGCAGAGCCGACAATGAACGAGCCAATGAGCAGAGCCGAGAATGAAAGAGCCAACGAGCAGAGCCGACAATGAACAAAGTGAAGGAGCCAATGAGCTAACGACATTTAAATTAGGTTAAAACAGCGACTCAAACACGTGGACGATGCACATCGTTGTTAAAAGTCGGTAAATTAAGTTTTTAAGTGAGGACCCACATTGAAGACGCCTTAGCTCCTCCTACCAAAGATGTCTGGCCCCGCCCCTGTCGATATCGTGTGCCGCTGTATCGATACATCGCCAAGAACATATTCATTTATGCAGGACATCTGACATAATCACTGTTTTTATGATTCAAAACATCTTAAAAGCAGGAGAATAACGATTACTCAAACGCAAATCGCTCTGAAATAAAATGTTGAGGGTAAATGAGACGAGAACACTTCAACACGCTTCAAAGCTCTTCAAGGTCCAGGAGAATCCTCGTCTAATTCACTATTACGGCCTTTCGCTGATTTGAACCTGCCCCGGGGATTTGAACAAAGCTTCTTTTGAAATGAAAACTGCACAAAAACAAATTCAGCGCTTCGTCTAGAGATGTTTTTAAAACGCAAAACGATCCCATTAATTTGATTTAAAAAAGAGTTACTCCTACAGATCAAACGGAGCCTTTCATATATCTGCGGTTTGTGTCTACGGCATAAGGCGGTCAAAAGATTCTGTACGAGGCTCCGCCCACAAGCCTACGTCACCCACGCTCCCACACGACAATCCTCCATAAATATACAAAAACATGACACAAAACAACACACTACAGCTTCACAAACCTGGTGTGATGTGCAGTAGTGTCATTAACGCTGATTGTAATGTGATGGCGCCGTGAAGGGGGCGGGGCTTTGGACTCAAAAACGAAAGTACTCCTTCTTTAATACCCCCAAAGAAGTCAAATAATCTGTCTTTAAAGCGGCGTATTCCCCAGGTCGCTCCGTATCGACTGGTCTGATGTCATCTCCTCTCCTGATTACACATCACGGGACCAGGGGGCGGGGATTGATCATGAGAATGACAGATGAGTTCTCCAATAATCAATGAGCCTGATTGGAGAGGGGCGGAGTCAGTGTGAAGGCCACTGGAGACGTGGATCTCCTCTGGGACTCGGAGAGGAGCACGTTCGAACATACTGGGAGGTACAGGAAGTTGTAATTAACCCGCTCACGTTGTCCTAAATATGCAGTTAATCTAAAGTACGACAAAGTACTACAAGTTAGAAGAGTAGTGAGTGTATTGTTTAAATAAATGGAAAGGATACACAACTAAATATATGAAAAAACTGGACTGAGTGAGTGTGACGTCACCACAGCTCATCGAGGCTAGCAGTTATAGCGGCTAATCTGGAGCAGAGATCTATATTTGGAATTCTGTGCACATGTATCATAGCAACCAAAGAGCCAATCAGGAGCGAGGATGTTGAAGGTAACGCCCCTTCTGTGGTCGCCTGTTATATCAAAACTGTGAACGTGACTGCACTGACACAACAAATTCACCTACAATGGACATAGCTAACCCGCTAGCCGCCGCGTTACAAACAGGAAGTGATCATGGGCGCACTTCCTGCTCCACTGAATTGGTTACAGCAAAAAAAAAACACACTCAAAAAACATCGCCAGACTCGTCATTTTGGTCTTAAATGTTCGTATTAACCCTCTACATGATCCTGGGGTTTTTATTTCACTATTGTGTCTGTAAATCAAGATATGAACATTAATAACAGACAAATCACATGTTTTATCTCATTTTATTAAGTTATTTTGAAGTTTTGTTTTTTTGTGTGTTTTTTTTTAGTTATTTTAAGGATTTTTTTGTTTGTTTTTTTGTTATTTTGAGTTTTGTTTTTGTTTAGTTTTTTTTGTTATATTGAGTTCATTTATTTATTTTTGTTAATTTTGAGGGTTTTTCTTTTGTGGGTTTTTTAAGTTATTTTGGGGTTGTTTTATTTAGTTATTTTGATTTCATTTATTTTTTTTTCTTGTTATTTTGAGTTTTTTTTTTTGTTTTGTTATTTTGAGTTTGTTTTTTTTAAATCTGTCCCCTCTCTCTGTCTCTGCTGCTTCAGACTCATTCTGGTCTTAAATGTTCGTATTAACCCTCTACATGATCCTGGGGTTTTTATTTCACTATTGTGTCTGTAAATCAAGATCTGAACATTAATAACAGACAAATCAGGTCCTTCTGTCCCCGAGGTCGCTCCTGTTAGCGTTAGCAACAGGTTTGATTGACAGCGTTGCTAAGCGGCCGCTCTCTGTTAAACCAGCGATGTGAGCGGAAAGGGGCGTTACCTTCAGCAGCCTCGCTCCTGATTGGCTCTTTGGTTGCTGTGACACTCGTCTCTATCTGTTCTAGCTTCGTGAGCTTCATTTGACGTCACACTCATTATTTATCTCTTTCTTTCCTTTGGGGCTTTGACAGTAAATCCTCGAGTCCTTGAGTGAAACCTCTTCTGGCTCATGTTTTAGTGTCTGTATAATCCAGATAATGAAAAAGTCCATAATTATTTTTACATTCATTTTAATTATTGGCGCTGTACAAAGCAACTGCTGGACATTTGACTCAGAAAACTGTTTGAAAATGTACCCACTAATGTAATGTTCCTCTTATAACATACGGGGTATTAAAGAGGAGGTATTTACTTCTATGTTGTATTAAAGAGGAGGTATTTACTTCTATGTTGTATTAAAGAGGAGGTATTTACTTCTATGTTGTATTAAAGAGGAGGTATTTACTTCTATGTCGTATTAAAGAGGAGGTATTTACTTCTATGTCGTATTAAAGAGGAGGTATTTACTTCTATGTTAAATTCGCCCAAATCAAAGTATTAACATGTTTTATCAGTTTCACTTTCGTTTTTGTCGCTCTGAGTCCAAAGCCCCGCCCCCTTCACGGCGCTATCACATCACAATCAGCGTTAATGAAACTACTGCACATCACACCAGGTTTGTGAAGCTGTAGTGTGTTGTTTTGTGTCATGTTTTTGTATATTTATGGAGGATTGTCGTGTGGGAGTTTGTGGATCTCACTCGGTTCATGTTCTACACAACAGAGCAGTAGCTAACTTTAGCGTTAGCATCAGTGAGTACGGGGTAAAGTTGGAGCGACTTTATTTGACTTTATCTTGTTAATGAGCACAGTTTGGGGATTTCTTATAAAAAAACAGACCCTTGTGATCAAATGAAATCAGTTCGATAAAACAAAGGTGTTTCTGTATCAGGAATGCTCCACAGTAGGGCATTAAAAGTGTGTTCAGATGATCTTAAAGGGGCTGACAGCTCTGGTCTACATCCTGTTAAACACATGGAGACCGTCTTTATGAAGCCACTGCCTAAAAATCCAGGATCCAAGACTCGGAATAAGTTCTGTCCAGCGGCGCTCGGAAAAAAAACAAGACGAGTGAGACGAGTTTAAGGTGACGTCATCAGGGGTCGGTACGGAACGAATTTAGCAACAAAGACGAGCACAAAGATTCATCTGAGCCCAACGCCGTCGAGCTCCCGGGGCGTCGTCCTGAAGTGTCCGTATAAACGCTCCAAACACGTGGAACAGGAGCGTGAATCTGCAGCACGACGACTTATGTTAAAAGCGTCAGAATCACAGCAGAGCGACGGAGACGAGCAGGTATCAGACCGTGGATTTATGTGGCGTTCAAAGAGGAGGTGAGACGATACGACGCAGAGGAGTAAACTGATAGATTCTTCTTCTCAGCCTCAGATAAAAACAGACTTTGCAGCTGGAGAACTCCTCTAAATCACACTTCATCACCTCTCTCCAGTGAGGACGCAGAGGAGTTAACACACCTCTGCCTCAGATAAAAGACTTGGCAGAGGGAGAACCCCATGACGTCACCTCTCTCCAGTGAGGATGGAGAGGGTGCAGAGGAAAAGGACGCAGAAGAACAGGGTGCAGAGGAGAGGCAGAAGAGGGTGGGGTGCAGAGGATACGACGCAGAGATAAAAACAGATAAAAACAGACTTTGCAGCTGGAGAACTTCTCAGAACAACACTGCATCATCTCTCTCCAGTGAGGATGCAGAGGATGGAGTGCAGAGAAAAGGATGCAGAGGAAAGGATGCAGAAGAACAGGGTGCAGAGGAGTTAACTGACCGCTTCTTCTCCTCAGATAAAAACAGACTTGGCGGCTGGAGAACTTCTCAAAACCCCCATGGCGTCATCTTTTTAGTGAAGATGCGGAGGGTAAGATGCAGAAGAACAGGGTGCAGAGGATAGGAAGAGGAGGGTGGGGGTGCAGAGGATACGACGCAGAGGATACAGTTAACAGACGGATTTTTCTCCTCAGCCTCAGATAAAAAACAGACTTTGCAGCTGGAGAACTCCTCAGAACAACACTGCATCATCTCTCTCCAGTGAGGATGCAGAGGATGGAGCGCAGAGAAAAGGACGCAGAGGATCGGGTGCAGAGGACACGACGCAGAGGAGCGAACAGACAGATCCTCCTCCTCCGCCTCAGATAAAAGAACCCCATGACACCCTCTCCAGTCGTCGGCCGCGTCTCATTGATTTTATGAAAGCCTGTTTTAATTAACTGGTGCCTCTCCAGGAGCCGTCACCGCCGCCGCGCTAACGAGACAATTAAGACGCTTCGATTTGGCTCCGGCGAGAGGGATCCCCGAGTCCCCCCCGTAACGACAAACCTAACGAGGACTCGGGACGGTCCTGACCCGAGTCCAAGATCCGAGAGTCCGGCGAATCACAAACAGAATTACGCCGAGGAAACTGAAAGAGACGGGTTCAAAACGTGGACTGTGTTTATATAAATGGACAGAGCTAACGTGCTAGCGCCGCGTTACAACAGGAAGTGATCGCGTGTGCACTTCCTGCTCCATCCAATCTGGCTCCAGTTCATTTTCTACGTAAAAACCGTGTCCCCTCTTTGTAACTGCTCTTCGTTTTGTTACAGCTGATGGATTTAAACAAATTCTCTATGAAAAAGTGGGTTTTCCGTCACTGTCCAAAATGTCTCCGTACGGGACGACTTCAAAAACTCCCAGAATCCCTCAGTGTTTGATAATCTTTGATACCGGAACATTTAACGCCAGATCACATGACTGCGTGAGTCTAAGGACGAGCCGAAACAAAACTGAGACGGGAAATTCAACGAAAATGGACTAAAAATCAAAAAATCCAGTCAAAAAATGAATAATAATGAAGAAAAAAACACGATTGTCAGTTTGTCAGTGCGACCGTAACAAACATGTGAAATTATATCCTCAGATGTGACTAATATTCCACATATAAGTCACATCTGAGTATAAGTCGCACAAAAAAGTGTGATTTATAGTCTGGAAAACACAGGACGCTTCAACGACAAGCAGAACTGGACACGTTGGTGACAGAATCGACATTTAATAATCTGAAAACACACTTTTTAACACAGACCTGCTTCTGTTTTTAATGTTTGTTTTAAGGTTTAATGTAAATGGACTTGTTTGTTTTGTTTGTTTTTCTCTTTGGATTGATTTTTAAACGGGGCGGCCATGAAAAAGAGAGTAAAAGTGTCTCAGTGGGTTTTTCTGTATAAATAAAGAAAGATAAATAAAAATATATAAAATAAAATAAATAAAAAAATACATAAATAAAATAAATAAATAAAAATAAATAATTAATAACTTAAATAAATTAATACGTGAAAAAATAAATAATAAAATAAAATAATAAATAAATAAAATAAAACAAAACAAAACAAAAGTACATAAATAAAAATAAATACATAAAAAATACATAAATAAAATTAAATAAAAAAATAAAATAAATACATAAATAAAAAAATAAATACATACAAATAAATAATTAATAAACTTAAATAAATAAATACATGAATAAATAAATAATAAAATAAAATAATAAATAAAACTGCTGCTGTCAGACTCATTCTGGTCTTAAATGTTCGTATTAACCCTCTACATGATCCTTTTTATTTCACTTTTGTGTCTGTAAATCAAGATATGAACATTAATAACAGACAAATCCGGTCCTTCTTTCCTCGCTCCTGATTGGCTCTTTAGTTGCTATGATACTCGTGGTCGGAATTCGTCTCTAATCTACGTCTTATTAACGCACTGAAAAGTAAACAAATGTATTGCATAATTCTGACACTTGGACCTGTCGTATCACGTTTAGAATCCTGAAATGTCACTACAGAGAAATAAAGCCAGAAACGATAATATTAAAACTACTTTATGTCACTAATTAAGATGTAAAAAATAAACGATAACTCCAGTGAACCGAACAGCAGAATGTGCCAATAATTAGTGGTAAAAGCGACCGCTCCACAGCTCAAATCGGACCAAATTACAACAAAAACAACACAAATCTCTCCAGTTTTACACAGAAAATGTCCTCACCCAAAATATATTCAACCTTTCACATACTGAAGTGGATGCGGCGTTTATTATGACAGACTTATTAACCAGGCTATTAACACGGCTGCTGCTCAACTCTCAGTCTCTTTCATCGCCGGGAAAAACACTTCTGCAGAACTGTTTAATTAATGCCATAGTTTAAAAGTGGCTGCTTATTTAATCCAGTCTCTTCATCTTTTCTAATTTTGTATAAAAGCTGCAAACCTCAAAGTGTAAACTCAAGAAACATGCGGCCAACGTCCTCGTCTCGGCAGCTGAATAGGAAGGACGCTGGGTGGTTGCCGGGTGGTTGCTGCGTAGTTGCCGAGTGGTTGCCGGGTGGTTGCCGAGTGGTTGCCGGGTGGTTGCCGATTGCCGAGTAGTTGCTGCGTGGTTGCCGAGTGGTTGCCGGGTGGTTGCTGCGTAGTTGCCGAGTGGTTGCCGGGTGGTTGCTGCGTAGTTGCCGAGTGGTTGCCGAGTGGTTGCCGGGTGGTTGCTGCGTAGTTGCCGAGTGGTTGCCGGGTGGTTGCCGAGTGGTTGCCGGGTGGTTGCCGATTGCCGAGTAGTTGCTGCGTGGTTGCCGAGTGGTTGCCGGGTGGTTGCTGCGTAGTTGCCGGGTGGTTGCCGGGTGGTTGCCGAGTGGTTGCCGGGTGGTTGCCATGTGGTTGCCGGGTGGTTGCTGCATGGTTGCCGGGTGGTTGCCGGGTGGTTGCCGAGTGGTTGCCGGGTGGTTGCCGGTTGCCGAGTAGTTGCTGCGTGGTTGCCGGGTGGTTGCTGCATGGTTGTCGGGTGGTTGCCGGGTGGTTGCCCAGTGGTTGCCGGGTGGTTGCCGATTGCCGAGTAGTTGCTGCATAGTTGCCGAGTGCTTGCCGAGTGGTTGCTGCGTGGTCGCCGGGTGGTTGCCGAGTGGTTGCCGGGTGGTTGCCAGGTGGTTGCCGAGTGGTTGCCGGGTGGTTGCCGGGTGGTTGCCGGGTGGTTGCCGAGTGGTTGCCGGGTGGTTGCCGATTGCCGAGTAGTTGCTGCGTGGTTGCCGAGTGGTTGCCGGGTGGTTGCTGCGTAGTTGCCGGGTGGTTGCCGGGTGGTTGCCGAGTGGTTGCCGGGTGGTTGCCATGTGGTTGCCGGGTGGTTGCTGCATGGTTGCCGGGTGGTTGCCGGGTGGTTGCAGAGTGGTTGCCGGGTGGTTGCCGGTTGCCGAGTAGTTGCTGCGTGGTCGCCGGGTGGTTGCTGCATGGTTGTCGGGTGGTTGCCGGGTGGTTGCCGAGTGGTTGCCGGGTGGTTGCCGATTGCCGAGTAGTTGCTGCATAGTTGCCGAGTGCTTGCCGAGTGGTTGCCGCGTGGTTGCTGCGTGGTCGCCGGGTGGTTGCCGAGTGGTTGCCGGGTGGTTGCTGGGTGGTTGCCAGGTGGTTGCCGAGTGGTTGCCGGGTGGTTGCCGGGTGGTTGCCGGGTGGTTGCCGAGTGGTTGCCGGGTGGTTGCCGGGTGGTTGCCGGGTGGTTGCCGGGTGGTTGCTGAATGGTTGCCGGATGGTTGCCGAGTGGTTGCCGAGTGGTTGCCGGGTGGTTGCTGGGTGGTTGCCGGGTGGTTGCCGGGTGGTTGCTGCGTGGTTGTCAAGTGGTTGCCGGGTGGTTGCCGAGTGGTTGCTGCGTAGTTGCCAGGTGCTTACTGCGTGGTTAGAGGCCACAGGGGGCGCTAGAGGCAAAATCATCGTGTCCTTAGGCGACACACTCCGCCCACTCTGCCTCGTTTGAATCGTGTGCTGGTGGAGGTCGATGGCACCAGTTTGCAGTCTCACTTCTGTCAGTCTGTCCCAGGGCGGCTGTGGCCAGTGAATAATCCACAAAACTCTAAAGCGACTTTGAGCGTCTAGAAAAGCACGATTCACCTCGTTCCGGACGCTTCCGTAGGCGCCGCCATCGTCTTTGGGGTCGTATTCATGATCTTGACGGGGAATCGGTTCTGTAGGGACTCGAGAGCCGTTTTAAAGACTCAAGAGAATCGGAGAAGTGTTGAATCGTTGGTCACATGAACACAGGACGTTTCACACAATTTAACTTCCTTTATATGAGATTTTAATTTTTAAATCCTAAATTCTCCATTGAAATCCACGGGAACAAGGTCGATAGAAGACGAATCGATCATTAAAGCTACAAACGTGTTATGAAACGTACGTGACGAGGATTTTCAGATCAATTTAAGTCCAGTGTGGCCCAAAAGTCACTGACTCTTTTAAATCTCCAGTCGCTCCTGTGATTCTTAAATTAAACTCACCAAATTTTAGCAGCAGATAAACTGAACCTAACGAGATTTTTGTCAATAAATACAGTTATAATTGTTCATTTACACTTGAACTTATCACGACTGAAACTACAGGAAGTGTCCACCATTTTGTTTTTCTCCCTGAACTCACTCTGCGTCACATTTAAATCATTTACGTCTCTTATTTGATCCTCGATGTCACGTTTTTAAGTCGTTTATCATCTGAGGTTTATTCACAAACACCTTTTCTTTAAGATCGACCCACAGGAAGAAATCAGGACGAGTCAGGTCTGTGGAGATACTGCCCCCCAGGACGCACAAAAACAGTAAATAATTGATCGTCGACCTCATCTTCTCCGACGTAACTTTCGCCCGTCCCTCCTGACAAACTAATAAATAAACTCGTCTGTGGATTTAAAACGAAAATCCTGAGAGGAAACGGCCACGTAAACGGCTCTTGTCTCCATGACGACGAATCCCGTGAAACACATCAGACACGACGCACAAAAGAGCCACGAGAGAGTCAAAATGAGCCACAAATAAAGACTTTGGAGAGGACGAAGCACCGGGATTAAAAGAAACAAACGTGAACAAGAAGGAAAGAAGCAACTACTTAACATTTAACGATTGGACAAGGACTTATCCAAACACCGAGGATGTTTCTGCGGTGAGTTCTGTTTTTTATGCACTTTTATTTTTGCCATATTTATCTGTAGAAGGTAAAATAAAATAATAAAATGGTCCGTAAAAATAAAATCTACGTTATTTCCGGTCGATGGCGCAAAAACGCATTCACAAGAAGGTTTTTTGAGGACTTTTCCAGGACATTTTTAGCTTTGTAAACAGTTTTTTATAATAAAGATGTGGTCTAAGTCAAATGCACTCGATTTGGTGAAGTAAATGAACAAAATCGACTAAAAATAAACAAAATCAACTTAAAATAAACAGGTTCTCGACTCAATTTTTTTAATCCAACTGCTCTGAGAAGTGGCAGTAAAAGTTTAGACTAATTTGAAATCCAATAAAATCAAAGAAAGCAAAGTGTGGAGACATTTTCAAGGACATAATATATAATTCCCAAGACATTTTTCTCGTTTTCCGTGTGTTTTCCGTGTCTGAAAAACCTTGAAAACAGACCCTTTTTTTATGAGCGTTAGACTCAGTGTGTGCGATTCAAAATCTGTGTAGTTTCCTGCATTTTGGTGAATTTTACAGGAGATAATTGAAAAATCCGGCTGCTCTAAGAAGTGCAAGTAAAAGTCTGTGTTAATTTGAAATCAAACAAAACAGTGAAGTGTGGAGACGTTTCCAAGGACAAAATATATTATTTCCAGGACATTTTTCTCATTTTCCATGTCTGAAAAAAATGGAAAATAATTGTCTTGTTTCCTCAGGACACGGGGGAACATGTTTGTCCCCCAAATCAAACAACGCTACATGTTTTTATGAGCGTGTGTGTGTGTGTGTTAGCCTGAGCGTGTGTGTGTGTGTGTTAGCCTGAGTGTGTGTGTTAGCCTGAGCGTGTGTTTGTGTGTTAGCCTGAGCGTGTGTGTTAGCCTGAGCGTGCGTGTTAGCCTGAGCGTGTGTGTGTGTTAGCCTGAGCGGGTGTGTGTGTGTTAGCCTGAGCGCGTGTGTGTGTTAGCCTGAGCGGGTGTGTGTGTGTTAGCCTGAGCGCGTGTGTGTGTTAGCCTGAGCGGGTGTGTGTGTGTTAGCCTGAGCGGGTGTGTGTGTGTTAGCCTGAGCGGGTGTGTGTGTTAGCCTGAGCGGGTGTGTGTGTGTTAGCCTGAGCGGGTGTGTGTGTGTTAGCCTGAGCGGGTGTGTGTGTTAGCCTGAGCGGGTGTGTGTGTGTTAGCCTGAGCGCGTGTGTGTGTTAGCCTGAGCGGGTGTGTGTGTGTTAGCCTGAGCGGGTGTGTGTGTGTTAGCCTGAGCGCGTGTGTGTGTGTTAGCCTGAGCGCGTGTGTGTGTGTTAGCCTGAGCGGGTGTGTGTGTGTTAGCCTGAGCGCGTGTGTGTGTTAGCCTGAGCGGGTGTGTGTGTTAGCCTGAGCGTGTGTGTGTGTGTTAGCCTGAGCGTGTGTGTGTGTGTTAGCCTGAGCGTATGTTTGTGTGTTAGCCTGAGCGTGTGTTTGTGTGTTAGCCTGAGCGCGTGTGTGTTAGCCTGAGTGTGTGTGTGTTAGCCTGAGTGTGTGTGTGTTAGCCTGAGCGTGTGTGTGTTAGCCTGAGCGTGTGTTTGTGCGTGTTAGCCTGAGCGTGTGTTTGTGTGTTAGCCTGAGCGTGTGTGTGTGTTAGCCTGAGCGTGTGTTTGTGTGTTAGCCTGAGCGCGTGTGTGTGTGTTAGCCTGAGCGTGTGTTTGTGTGTGTTAGCCTGAGCGTGTGTTTGTGTGTTAGCCTGAGCGTGTGTGTGTGTTAGCCTGAGCGTGTGTTTGTGTGTTAGCCTGAGCGCGTGTGTGTGTGTTAGCCTGAGAGCGTGTGTGTGTGTTAGCCTGAGCGTGCGCGCGTGTTAGCATGCGCCCGCGTGGCCGTGCTCCTGACCTTTGGCGGAGGTCGTCGATGCAGCGCTGCAGATGGACCTCTCCCGCCGTCACCAGGACGTGCTCCCCCGTCTCCTGGATCAGGACCTCGGCGCACGGGTCGGCCTGGTTCAGCAGACGCATGCCCCGAACCAGCCTCGGCATGTCACCTGCCAAAGACGACAGCGGCGACTGAGCGCGGCGAGAAAGAGGAGACTAAAGCTGCACCGTGGAACTTTTCTGCTCGTCTCCATGGATACGTTATTGCAAAGAAAAACTGAATCGTGTAAATTGGACTTAAGTTTTACGCGAGTACGTCAGATTTATCTCTTTTCGCGATGGACGACTGAAGGTTTTACGCAGACGTCGTTCGCTGTAATGTTCCACAGTGCGGCATTACATTTTTTGAAGCGAATGAACCGGCTTGTATCCATGGAGACAGACAAATTTAAAGCCATAATGTGCTATTTTCCAGCGTAGCAATAACGTCGCCGTGAGGAACAACAGGAAGGAAGCAGAAAAGTTCCAAAGTGCATCGTTTACGCTTAAATTAAAACAAAACGCTTCAGTTTGAGGATCCGTACTGGGATGTCTGGGCTCTATGGCGACCCGGACGATGGGCGTGGCCTCGAAGTTGAGCGGCGTGAAGGGCGGGCAGGCGGGCGACGTCGACAACGTGGCGGATTTCAACACGAACTCCTCCAGACCTCCGATACCTGGAGAAAAACAGGAGGAAGAGGAACAGAGATAATCGTAAAAAACAAACAAATAAACTAAAATATCATGAAATGTGACGTGACGCGTGAGGGCATCAGGTGTAATCAGTGTGTAAAGTCCAGGAGGAGATAAGCAAATAAACACAGGAGGAGCTTTAAATAACATGTTTAAGTAGTTTAAAAGGACAAAAATGAACTATTGACAAGCTAATTTACATGCTACGTTATGTTGTGTTGTTAGCATGCATGTGGGTTAGCGTTAGCATTAGCACTGTTGTTTGTTGTTTGTTTGTTGTTTGTTTGTTGTTTGTTTGTTGTTTGTTTGTTGTGTATTTCGTGTCATGACTAAAGTCTAAACTCATCAGTGACGAGTTTCACTCCTGGAGAAACGAGGTTCTACGAGATCAACACAGAGAGGAGGAAATGTGCAGGAGGAGGAGAGGAAAAGAGACAAGAGGAGGAGAGGAGAAGAGGAGGAGACGAGACGAGAGGGGGAGAGGAGAGGAAAAGAGACAAGAGGAGGAGAGGAGAAGAGGAGGAGACGAGACGAGAGGGGGAGAGGAGAGGAAAAGAGACAAGAGGAGGAGAGAAGACAAGAGGAGGAGAGGAGACAAGAGGAGGAGAGGAGAGACAAGAGGAGGAGAGGAGAGACAAGAGGAGAAGAGAAGACAAGAGGAGGAGAGGAGACAAGAGGAGGAGAGGAGACAAGAGGAGGAGAGGAGAGACAAGAGGAGGAGAGAAGACAAGAGGAGGAGAGGAGACAAGAGGAGGAGAGGAGAGACAAGAGGAGGAGAGGAGAGACAAGAGGAGGAGAGAAGACAAGAGGAGGAGAGGAGACAAGAGGAGGAGAGGAGAGACAAGAGGAGGAGAGGAGAGACAAGAGCAGGAGAGAAGACAAGAGGAGGAGAGGAGACAAGAGGAGGAGAGGAGACAAGAGGAGGAGAGAAGACAAGAGGAGGAGAGGGGACAAGAGGAGGAGAGGAGAGACAAGAGGAGGAGAGAAGACAAGAGGAGGAGAGAAGACAAGAGGAGGAGAGGGGACAAGAGGAGGAGAGAAGACAAGAGGAGGAGAGAAGACAAGAGGAGGAGAGGAGAGACAAGATGAGTTGTTTTTTTTTGTTATTTGGAGGATTTTCTTTTTTTTGTGGTTATTTTGAGGTTGTTTTTTTTAGTTATATTGAGTTAATTTATTTTTTTCATTTTGAGAGTTTCTTTTTTAGTTCTTTTTATTTCATTTCATTATAAACATCACTTTTTTCACAGTTTGTCCGTTGGTGCGACTTATATCTGGAATTATTCAAATATAAAACGTCTGTTCTTGGTCTCGGATCTTGTAAAACAAATTTCCCCCAAAAAATACGACTTATATTTGTTTATTTCTTCATTATTTTGTATTTTTGTGTCGTGCGACTTCTACTCCAGAGCGACGTATAATCCTAAAAACACGGTAAATTAAACTGAAACCAGAACTCGCCAAACACCACCAGAGGGCGCCGTTTAAACCACCACTGTACGTTTCAGTGAAAAAAGGAGAGTTTCGTTCACTTCCTTCGCCGTTTCTCCTCTTCAATCTGTTCAAACGACCGGCAGAAGTCCGGCGTCTTAAAGAACGGCCCCGGGAAGCCGCCGTGCGACCCCTGGCGTGGGCGTAAACGTGGGCCAGACGCCACTCCACAGACCCGAGCCAAAGCACACAAGAGCAGAACTGAGAACGACTTAAATAAATATGAGACATGTTGACAAAAGAACCCAGGAGTTGACTTCACACGTCTCACATGTCGAGTCGGATCCGAGCGCGGGCGGAAAACCGGCCTCGTCGACGCGCAGCACGAGTCCGACGCAGTTTGAGTGTGATCGCGCCGCGTACCTGGGGTTATATTTGAGCGTTACACAAGAGCTGTCGTTCATCTGATGAGACGAACAATTCAAAACGGAAAACGCCAGGATTTCACAGCTTCAGAGCGACGTCGAGTCAAGTAATGTGATATTTGTGACATCTGGGAACGACAGACGGAACGAGGCCGGAAGTGAAACGCTCCCGAAAGAACAAACACAAGACGAACGAGGTTAAAGCGACGGAGCGAAACGCGTGGATAAAACGCAACCTCAGATCGTTTTGTTTAAGGTTTTACTCATTAAAATACAAACCTAAATCACGTTTGGAGTTAATTTGAATTTATTTGTCATGAAAAAGTCCAAATCTCTGACTGGTGATGCACAAAAACAGTCCAAACAAAAGAGTCACATTAAATCATTATAAAAAAGTGAAGTCATGTGATCGTGATAAAAAACACGGTGTTTAAAGGTCAAAGGTCATGTACGACACAAAATGGAGCTTTAATCCATGTTAGAATGTCGTTAGTGCGTCAAAAACAGACCTGGAGTTGTGTTTTGTTTTATTTATTATTAGTCTGTCACATCTACAAAGATCAAAACGCGACGTTCCACCTTGTGATGTCATCAAGTGGCAGTTTTCAAATTAACTCCAGGACTGAAATGATCCAAATGATTCTATAAATGAAGGTGTGTGGAGTTTAAAAACACAGTGGAGCACTTCCTGTATCACCACACGATGACATCACAAGGTGGAACAGTGTTTTCTGACTGTAACATGGCGCCGTTTTGTGGCATTGTGTGGTGTTTCGTGGCGTTTTGTGGTGTTTCGTGGCGTCTCGTGGCATTTCGTAGCATTTCGTGGCGTTTCGTGGCGTTTCGTGGCGTCTGCTCTGATTCCCAATAAACAGGTGTAGTTCATGAGCACAGTTTTGGAGCGCCGGGTCGGTCCGGGTGGTTTAATGGGGTTGTGTTGACGGACGGCCCACTCTCACGTTACACGTACAGCTGCACAGGGTTTTCCCATAGACCACAGTGTAACACAAGACGCTCTGTGAACTGTGACTGCGCATTTTATAAACTCAGAATCACCGCGTTTGTGTCGAGTTTAAAGGAAGAACCATTTATGTCTACAGCCGAGAGACATTAAAGTGGACGTATGACTCTATTTTCTGATCTGTTCTAATGTCGTTTCCTCGTCACACACAGACCTGGAGTTGTGTTTTTGTTTCATTCTCACATGTTTAACACACAAACTCTGCAGATTTAGGCTGAAAACACTCTGTTCCACCTTGTGATGTCATCATGTGGTGATACAGGAAGTGCTCCACTGTGTTTTTAAACTCCACACACCTTCATTTATAGAATCATTTGGATCATTTCTGGAGTTGTCTCTTATCTCGACTGAACTAAAGGTAAAAGGAGGAGGAGTTAAGTTGAAAACTCCCACTTGATGACATCACAAGGTGGAACGCCGCGTTTTTGAGGAGGGAACAGCCTCAGAACATGGAGCTCACGGGGAATTTAACCTGGAGTCGACTGAAAACACTTTAGATTTACACAGTGATTAAGAAATGAAGTGTACAAGTGTGAAAAAGAGAAAAAACAGAGAGAAAGAGAGAGAGAGACAGAGAGAGAAGGAAAGAGAGAGAGACAAACAGAGAGAAAGAAAGAGAGAGACAAACAGAGAGAGAAAGAGAGAGAGAGGATGGAGAGAGATGGGGGAAGAAAGAGGGAGAGAGAGAAGAGAGAAAGAAAAGACAGAGAAGAGAGAAGAGAGAGAGAGAAGAGAGAGAAAGGAGAGAGAGAAGAGAGAGAGAAAGAAGAGACAGAGAGAGGAGAGAGAAGACAGAGAAAGGAGAGAGAGGAGAGAGAAAGGAGAGAGAGATAGGGGGAAGACAGGGAGAGAGAAAGAGAGAAGGGGGATCAAATGAAGAGAGAAGGAGAAAGAGAGAAACAGGGAGACAGAGAGAAAGTGAGAGAGAGAAGGAGAGAGAGAGGGAAAGAGGAGGAGTGAGAGTGCGTCCCGGGTGAACACTCTGCTGTAAAAACACGTCTCTCTCTTTTCTCTCCACTTTAATCACATTTTCCGTCTCTCTCTCTCTCTGTCTCTCTCTCTCTCTCTCCCTCTCTCTCTCTCTTTATTCTTTCATTTGTTTTGATGTTTGCTCCAGTCCGTTTTTATCGTTTTAAATATAAAGTCGCTGGAGTAAACGTCACATGGTCGAGTTAAACACGACGTAGAATCGTTTCTCTACAGACGAGGTCAAACGTCCAAGACTGAATCAGCGTTTGTTTATTTGTTTATTTATTTATTTATTTATTTATTTATTTATTGTTCAGTGTGACATGAAAAACATTCACTTTTTTATTTTTATACAGAGATTTTCCAACTCAGACTTACACTTTAACTCATTTTAATGTTCTGAGCTGAAAAGTGCCTTGCCCAAAGACACAACAGTTCGTGAACACGTACAGGTGGGATTAACGTCGTCACGACAAAGCGCCGCTGCGGCGCCCCCTGTGGACAGACGCACGTCGCACTAGAGCAGAGCGTTTTTATACATTTGGACCAAAATGACGACGCGACGCTGCAGAATCAACGAGTACGATTAAGAAAATAAAACTGGAGAAGGAAGAGCGGACGTCACAGTGGGCTCCTTCCTCTTCTTGCTTCTCCTCCTCTTCTTCTTCCTTTTCTTCTTCCACCTCCTCGTCATCTTCTTCCTCTTCTTCTTTTTCCTTTCATTCTTACTCCTCTTCTTCTTCTTCCTCTTCTTGCTCCTCCTCCTCGTCTTCATCCTTTTCTTCTTCCTCCTCTTCTTCTTCCACCTCCTCGTCATCTTCTTCTTCTTCCTCTTCTTCACACAGTGGGCGTGTCACAATGGGCTCCTTCCTCTACTTTTTCTTCCTCCTCTTCTTCTTCCACCTCCTCCTCATCTTCTTCCTCTTCTTCTTCTTGCTGCTCCTCCTCCTCTTCTTCTTCCTTTTCTTCTTCCTCCTCCTCTTCTTCTTCTTCTTGCTCCTCCTCCTCTTCTTTTTCTTCTTCCTCTTCTTCTTCTTCCACCTCCACCTCATCTTCTTCTTCTTCCTCTTCTTCACACAGTGGGCGTGTCCCAGTGGGTGAAAAACAAAATGGCGTCTTGAAAATCGTGGATTAAACTCAAACATGAATCAGTCCAAATAAAACTCAACGAGAAGAAACGAGCAGAACCTGGAGAAACATCTGAACAGTTTGAAGGACACGTCTGATTTAAACCTCCACAAAACTCCACTGTCTGTAAAAGTGAAACGAGCTTATAAACTCATCGTGGAGAGTAAC
The DNA here is from genome assembly GCF_009829125.3 of Periophthalmus magnuspinnatus. Taxonomy (NCBI): domain Eukaryota; kingdom Metazoa; phylum Chordata; class Actinopteri; order Gobiiformes; family Gobiidae; genus Periophthalmus; species Periophthalmus magnuspinnatus. Next base: position 825,015 of record NC_047128.1, on the reverse strand, counting down.
TAGAGACTCTGAACTCCAGCGCCTCAAATTCAGAGTCAGCGTCTCCGACCACGGCTCCGTATGAACACGAGGAGCCGTTTGTGGAGCAGAGTGAGCCGTTCGTCCCGAGAGCCGTTCGTCCCGAGAGCCGTTCGTCCCGAGAGCCGTTCGTCCCGAGAGCCGTTCGTCCCGAGAGCCGTTCGTCCCGAGAGCCGTTCGTCCCGAGAGCCGTTCGTCCTGAGAGCCGTTCGTCCTGAGAGCCGTTGGTCCTCACATGTTCACAAAGACAAAGCGGCTGCAGCTCTAATGCGTTTCCCAGGACAGAACACAATGTACTGTAAAGAAAAACACAGGAGCGAGCGGCCGCTTCACCTCTGGACCGTCCAGAACACGAGGTTCATCCACCGGACCGGCGCTTTTCTGCGGAGACAAAGACACGGACACCGGACACGAGCCGTTTGGACGCACACAAACTCCACAAACGTCTTAGATCCACAAGAAAAACGACTTTTATCACATCAACTCAAAACGAAACGAACTCATCCCCATCGAGATAAGACTAACACAATGCCACACTGCGGAACATTCCAGGCAAAACAAGACTTTTCCCATAAAGACAAGCAGGACACAGCTCAGGTCTGTGGAGCAACAAACAGAAAAGACAAAGAGAATAAAACACAAAGACCAGAGATTTGCAACGAAAAGACGATAAAACAGCAGCAGGAGGTGGAGTCTGATGATCAGGTGAGACTTTAAGGTCGATCTGACGCCAGAGACACGGCGAGAAGAACCACGAGATCGGATGGCGAGCTCAGGGAACGTCGTTAAGCTCTGGAGTATAAGTCACACCCCCGGACAAACGATCAAAAAAGTGACATTATATTTAAAGTCTGTTGTAGTCGGTGGAGTTGAGCTGAAGCTGAGACCACAGGCTCTAATCCAGGTCCAAACTACGGCCCCGGGGCCAAACGCGGCCCTCAGACCAATTTTTGTCGGCCCTCACGCCTCCGCCTAAACTGACCAGGAAGTATTTTTTACTCCAAACTGAAGAGATTCTACTTGTATCACCTGAATAACATCACATTTTATCAATAATAAAGTTTGGAGTTTACGTCTGTGGAGCCACACTGTTCTGAAAACTACCACTCGATGACATCACAAGGTGGAGCAGAGCGTTTGTGAGGAGGGAACAGCCTCAGAACATGGAGCTCACGGGGAATTTAACCTGGAGTCGACTGAAAACACTTTAGATTTACACAGTGATTAAGAAATGAAGTGTACAAGTGTGAAAAAGAGAAAAAACAGAGAGAAAGAGAGAGAGAGACAAACAGAGAGAGAAAGAAAGAGAGAGACAAACAGAGAGAGAAGGAGAGAGACAGAGACAAACTGAGAGAGAAAGAAAGAGAGAGACAAACGGAGAGAGGAGACAGAGACAAACAGAGAGAGAAGGAAAGAGGGAGGATGGAGAGAGAAGGAAAGAGACAGAGACAAACAGAGAGAGAAAGAAAGACAGAGACAAACGGAGAGAGGAGAGAGAGAAGAGAGAAAAAGGAGAGAGAGAAGATAGAGAGAGAAGAGAGAAAGGAGAGAGGGAGAGGAGAGAGGGAGAAGAAAGAGAAGAGAGAGAGATAGAAGAGACAGAGAGGGGAGAGAAGAAAGAGAGAAGAGAGAGAAAGGAGAGACAAAGGAGAGAGAAAAAAGAGAGAGAAGAGAGAGAAAGGAGAGAGAAGATAGAGAGAGAGACAAACAGAGAGAAAAACAGAGAGAGAAAGAAAGAGAGACAAACAGAGAGAGAAAGAAAGAGAGAGACAAACAGAGAGAAGACAAAGGACAGAAAAGAGAGAGAAGAGAGAAAGGAGAGAGAGATAGAAGAGACAGAGAGGGGAGAGGAGAGAGAAAGGAGAGAGAAGAGACAGAGACAAATGGAGAGAGAAGGAGAGAGAGAAGAGAAAAAGGAGAGAGAGAAGAAAGAGAGACGAGAGAGAAAGGAGAGAGAGAAAAGAGAGAGAGAAGAGAGAAAGCGGAGAGGAGGGAGAGAGAAGAGAGAAGAGAGAAAGGAGAGAGAGAAAAGAGAGAAAGGAGAAAAGAGAGAGAGAAAGGAGAGAGAGATAGAGGAGACAGAGAGAAGAGAGAGAGTAGAGAGAGGTGTCCACATATGAGGACATTAAACTGATTTAAAGGCGACAGAAGAGTCTCTCACTTTATGGTTCACATTTCAGACTTTGGCTCTTGTCTCTTTGCTCTTGTCTCTTTGCTCTTGTCTCTTTGCTCTTGTCTCTTTGCTCTTGTCTCTTTGCTCTTGTCTCTTCGGCTCTTGTCTCTTTGGCTCTTGTCTCTTTGGCTCTTGTCTCTTTGGCTCTTGTCTCTTCGGCTCTTGTCTCTTCGGCTCTTGTCTCTTTGCTCTTGTCTCGTGTCTCTTTGCTCTTGTCTCTTCGGCTCTTGTCTCTTTGGCTCTTGTCTCTTTGGCTCTTGTCTCTTTGGCTCTTGTCTCTTTGGCTCTTGTCTCTTTGGCTCTTGTCTCTTTGGCTCTTGTCTCTTTGCTCGTGTTTCTTCTGCTTCTGTCTCTTCACATGAGTCACATTTTTCCAGAGGCACATTTGTTGTTTCTTTTGTTTTTCTTCAGGACAGACTCTGAGTTCAATCACTTTAATAAACAGCTTTTGTAAATCATTATGTCACATGTGATTTTATTTTGTTCTGTCAAAATCATTAACACACGGCACAAATGTCCTCATGTCACATCATTTTTCTCATACAGTAAGGACAGAATTCTTTATTTTTACACTTTTTCAGCTAAAAGAGAAACTTAAAATCCATAAATCTTCTGAAGAATCGACAGTGTGTTTTATTTATTACATATAAACTGTGAAGCTGCAGCGACTGATGGTCAAGAGCCTCGAGGAGTAAAGACACAAAACGACAAAAAGAAGATCCGTCCAGAACACGAGATCAACTTTGACGTTCCCGTGAACCGAACCGTCGAGGAAACATGGGCCAGTACAGAGTCTACGGTCACCACAGGGAACGAGAGGACGATTTCACTTCTCTCTAGTTCTCAGTCGCCGGGCGAATTTATCCAGAAACGACCACTCACGGTCATTTTCAACACGAAGAGTTTCCCAAAAGAAAAGTGTCCGCCCGGCGTCATCGTCAGGGCTAAAGGTCGGGACGGACGAGGAGAAGAAGAAGAGTGAGCGGCTCAAGCGTCGTTTGAGTTTGAGGAAGAGGAATCATCAAGAGGACTGAGGCGGCGACGGGACGGACCGAGGCGACGGCGAGACGGACCGAGGCGACGGGACGGACTGCGGCGACGACGGGACGGACCGAGGCGACGACGGGACGGACCGAGGCGACGAGGAGACGGACCGAGGCGACGACGGGACGGACCGAGGCGACGGGATGGACCGAGGCGACGGCGGGACGGACCGAGGCGCCGACGCGACGGAGTGAGGCGACAACGAGACGGAGTGAGGCGACGGCGGGACGGACCGAGGCGACGGCGGGACGGACCGAGGCGACGGGACGGACCGAGGCGACGGGACGGACCGAGGCGACGGGACGGACCGAGGCGACGGCGGGACGGAGTGAGGCGACGGGACAGACCGAGGCGTCGACGAGACGGAGTGAGGCGACGGCGGGACGGAGTGAGGCGACGGCGGGACGGAGTGAGGTGACGGCGAGACGGACCGAGGCGACGGCGGGACGGACCTAGGCGACGGCGGGACGGACCGAGGCGACGGCGAGACGGAGTGAGGCGACAGGACGGAGTGAAGCGACGGCGGGACGGACCGAGGCGACGGCGGGACGGACCGAGGCGACGGCGGGACGGAGTGAGGCGACGATGAGACGGAGTGAGGTGACGGCGAGACGGAGTGAGGCGACGGCGAGACGGACCGAGGCGACAGGACGGAGTGAGGCGACGGCGAGACAGACCGAGGCGACGAGGAGACGGGCCGAGGGGACGGTGAGACGGACCGGGGCGGCGGCGAGACGGACTGAGGCGACGAGAGGAGAGAGAGAAGACAAAGGAGAGAAAAGAGAGAGAAAGGAGAGAGAGAAGATAGAGAGAGAAGAGAGAAAGGAGAGAGAGAGACAAAGGAGAGAGAAGAAAGGTAAAAGAGAAAGGAGAGAAGAAAGAGACAAGAAACAGAAAAGAGAAAGGAGAGAGAAGAAAGAGAGACAAAGAAGGGAGATAAAAGAGAGAGAAAGGAGAAAAGAGACAGAGAAAGGGGACAGAGATAGAAGAGACAGGGAGAGGAGAGAGAAGAAAGAGAGAGGAAAGAGAGAAAAGAGAGACAGAGGTGTGTTTGACGACTGTTTTGTTTGACTTAAAGTTGTGTAAAGTGTAAATTCGTGGACTGAGCGACTGTGACGTCTCAGACTTTTCCTTTTTAATCCACTGAACTTAACTCTGTCCTTTTTTGTCCCTGATCTGAATCTGACACTTTAGACTCAAACTGTGATGATCAGAGTCGACACAATAAAATCACTTTGTTTTCGTGGTTAAATCTTTTACGTGACTTTTATTTGCTGCGGTTGTTCCAGGTTCATGTTTTGGCGGATGGTTCTTTAAAAAGTCCAGACCTTCTCCTGGACACACTTTGTGATTAAAGTGATGTTTTTTTTGGTCTATTTTTATCTCTGCTCACTAAAGTTGAGCCGATTCATTATTTACACCAGAAACAAACTTTAAAAATGCTTCAAACTTTCTATTTCCAGCTGAAGGAGGTGGACACCGTCTGCAACAAGAGTCTGAAAGTCTGAAAAATGACAACGGTTGAACATCTACGAGGTTAAGAACATTTTATTTACTTGTATTTTATTTAGATATGACTCCAAGTGTGTTTTTTTTTAAGTTTTAACGGCAAAAACATTCATGGTCCTGTTTGTGACTCCTATAAGTAACATTTTGAGGTACTTCCGGGACCTTCGAGGCTGTTGCCGTGGTTATTAACAATTTAAATCTAAATATTATGTCGTTCGAACGGTGAAAAGTTGAAAAGTTCTCAAAATGTCACGTGTAACTCGAAGTCTAAACCCGTGAATGTCAGGGGGAATAATTAGCACAATATTCCCTGAGCGCGCGATGCTAACAGGAGGCACTGCTCTGTCTGAAAATGTGTTACTCGAGTTTGACTTTAATCTGAGTTTTACTTTAACACAATCGGAGCATAAAGAACTGACTTTTGTGGAACTCCAACAGGTGAAACGAATTCCTCTCACGTTACAGTCACAGGCTAGCATTAGCATTAGCATTAGCATTAGCATTAGCCAAGAGTTTCGTTTGTTTTGTTTTTTTTACTCTCACCTTTTTGTGTAAAATCAAACTCCTAAACAGGACCACGAACGCTCGAAACGCTCCTGAAACTGTGCTCTCTAAATCATTTTTGGGATTTTTTTCTTGACTTTTCAGACGATCTTAAAACACTTTTTGCCCGTGTTTGCTAACGTGTGCACGGTGTCGTCATGGCAACGGCAATTTATTTTTGTAAAGCCCAAAATCGCAGCAGCAGCGTCGCCTTTTTGGGCCGAACACGAGAAATAATTTAACCAAAGGAAAGTTAGAAAATCAAAAATGAAACAGAGAAGTGTCCCACAGCGCCCCCTGTCCTCAGACCCTCCTCCTCGGTAAAGAAAAACTCAAATAACCCATTGGGAAAAAAGAGAAACATTGAGGAGAACCACAGTGGAGCGCGGACGGCTGCAGACGTGTCCGGGACTCAACATTCCGCCATAGAGACACATGTAGAGCACCCCCAGCGCGACGTCACTGCACAGTATCAACAGTACAGTACAGTAATGCAGCTTTAATCCCGATAAAACACAAATATCTACAATCCTAATCTCCGTCTACTGTTTCTGACGTCGTTAAAAATAAAAGGACAGATCTTTCTTCACCTCCCCACATTCTCACGGTAGGGCCTCAGGTTTAATTTCAGTTTATCTGCCGATCTGGCGGGTCAGAGCGGAGCTGTGTAACTCCACACTTGTCATTAAGGCGGCCGGTCTCCAGAGCCCAGCGCGGCCGACGCACAACAACACAACTGGAGAAATAATAACAAATCAGCGACAAAATGAACCTCAGAGCGAGCGGCGTGAACGGACGGAAGACGAGGAGACGATAAAACGACAAAACTGAGAATCTGGACTTGAATCTGAACTAAACTTGACTCTTGAAGCTTTAATCCAATGTTTTAACGCTGTTTCCTCCTCAAAAACAGACGTGAAACGATGGAAAATGAAGGTGTGTGGAGTTTAAAAACACAGCGGAGCACTTCCTGTATCACCACATGATGACATCACAAGGTGGAACAGAGTGATTTCAGTTTGAGAATCTGCAGATCTGTGTGTTAAACGTGTGAATGAAACAAAACACAACTCCAGGTCTGTTTTGAGACACAAAAGACATAATATTTAGTTTTAAATTGTTAATAGCCGTGGCAACAGTCCCACAAGGTCCTGGAAGTACCTCAAAATCTTAAAGGAGTCGCAGTTCCCACAAGATGAGACGAGACGTGACGCCGGGTCCGTGTAGCAGGATTTTTTATTTATTTTTTCATCGTAAAACAGATTTTTGAAACTACAACTTTCAGGAGAGACATTAAAAAACAGGATTTAACCCATTTTTGTGTCAACACCAAATATAATAAAAAAGAGGTTTCATATTTGGAATTCCGACCTCGAGTATCATAGCAACCAAAGAGCCAATCAGGAGCGAGGTTGTTGAAGGTAACGCCCAAATACCTCCTCTTTAACGGTTTATAGCTTGTTGAACGTAGCTGCCTGTAAAAGTCAGCGTAATTCAAGCTAGCAGTATCGGATAAGCTAATATTAGGTGATCGCATGTGGCTAATGTAGCGGCTAACACCATGTAAATGTTAGCAGGTGACACGTTTAGCACTAGCCGTGACGTAAGCTAAAACGATCATAGATTTCTCAATGAAAATCGGCGTTTCAGTGACGAGGTTTATTTTAGCGAGACGTACGAGTCAGAAAGACGCGCAAAACACGTCCACCCTGTGATGTCATGAGGTGGTTGTTTGTTTTCGGGCCGCTCCAATCGCACTTTTGTCTTAATTGTGATAAATCCGCCAGCTCCAGTTTCATTTACTGCAGAAATATTGTACGATCTCAGTGGGATAAAACAAAGATGTTGTTGTCATTGTTTTCGTGTTACGCAGTGAAAACACAGTCCAAGTTATTCGGGGCATCTGGGACAGTTTAAAGTCCAGTCTGTTCTCACATAAATCAGACGCTTCACAGCCAGAACTGACCACTGCTCCTCCGCCTGGACCAGAGTGTGTGTGTGTGTGTGTGTGGGTGTGTGTGTGGGTGTGTGTGGGTGTGTGTGTGTGTGTGTGTGTGTGTGTGTGTGTGTGTGTGTGTGAGAGCGACGGTGTGTGTGGACAGGATCAGTTTGCGTTAGCTTGTCCAGGTTAGCCAGCTCTGTTTAGGTAGTTCAGATTAGCTGTTTCCACTTAGCTAGTTTGGGTTAGCTGATTTGGGTTAGCCCGATCTGGTTAGCTCATTCAGATTAGCGTGTTTAAATTAGCTATTTCCAGTTAGCAAGTTTGGGTTAGCTTGTCCAAGTTAGCTGGCTCTGGTTAGCTAGTTCAGATTAACCCTTTCCAATTAGCTAGTTTGGGTTAGCTTGTCCAGGTTAGCCAGCTCTGGTTTGCTGGTTCAGATTAGCATGTTCAGGTTTGCTGTTTCCAGTTAGCCAGTTCGGGTTAGCTAGTTTTGGTTAGCTGGTTCAGATTAGCAAATTCAGGTTATCTTGTCCAGGTTAGCCGGCTCTGGTTAGCTGGTTCAGATTAGCGTGTTGATGTTTGCTGTTTCCAGTTAGCCAGTGTTAGCTGGTTGCTACGGTGACGTCCACAGAGCAGTGATACAGAATGTGATTTGCCCGTTGCCGGAGCTACTTACTCAGACGCTGGAATCTGGTGTGAAACGTTTTATATTACGGTTTTAAATTGGCATAAAAGATGACATCACCGCACTAATCTCTGTATGTTTGGAAGATTATCCCAAAGGAAATATTCAGACGAGATTAAGGCCGTTCACTCGTCACGTGTCACGACTCGGCGCTTTAAGACTCGGTTTAGGTTCACGTGAGTTCACAGAGGAAAGTTCCAAAACAATTTAAATAAAACACGACACGTTTGTGCATCTCCATGACAACGATATTCATTTTTGGGCTTTATTTTTCAACACTAAAAGCAGCGCTCTCGCAAATGTTACTAAAACACAGTCGAGCAGATTCACACACTCTGTTCCACCTTGTGATGTCATCATGTGGTGATACAGGAAGTGCTCCGCTGTGTTTTTAAACTCCACACACCTTCATTTATAGAATCATTTGGATCATTTCAGGCCTGGAGTTGTCTCTTATCTCGACTGAACTAAAGGTAAAAGGAGGAGTTAACATGAAAACTACCACTTGATGACATCACAAGGTGGAACGTCGCATTTTGAGCTTTGGAGATGAGACAAAAACACAGCTCCAGGTCTGTTTTTGATGAAGTAACGTGGATTAAAGCTGCGTTTTGTGCGACGCAGGACTTTAAAGTGGCTGCTCTGAGGCTCTGCTCTTGTGGCTGACCTCATGACCTCATGACCTCATGACCTCATGACCTCATGACCTCATGACCTCAGCCTGCAGACATTTCCTCACCGCGAGGCTCTGGCTGTGACTCTTACATAAAGATCTTTTTTCTCTTCTGCCTCGTGTTTTTACTTCTCCACACTCCCCCCATCATCCATTAAACTGGAAACAGACGAGAAGAAAGGAACGAGAGAGAGAGAAGAGAGAGAGAGGGAAGAGAAGAGAAGAGAAGAGAGAGGGAAGAGAGAGGGGGGGAAGAGAGAGGGGAGAAAAGAGAGAGAGAAGAGAGAGGGGGGGAGAGAGAGAAGAGAAGAGAGAGGGAGAGAAGAGAGAGGGAGAGAAGAGAGAGAGAAGAGAGAGGGGGGAGAGAGAGAAGAGAAGAGAGAGGGAGAGAAGAGAGAGGGAGAGAAGAGAGAGAGAAGAGAAGAGAGAGGGGGGGAAGAGAGAGAGAAGAGAAGAGAGAAGGGGGGAGAGAAGAGAGAGAAGAGAAGAGAAGAGAGAGGGAAGAGAAGAGAGGGGGGGAAGAGAGAGGGAGAGAAGAGAGAGGGGGAAGAGAGAGAGAAGAGAGAGAAGAGAAGAGAGAGGGAGAGAAGAGAGAGGGGGGGAGAAGAGAAGAGAGAGGGAGAGAAGAGAGAGGGGGGGAAGAGAGAGGGGAGAAAAGAGAGAGAGAAGAGAGAGGGGGGAGAGAGAGAAGAGAAGAGAGAGGGAGAGAAGAGAGAGAGAAGAGAGAGAAGAGAAGAGAGAGGGGGGGAAGAGAGAGAGAAGAGAGAAGGGGGGAGAGAAGAGAGAGAAGAGAAGAGAAGAGAGAGGGAAGAGAGAGGGAGAGAAGAGAGAGGGGGAAGAGAGAGAGAAGAGAGAGAAGAGAAGAGAGAGGGAGAGAAGAGAGAGGGGGGGAAGAGAGAGGGGAGAAAAGAGAGAGAGAAGAGAGAGGGGGGAGAGAGAGAAGAGAAGAGAGAGGGAGAGAAGAGAGAGGGAGAGAAGAGAGAGAGAGAAGAGAAGAGAGAGGGGGGGAAGAGAGAGAGAAGAGAAGAGAGAAGGGGGGAGAGAAGAGAGAGAAGAGAAGAGAGAGGGAAGAGAAGAGAGGGGGGGAAGAGAGAGGGAGAGAAGAGAGAGGGGGAAGAGAGAGAGAAGAGAGAGAAGAGAAGAGAGAGGGAGAGAAGAGAGAGGGGGGGAAGAGAGAGAGAAGAGAGAGAAGAGAAGAGAGAAGGGGGAGAGAAGAGAGAGAGAAGAGAAGAGAGAGAGAAGAGAAGAGAAGAGAGAGGGAAGAGAAGAGGGGGGGAAGAGAGAGGGAGAGAAGAAAGAGGGAGAGAAGAGAGAGAGGAGAGAGGGAAGAGAGAAGGAGAGAGAGGAGAGAGAAGAGAGAGGGAAGAGAAGAGGGAGAGAGAGCAAGAGCTGACAGAGAGAGGTAGAGATGGAGTCAGGGGGTAGAAAAAGAAAGAGAAAAGAGGGAGGTAGAGAAGAGAAAGAGAGCTAGTGAGACAGAGAGACAGAGAGAGATAGAGAGAGAGGGGGATAAATAGAGGGGTAAGGATGAAGTGAGGTAGAGAGAGAGAGATACATTTCTCTTGCACAAAGTGATTTATTTGTTTCTGAGTCTGAGCTTCATCTTAAAAATATAAATTGTGCTGAACAAACAGAACGAGGCTCGAACATTAATCCAGCAGATCAAATAATTAACACAAACATTAAAAAACACAAACTTTAAAAAACACAAACTTTAAACCAAGAATAAAAAAGATGAGCAGAGTTTGGAAAAGTTCAGAGGTTTAGACTCTGAGGGAAACAAGTGTCTAAGTAATGAGAGAAGAAGAAAATCAAAGAACAACAGACGACGAGAGCAGACGACCAGAGCAGACGACCAGAGCAGACGACCAGAGCAGACGAACAGACGACCAGAGCAGACGAACAGACGACCGGAGCAGACGACCAGAGCAGACGACCAGAGCAGACGACGAGCGCAGACGACCAGAGCAGACGACGAGAGCAGACGACGAGAGCAGACGACGAGAGCAGACGACGAGAGCAGACGACCAGAGCAGACGACCAGAGCAGACGACCAGAGCAGACGACCAGAGCAGACGACCAGAGCAGATGACCAGAGCAGACCAGGAAACCCAAGAGAATCAGTCTGAGGATGAACCAGTGAACTCTGCTCTAATCCAACCGGCTAACACCAACCGGCTAACCTGGACAAGCTAACCTGAAACAATTAATCTGCACTGGCTCACATAAAACACATGTTTGAGTCACTTTATTATTAGTCTGTTACATCTACAAAGATCAAAACGCTCTCTTCCACCTTGTGATGTCATCAAGTGGGAGTTTTCAACTTAACTCCTCCTTTTACCTTTAGTTCAGCGCAGAAAATTGGCAATTCCAGGACTGAAATGATCCAAATGATTCTATAAATGAAGGTGTGTGGAGTTTAAAAACACAGTGGAGCACTTCCTGTATCACCACACGATGACATCACAAGGTGGAACAGAGTGTTTTCAGCCTAAATCTGCAGGTTTGTGTGTTAAACGTGTGAAAACGAAACAAAAAACACAACTCCAGGTCTGTTTGTGACGAGGAAACAGTAGAACAGATGAGAGAGTCGAGTCATGTGGATCTTTAATAAACGTTTTCATAAATGCTCAGAGCGTCGCTGGGTCTGATCTCTGTTGGATGTTGTGTTTTTCATTTCTCTTACTCCGTCTACAGTTTAAACTACAGTATATCTGAGCATATGGATTTTGTTGCTGGCAGAGACGATTTACAGCCTCATCTCCAGCCAAGTTTGCAACTGAATAAAGCCACGAGAAAAACCTCAGTAAAACACTTCAACGTGAAATATAACTCGGAGAAACGGCTGAAGAAACACGACTGAAACGAGGCTGAAAAGTGTGAGCAGCAAACTGAATCTTTCCTCCAGGTATGAGCAAAATATGAACCATGAATAAACACAGTCACACACACAGTTTTAGCCTTAAAGTGTCTCAGTGATTCTCTCATTTGTCCTTCATCTGGAGGATTAAACATAAATTATACTTTTACACAAATCAACACCAAAATATGAAAAACACAGGAAGTACAGTTTTCTTGTTCTCTGTTTGAAGTTGTTTTCACGTTGCTGACCTCAGTCCACTGTGACACAAAGTATTTGGATAAAAAGCCTCATATCACTTATATTTGTATGAAAGTCGTAGTTTGACACATTCATCTGACGAGGAAATTTGGATCAACTTCTGTCTCTGTCTGCGCAGGTGAGTCTAGGTCTGTCTGCGCAGGTGAGTCTAGGTCTGTCTGCGCAGGTGAGTCCGGGTCTGTCTGCGCAGGTGAGTCCGGGTCTGTCTGCGCAGGTGAGTCTGGGTCTAGGTCTGTCTGCGCAGGTGAGTCTGGATCTGTCTGCGCAGGCGAGTCCGGGTCTATCTGCACAGGTGAGTCCGGATCTGTGAGTCTGGGTCTAGGTCTGTCTGCGCAGGTGAGTCTAGGTCTGTCTGCGCAGGTGAGTCCGGGTCTGTCTGCGCAGGTGAGTCTGGGTCTGTCTGCGCAGCTGAATATTTGAACAAGGCTGATCCAAAAATAAACAGAACAAAATCTAGAGGTTCGACACAACTCACACAAGAAACACACTTTTCTGACTCTTTAAACTCGATTCAACACAACAAAGGTGAGTTCTGTGAGTTTTTGTCGGTGCTCCACATTGTTGCTCGGTTACACTTATGGAATTCCCAAGTGTGATGTCATCATTACCAACCAGGAAGTCAAATTTGCAACCTAAAAAAATGCAAAAGTGTGATTTTTTCCCAAACATTCTTAGGTGAACGTTAAATATAAGGATGTTCCCGTGTGCAGAGTCCGTCCTGTCACACACTCTTTAAACTGAAACATCTGCTCTTTTAAACACACAACACACTCCATACACACGACATTAAAATCTCATTGGGCGGAGGAATGTGAGCGCGTTACCATCGGGGAGACGCTCACGGCTCAGCGACCACATCTGGACCGCAGCGTCGTGTCAGCACCAGAACACGGCCAAACGTTTCAGCTCCTCTCGCTCCATCGCTCTTCCTCTCTTCTCTTTTTCCACTTCTCCTCTTGGATGTGAGGCTCTGATCACACTCACTGACGCCGGGCCAAACGTGCAGTATTTTTAGGCCTCGCGCTCTCTGGGTTTCACGGGGGATTCTGGCAGGTCCGGGCCATTGCCGCAGAAGAACTTTGATCACACATGAACGTCGTCTTTATCAAACTGAACCCACCGAGTCGTTTTATCCTCGAAAAAGACACGGAACAAGTCAAAAAGAATTTATAGAGACGTTTAAAAGACTCGTATTACACCCGAAACACATGTTTAACACACAAAACTGCAGATTTAGGCTGAGTTTTTCTTCTCCCAAACCGAAAAACACTCTGTTCCACCTTGTGATGTCATCATGTGGTGATACAGGAAGTGCTCCACTGTGTTTTTAAACTCCACACACCTTCATTTATAGAATCATTTGGATCATTTCAGACCTGGGAATCCTCACAAATCTCGACTGAACTAAAGGTAAAAGTTGCTGTTCACTTGAAAACTACCACTTGATGACATCACAAGGTGGAACGTCGCGTTTTGAGATTTGGAGATGTGCGTCTTTCTGATTTGTGCGTTTCCTTGTGGCTAAAATAAATCTCGAGACACATATGATCGATTTAGCTTACATCACGGTTAGCGCTAAACGTGTCACCTGCTAGCATGGACATGGTGTTAGCCGCTACGTTAGCCACATGTGATCACCTAATATTAGCTTGTCAGATACTGCTAGCTTGAATTAGACTGATTTTTAGAGGAAGCCACATCCAACAAGCTACAAAATATTAAAGAGGAGGTATTTACTTCTATTTACTTGTGATGTCATGTGGTGATACAGGAAGTGCTCCACTCTGTTTTTCAGTTTAGCAGTTAATACCTCCATAGAAGTAAATACCTCCTCTTTAATACGACATAGAAGTAAATACCTCCTCTTTAATACAACACAGAAGTAAATACCTCCTCTTTAATACGACATAGAAGTAAATACCTCCTCTTTAATACGACATAGAAGTAAATACCTCCTCTTTAATACCCCACAGTAGTACATACCTCCTCTTTAAGTCTCTGTTTTCATCTCGTCTCATTGTTTCTTCTATACTTTTTCACATAACTCTGCTCATATTTCCTGTTTTTTGGCGTCTCTTTCTCTCTCAGCATTTATCTGAGACATGTAAACCACATCCCCCGTGACTTTTAATATAAAATCTGCAGCTCTGTGTCTGATGCCTTCACAATCTGCTCGTTCTGACACACACACACACACACACACACACACACACACACACACACACACACGGCTTTGTGATTCCGACCGGGACTTTCCGACGGGGGGAGTTTCCATAGGATGTTGAACTGGAGCAGGTTTCCAGGCTGCGCTCGGACTTAATAAAACGTGATAGCTCTGGACGTTTAACAGGGGCCGGTCATAAAAAAGCGTTTTTCGATCTGCTGCTTCTCAAAACGTCTGCAGTTTTTGTTTTTTTTTGTTTTTTTCGTGGCGTTTGAAAAGTGTCACATCGAGCGTTGATTTAAAGCCAACGACTGCGAGATCGTTCCCGCTCATGACGAATCGCTTCCTCCTTTACATCTGCGAACAAAGGCACAACCGGCACAACTTCCTCTGCTGTCCAAACGCAGATGTACTCATAATGTACGGCTGATGTCATCGACGGTCCCTGGGGGGGGTGACGCTAACTGGAGGCACTGTTCTGTCTGATGAAGCTCTGTTACTCGAGTTTCACTTTAATCTGAGCGTTGTTTTTGTTTTAACACAGTCTGACCACAAAGAACTGACTGAGCTCTCTTAAATAACATCACAGTCACAAGCTAGTTAGCATTAGCACTAGCATTAGCATTAGCATTAGCGAACAGTTTTTCACCCGTTTGTGTAAAATCAAACTCCTAAACAGAACCATGAACGCTCGGACTGACCACGGAAAAATAAACATGTAAATCTCTTTAAATCACGTTTGCATTTTGTGTTGATGTGTGTATTGCATCACCGCGGTAACTGCTGAACATTCCGTCATAGACACACATGCAGAACTTTAAAGACATGTTTTTTGAGTTTAAAATGATAAAATTTTCTAAAAGACGTGGTTTTGTGGTGTCGAAATCTGCATCAGTGAGTATCAAGCCTTTTCTTTAGTTTTAAAATTATAACTGACACGCCCACTGTGACACGCCCACTGTGACACGCCCACTGGGACACGCCCACTGTGACACGCCCACTGGGACACGCCCACTGGGACACGCCCACTGTGACTCCCACAGCTCCTATTGGACACCAATCTAACTTGAAATCAGCTGGACTTGTTTCTTTTATTTAGTGGTTTTAGCTGAATATTGTGATTTAAAATGTGTAAATTATAACAAAATGACCCACAGAGATGAGAACCATAGAGACACAATCACCACAGGGCTGATTTAAAATGTTCATACTGTGAGCGGGCTTGCATTTCCACGAACCTGACTCCAACTTGGCCTAGAAATTGTATTGGTTTACTGTATAAAAAATGTTCCACCTCATGGCATAGAAAACATCTATGTCGCTCTGAGTCCAAAGCCCCGCCCCCTTCACGGCGCTATCACATCACAATCAGTGTTAATGAAACTACTGCACATCACACCAGGTTTGTGAAGCTGTAGTGTGTTGTTTTGTGTCATGTTTTTGTATATTTATGGAGGATTGTCGTGTGGGAGCGTCGGTGATGTAGGCTTGTGGGCGGAGCCTCGTACAGGAGGGTTTGAATAGGGCCTGGGAGAGATCTCTAGATGACTCAAACATGCACGGACGACTCTAAAACCTCTTCACACGTGATTTTGATGAGGAACAGAGTTAGAACATGGGAAAAACATACAAAAAAAGCTGATTTTGCAGAATACGTCCTCTTAAAATGACATTTAAATGGTGTTTTTTAAAAGTCGGTCGGTTGTGAGAGTAAAATGCTGTACTGAGGATTCACTCTAGAGGACATTTTGTTAGACGAGGACGAAAAGGAACTGACTGCAGGGGAGTTTTTGATTTATTTGACAGGGACACTGAGTTTGACACCAGCGACTTAAACCTCGGTAAATAAAAGTGACTGATATATTTCCTCACACGATCTGAACGAGAACAAAAATAAACATTATATTTGTGCGTTTGTGCGATTGTGCGGCGTTTATCAGCTGCTTGGGTCTATTCTTGGAGTCGGCTTCATTTTCCCCACAGTCTGATAATCCTCCACATTTGGACGCCAGAGGAAGTCCGACTTGTTTATGGTTTTGTTCACAGATGTAAAGGAGGAAGTCATCTGTCGACTCCAGGAAGTATCTCACGACCGTACGCTTTAAGTCCGCCCCATTGTGCTTCTGTCTCTATGGTTCTCATCTGTGACACCGGTGGATCATTTTGTTATAAACTGGAACATTTCTCGTCGCAGTTTTCATCTAAACGACTCAATAAAGGAAATAAAAGAGTTTTGGTGTCCAGTAGGAGCTGACGCCGCCGTAAACGTCGTCACAATAAAGAGGCGTGTAGCTGTGGCGCCCCCTGTGGACAGACGCACGTCGCACTAGAGCAGAGCGTTTTTAAGAATTTGGAGCAAAATGACGACGCGACGCTGCAGAATCAACGAGTATCAACGATTAAGAAAATAAAACTGGAGAAGGAAGAGCGGACGTCACAGTGGGCGTGTCCCAGTGGGCGTGGCACAGTGGGCGTGAGAGAGTAGATGAGAGGAGACGAGAGAGGAAACGAGAGGATACGATAGGAGATGAGAATGAAGAGATGAGAGAGGGCATGTACGTCACAGTGGGCGTGTCACAGTGGGCGTGTCACAGTGGGCGTGTCACAGTGGGCGTGTCACAGTGGGCGTGTCACAGTGGGAGGTTAAACGGGGGCAGATGGACAAAATGCCGTGGTGAAAACAGTCGATTAAAGATTAAACTCAAACATGAATCAGTCCAAACACAAAAGTCCATTTTCCTAAAATTCACCAAAATGTGCAAAGATTTAAGTTTTATAAAGATTCAAAAACATAAACTGTGTCTTATTTCATTTATTGTTCCCAACTAAAAAGTCCAGGAGAAGAAAATCCTGACAATTTTACTTCCATAAACAGAGACATGGACGGGACTGTGGGCTCCAGAGAGAAATGGAAGTTAATAAAAACAAAGAGAAAAATATATGAACATACACAGACCCACAGACTCATATATTTCCCCACAGTTTCCCTCTGGAGTCACACGTCCAACGATCTGAACGAGACAGAAACACCTTAGATTTGAGCGTTTGTGCGATTGTGCGGCGTTTATCAGCTGCAGGCGCCGATTCTTTGAGACGGCTTCATTTTCCCCACGGTCTGATCCACATTTGGACACCAGAGGAAGTTCGACGGGTTTACGGCTTTGTGTTAATTCTGAACATGTGTAAATGCAGCGTAAATATGACAAATTATAACAACGACGCCAATTTTCATCCACTGGAAGTTTCCGTGGGCAACGCCATCGTCAACGGAGCCGTTTTATTTTTTTACAGATCTTAAAAAAAACAAGAGAAAACAGAAGAGTAAAAATGGTTTTACACAAGTACTGACCAAAAACAAAGAAACACAAAACTACAGGCAGACGCACAAATGATCACCACCAGAGGAAGTGACGCTCGCTCCAGCTCCAGAATCACAATGTACTCAGAATCAGAATCAGAATCAGAATCAGAATCAGAATCAGAATCCTTTTATTGCCAGTTCTACAAACTAAGAACTTATTTTGGTGCAAGTGCATCGATTTTCCCCATAGACTTTTCAAAAATTCAAATATTAAGAGTTTAAAAACATTGTGGAGGCTAACAGCTATATGCTAACCAGCTATGTGCTAATCCTGTGCATGCTAACCAGCTATATGCTAACCAGCTAAGTGCTAACAAGCCACGTGCTATCCAACGACGTGCTAACCAATCAAGTGTTAATCAACCACGTGCTAACCAGCTACATGCTAACCTTATTTATTTATTTATAAGTTTTTTAATTTAATTTAATTTTTTGCTATGTGCTAACCAGCTACATGCTAACAAGCCACGTGCTACCCAACTACGTGCTAACCTTTTTTATTTATTTATGTTTTTTTTTAATTAAATTTTTATTTTATTTCATTTTTTTTGCTATGTGCTAACCAGCTACATGCTAACAAGCCACATGCTATCCAACTATATGCTAACCTTTTTTATTCATTTAGTTTAGACACTAGACTTTACACCAGAAAAGTTACTGAATGCACCTTTAAATGTCCTATATTACGTAAAAATAAACTCTTTTGGAGCTTTAGTCCATGTTCTAAAGCTGTTCCCTCCTCAAAAAACAGACCTGGATGTGTTGTGTTTTGTTTGTGTTTGTAAAGTTAAAGCCAAACTCTGGAACATTCACCTGAAATGTCCAATTACGAGTCAGGTTTGTGGAGATGCGAGCCCACTCAGAGAAAGGTAAGGCGCAGGTTTTTGTGTGTGTGTTTCAGTGCAAAAAAAATCATCCAGAATAAAAACAAAACAAACAAATAAGTAAGATTTTAGTTTAGTCTCCAAAGCTCAAAATGCTCCGTTCCACCTTGTGATGTCATCAAGTGGTAGTTTTCACGTTAACACCTCCTTTTACCTTTAGTTCAGTCGAGATCGGAGCAATTCTAGATCAGCTGAAATGATCCAAATGATTCTATAAATGAAGGTGTGTGGAGTTTAAAAACACAGCGGAGCACTTCCTGTATCACCACACGATGACATCACAAGGTGGAACAGAGCGTTTTCTTCAGTTTGAGAGAAGAACTCGGCCTAAATCTGCAGAGTTTGTGTGTTTAAACATGTGAGAATGAAACAAAACACAGCTCCAGGTCTGTTTGCGACGAGGAAACGACTTTGGGACGGGTCATATGGGCCCTTTAAGTTAAAATGGGCCCTTTAAGGTAATATGGGCCCTTTACTTTCAGGTAAATCGCTTTAGCCTCGCTCGACTCCCTGGCTTGGTCCTGTCTCCATACATCAGAGGCACGGACAGCTTTTTGGACGCAGCGACGCGACGGCGCTGCCAAAGACAAACTGGACTCGGGCTAATTCAAACAGAAACCAACAGAATCCCAGAATAATGTCCTCAGCCGCTCCGACAAATATAAAACAGACAACACACGGAGAGGGATCAGCCCGGGTCGGCTTTAACGCGGAGACAACGGAAACAACGCACAGGCCCGGGGCGAGATTATTCACTCACAAAAACGTTTCTTTTCAAAGTAAATCAGGTCGACGAACGAAGACGCCGCCGCCGACACGAGAAAACGACAACGATGTGCGTATTAAAGGTGATTACAGCGAAGGTTTTGGTCCGACAACTGCGAGTATCTGTCACGTTTTGTCGATTTGTACAACTACAGGTTCGACCGTTGGGAAAGTCGGGTCGCCACATCCAGTCAGTCGGCGTTTTTTTATCACCCGTTACACCAGATGCCCTTCCGCAACCGACGAACAAAATGCTAAACGTGGAGATGACAGTAACGTGGGTCAAAGGTCTGGGTCTATGTATGAAGGAAACGACAACGACGACGACAAAAACGACAACTGCGCGGAGGATGCGTGTGCGCCGGGGGGATGAGAATCTCGCACTGTTGCCATAGCAATTAACAATTCAAAGCAAAAAACATAAAAAATGCGGTGGGTAAAAGTCCTCGAGATCACGTACGAACAGGAACCCATGGATTATTACAAAAACGGATCTGAATTCTTGTCTGTAAAACGTTGTTGTTAAAGCTACACTCTGTAACCTTTCTGCTGCAGGGTCCACCAGATGCTCGTTTCCATGGAGATGTTATTGTTTTAACAAAAAACACCTTGAAAAACGTGTTGTTCTTGTGTCCGGGCTCATGTAACGTGACCTAGAGGCAGGACCAACGTGTTTTTAAATACATATACTGTGGAATATTTCAGGTAAAGTGATAGCGTAACCGTGGAGACAATCAGGTGTCAGACTTTACACCAGAAAAAGTTACAGAATGCACCTTTACAACTGACTATTTTCAGCTTTAATCCATATTTCTAACACTGTTTCCTCCTCAAAAACAGACCTGGAGTTGTTGTTTTTTTTGTATTTGTGATGAAGCTAATGAAGCTAATCGACGCTAGCAGTTATAGCGGCTAATTTGGAGCAGAGGTTCATATTTGGAATTTCAACCCCAAGTGTCATAGCAACCAAAGAGCCAATCAGGAGCGAAACTGGGAGCAGGCGCTTAGCAACGCTGTCAATCAAACCTGTTGCTAACGCTAATGCTAACGCTAACAGGAGCGACCTCGGGGAAAAGGAGGCGCCTGATGTGTCTGTTATTAATGTTCAGATCTTGATTTACAGACACAATAGTGAAATAAAAACCCCAGGATCATGTAGAGGGTTAATACGAACATTTAAGACCAAAATAAATAAATAAATAAATAAAAAAAACTCAAAATAACAAAAAACTCAACTCAAAAATAACTTTAAAAAATGCCACAAAAAAACCCATTAAAATAACTGGAAAAAACACACAAAATAACAAAAAAATAAATGAATGAACTCAAAATTACCTTTAAAAAAAAAAAAAAACATAAAAAGACTAAACAAAAAAAATCTCAAAATAATAAAAACTAAACTAACTGAAAATAACTTTAAAAAAAAACCAACACAAACCAAACGCCTCAAAATAAAAAAAATTAAAATAAATAAATAAATAAATAAATAAATAAATTCTCAAAATCACCAAAAGAAACACAGATAAACTCAAAGTAACTAAGAAAATAAAATAAAAATAAATAAATAAATAAACTCAAAATAACTTAAAAGAAATGACAGACAGCGGTGAAGTGATTTGGTTCTGAGGGTTTTAGTCTGAGATAAAATGTCTGATTTGTCCGTTATTAATGTTCAGATCTTGATTTACAGACACAATAGTGAAATAAAAACCCCAGGATCATGTAGAGGGTTAATACGAACATTTAAGACCAAAATAAATAAATAAATAAATAAAAAAAACTCAAAATAACAAAAAACTCAACTCAAAAATAACTTTAAAAAATGCCACAAAAAAACCCATTAAAATAACTGGAAAAAACACACAAAATAACAAAAAAATAAATGAATGAACTCAAAATTACCTTTAAAAAAAAAAAAAAACATAAAAAGACTAAACAAAAAAAATCTCAAAATAATAAAAACTAAACTAACTGAAAATAACTTTAAAAAAAAACCAACACAAACCAAACGCCTCAAAATAAAAAAAATTAAAATAAATAAATAAATAAATAAATAAATAAATTCTCAAAATCACCAAAAGAAACACAGATAAACTCAAAGTAACTAAGAAAATAAAATAAAAATAAATAAATAAATAAACTCAAAATAACTTAAAAGAAATGACAGACAGTGGTGGAGTGATTCGGTTCTGAGGGTTTTAGTCTGAGATAAAACATGTGATTTGTCTGTTATTAATGTTCATATTTTGATTTACAGACACAATAGTGAAATAAAAACCCCAGGATCATGTAGAGGGTTAATACGAACATTTAAGACCAAAATGTGACGCTAGCATATTAGCTAAGTCCATTTATATAAACAGTTTATGCTCACAATGCAGATTTCTCCATAGGATTTGCAAATTACAGAAATATTTCTCCATAAAACACGGTTAAAAACAATAAAACTGATTAGCATTTTCACAGGACAGTATTAATTATAACAGTGATTATTGAGGGGACTGTACTTGAACAAACCGAAGATGCTCTCACTAAATAAACCATTACAGTCTGGGTCTGAACTCGTCGGCGCCTCCTCTGGTCGGGTCGTAAACCTGCCACTAAACTAAAGTCTTTAAACTCCACACTCGCTCGTAAAGTCGCCCATTTCCTCCACATCTTAATACTCCCTCGTATCGTTTTACACCGGTTCTGGTTCGCATGGCGTGGGTCGGTCACGTCCAGATGCCATCCATACCCCCCGCTCCCCCCGCTCCCTCCGCTCCCCCGAACCGTGACCGCCGCTCGTCCATCACACAGCGGCGGACAGAAACGAGGGGGGTTCATGTTATAGAGTCTGTGAACCCAAAACGGCCCATTTGTTGAAGCGCTGTGACGTTTTAAATAGTTCCAGCGAAGGTTATTAGGCAAAAAATCGACTTTCTGTATGTTTCTAACGCTGTTCCTCGTCAAAAACACGTCTGAAGAGGTTTTATATGTCATCCATGTTTGAGTAATCTAGAGATCTCTCCCAAGCCCTATTCAAACCCTCCTGTACGAAGCTCCGCCCACAAGCCTGTGTCACCCAGTTAGTTATTTTCACTTTTTATTTGTATATTTTTTTAGTTATTTTGAGGTGTGTGTGTTTGTTTGTTTTTTTAGTTTATTTTCTTTATTATTATTATTATTATTATTTTGAGTTGTTTATGTTTTGTTTTTTACTTTTTTGACTTATTTATTTATTTAGAGGAATTTTTTGTTTATTTTCTTTCTTTTTTTTTAGTTATTTTGCGTTTTTTTTATTTTGAGGTTTGTTTGTTGTTGTTTTTGTTTTGTTTTTTTGTCTTTTATTTTATTTATTTTTTTAACTGTCCCCTCTCTCTGTCTCTGCTGCTTCAGACTCATTCTGGTCTTAAATGTTCGTATTAACCCTCTACATGATCCTGGGGTTTTTATTTCACTTTTGTGTCTGTAAATCTAAATATGAACATTAATAACAGACACATCAGGTCCTTCTTTCCTCGAGGTCGTCGTTACAGACTCTGGATCAGCCCAAAGTCGTTGAACCTCACTCTTCACATCCGTTAACACAACATAAGTGGGAACGACGTGAACAGAGCCATGTACTTTTCATCAGGAATCAATACTGGGATTGATCCTGGTTCAGAGCAGGATCCATACGGACACTGGCATGAATAAAACACACACATTAGAGTTTAGAGACACTTACAGCGAGTCAGGACGAGGTGTGAGGAGAGGAAAACGTCACGAGCAGAACAGTCACAAAAAAGAGAAAAATAAACACATTTAAGCCCCGTTTAAATCATTATTTTGGTGTTATGGATTAATTATTTAAAATTGATTAATAAGGTTTTAAAATGTTGCTATGACTTGAGTTAAAGGTCCAATATTACGTAAAATTTCCTCTTTTTTTAGCCATGTTCTAATCCTCTGCGTGTCAGAACAGCACAATCTTTAACCCTCTGATGCATGAATTATAAAAGCCTTGGTCAAGATTTTTTTCTGACGTGTTTTTCTTCTTCTCAGGACATGAAACAACATCGTGAGCTGCCTGAAAAAATGAATTAACTTGAGTTTTATTGTAAATATACGGACATATGTTTCTTTTTATGCTTTGAAAAATATTTCAACAATTTTTGGGAAATTTCAACACTATATAGGCGCAATGTTTAGGCCTGAATAAGAAAAACAATCAAAAAACAAGGAAATTTACTTGCAGTTACACCGACTGACCACTAAGTTGACCTCAATGGAGTGTGGCAGCAGAGAGCACTCCACCATTTAGACCAATGCATTAAAGAGAAAGTTATATTTTAGTAGCTGTCCACTGCAGTGACCGCTGTGCACCAGAGGGTTAAATATTTGTAAATCTTTGTTGAAAATTCACGTCAAACTGAGTGGAACATTTTAATTATACGATTATTTTGATGTTTTTCAGTGTTTAAGTTCATAAAACTGGACCTTATTCTGCTGTTGATCATCACTTTGTGCGTCTGTAGTTCTTAAATCTACTTTATAAATACATTTGACGTGACTTATTTTGAGCACAGAGGTAAGTTTTAGTGAAATACAAGTAAAAAAAAACACAAAACCTTAAATCGGTGAGTGCCAGCTGGACACAAAAACATATCGATTTTTTATTATCGCCCAAACCGAGCCCGGGGTCGATAAACCAGACGGGCCTAAGCAGTTACGGTGACGCATACGAACGAGGCATCAGGGAAACCAGCTCTGACCGTTTGAACTGGACGCACGCCAGGGCCAAAGCTCCGCCCCCAAACCAAAAAACTGACCACGGACAGTAAATTATTACAACATATGAATATTTAACGAGCGAAGAGACAAATGTGCCCACAAGAGCTATTAAAGAGGAGGTGTGAAAGAGGAGGTATGAAAGAGGAGGTGTTAAAGAGGAGGTGTTAAAGAGGAGGTGTTAAAGAGGAGGTATTAAAGAGGAGGTGTTAAAGAGGAGGTATGAAAGAGGAGGTATTAAGGGGGTATTAAAGAGGAGGTATTTACTTCTATGTCGTATTAAAGAGGAGGTATTTACTTCTATTGTTGTATTAAAGAGGAGGTATTTACTTCTATTGTTGTATTAAAGAGGAGGTATTTACTTCTATGTTGTATTAAAGAGGAGGTATTTACTTCTATTGTTGTATTAAAGAGGAGGTATTTACTTCTATGTCGTATTAAAGAGGAGGTATTTACTTCTATGTTGTATTAAAGAGGAGGTATTTACTTCTATGTCGTATTAAAGAGGAGGTATTTACTTCTATGTCGTATTAAAGAGGAGGTATTTACTTCTCTGTTGTTTTAACTGTGACACTTCACATATTTCGATCCATGTTTCATTTTATTGTTTTGAAAATGTTAAATTCGCCCAAAACAAAGTATTAACATGTTTTATCAGTTTCACTTTCGTTTTGTTGAGTCCAAAGCCCCGCCCCCTTCACGGCGCTATCACATCACAATCAGCGTTAATGAAACTACTGCACATCACACCAGGTTTGTGAAGCTGTAGTGTGTTGTTTTGTGTCATGTTTTTGTATATTTATGGAGGATTGTCGTGTGGGAGCGTGGGTGACGTAGGCTTGTGGGCGGAGCCTCGTACAGGAGGGTTTGAATAGGGCCCGGGAGAGATCTCTAGATTACTCAAACATGCATGGACGACTCTAAAACCTCAACAGAGTCAGAACATAGGACAAACACTAAAAACCTCCTCTACTTTATTAAACTTCTTGACTTGGGGCTGGAAAAGCTGAGGAGGAAATAGGTGTTTAAACCGACAAACGCTTTGGCGCATCACGACCCTTCACAGACTTGACACGTAAGACACGTCGTTGGGTAAAAACAACCTTTTCCTGCTTGTTCCTCTGAGGATTTCAATACATTTCCTGGAGTTTATTCAGACGAAGAAGTGGCCAAAGTAATTAGACGCTTAAAAAAACTCAAAAGCACCGGATTCCACTCGTCTAAACGCACATTTTCGGAAAGAATTTAAGGATCCGGTGTACGACCAGTCACCGATTTCCGAAGTTCGGTCGTCCCGGCTGATCGGAAAGTACCTGCAGTGACCAGTTTTTAAATCAGGCGCTAAAACAGACATGGCTTCCCCACGCTTTGAACCCCGCGGCTTATACAACAGCGCGGCTAATTTAAAGATTTGTACTGCCTAACGACCACTGGGGGCGCTCTAACAGTAAATGCAAAAAAGCGTTTCATAAATTAAAACTAAAAAAACCTTCTGTGTAAATGTCACGTTACAACACAAAAATCTGCGGCTTATATATGGACAAAATTGATTTTCTTTTCAGATTTAGCTGGTTAGCTTATATTCAGGTGTGCTAGTCCCAAATTTACGGTAATTATCGACCTATAAACGCACTTCCTGTTTTATCTAAAGTAGCTGAGAAGTGGGTGGTCAAACTTCTCACTGCTCATTTAGAAAACGCCAAACCCTCGTTACATCATCAGCAAAAAAAAATTAAAAAAAGAGAAAAATAAACACATTTAAGCCCCGTTTAAATCATTATTTTGGTGTTATAAATTAATTATTTAAAATTGATTAAAAAGGGTTTAAAATGTTGCTATGACTTGAGTTAAAGGTCCAATACTACGCAAAGTTTACTCTTTTTTTATCCATGTTATAATCCTGTGAGTGTTAGAACATCGCAATCTTTAAATATTTCTAAATCTTTGTTGAAAAATCTTCACATTCACACTGTGATGGTGGCATCCCGCAGGGGTCAATACTAGGGCCGGTTTAATTCTCACTTTTTATCAATAATTTACCGAAACCCGACAGCTGCTGATGACGTCACCGCCGCTTTATCGTCCGTGCGACTCGTGCCTTTTGTTAAACGCCACAAAAACATCGTATCGTATGTGCGAACTTCTCAAACCGTCGCGTCGAACCAAAGCAAACAAATGTCCTTCTGAGGAGTAAAACTTGATCTGGTCCCAGAATTTAACGATCTTGGAGCGTTTCTAGACCCAACGACCCAGATAATTCAATTCAATAATCAGAATTTTTGTCACATCTGGAATAACTTAAACGTGAGCGCTGCTAAAACGTATTTCTATCATCATCGTCGTCGCACTTAAACACGTAAAACCATTGAAAACCGTCCTGAAAAAGCATAAACTATTAGACTTTAACAACACGGTCGACCTTAAAAGAGCTGGATTTTTTTTTTTTTGTGATCAAATTTTTATTGTTTACATAATAACAACAAAAACACAATAAACCCCCCCCCCAAAAAAAAAATAAAAAATAAAAAAATAAATAAATAATAATAATAAAAATAATAAAATAATAATAATAAAATACAAAAATAATAATAATAATAATAATAATAATAATACAAAAAATAAAAAATAAAAAAATTTAAAAAACATCCCGAGCTCATGGTGATATCCTACCTACCTAAAAGAGCTGGATTTATCAGGTCCTAAATATAAAGACAATTTAGCCACGCCCACACGAGCCACCGCCACAGAATGTCCCGTACAGTTCCTTTAAAGCTCAAACCAAACATGCTTCATCTACAGTGGAAATGTGACTTTCACTTTTCTACAGAGACATATTTGTTTTGACAAAATATGAAGGGGGCGGGTTTAAAATGTGATTGTTTTGACTGGGGGACTGTGCAGTGAATGGGACTTTTGTGGTTTTATTTTGACCCTTTTGTGACTCCAGCCCGTGGGAAATGATCCTTTGACTTTAATCCGGTGTGTTTAAGTTGAATCATGTCTGTTCATTTGCATCGTCCCAATTAAATAAATAAAATAAATTAAACCAATATCACACAGACTGACTGTTGTAGCTTTAATCCACGTTAGTGCGTCAAAAACAGACCTGGAGTTGTGTTTTGTTTCATTCACACATGTTTGAGTCACATTTTATTATTAGTCTGTAACATCTGCAAAGATCAAAATGCGACGTTCCACCTTGTGATGTCATCAAGTGGGAGTTTTCACGTTAACTCCTCCTTTTACCTTTAGTTCAGTCGAGGTAAGACACAACTCCAGGACTGAAATGATCCAAATGATTCTATAAATGAAGGTGTGTGGAGTTTAAAAACACAGTGGAGCACTTCCTGTATCACCACATGATGACATCACAAGGTGGAACAGAGTGTTTTTAGTTATGAATCTGCAGGTTTGTGTGTGAAACAATCTTGCGTTTCACAAATTGCAGTCGTCTGAACAGCCTAAAAACACAAAAACATGCATGTTCACAGTGAAAGTGCTCACCTCTCCACAGATCTGACCTGTAACGTGGCTTTGTGGCGTTATCTGCTTGTTGCCAAGAGATAAAATATCCAACATGTTTGTCGAGTGTGTGATGTGTTTAGATTGTGTCGAGTTCAACTTCACGTCTCTAGAAACTTCAGTTTTTTCCCCAAAAATCCTGAACTTTAAAATCCAACATCAATATTTTTATAACATTTTAAAGACGACGGCGAAAAAGTGACGGAGAAAGAATTATACACACACACACGCACCCCGACACACACACACACACCCCTATACACCCCCACACACACGCACACACCCACCCCCACACCCCCCCCCCCCCCACACACACACACACACACATTAAAGCGGGGGTATGATGTCACATGTTTCTTCTGTTCGACTCGTTTCTTGTTTGAGTTTTAATCTTTAATCGACTATTTTCAAGACGCCATTTTGTTTGAGGGAGGAGAGAGAGAAGGAGGAGAGAAGGAGGAGAGAGGGAGGAGGAGGAGAAAGGGAGGAGGAGGAGAGAGGGAGGAGGAGACAAAGAGGAGAGAGGGAGGAGGAGACAAAGAGGAGAGAGGGAGGAGAGAGGGAGGAGGAGGAGAAAGAAGGAGACAAAGAGGGAGGAAGGAGGGGAGAGAAAGAGGAGAGGAGGAGAAAGAAGGAGGAGAGGAGGAGAGAGGGAGGAGGAGAGGGAGGAGAGGAGGAGAGAAGAGAGGGAGGAGAGAAGGAGAAACAGAAGAAGAGGAGAGAGGAAGGAGAGAGAAAAAGGAGAGGAGGAAAGAGAGAGGGGAGGAGGGAGAGAGGATGGAAGGAGGGACGGAGGAGAGACAGAAGAAGAGAGAGGGAGGGAGAAGAGGAGAGAGGGAGGAGAGAGAGGAGAGGAGAGAAAGAGGATAGAAAGAGAGAGGAGGAGAGAGAAGAGAAGGGGAGAGAGGGGAAAGAGGGGAAATGTGAAGAGAGGGAGGATAGAAGGAGGGAGGGAAGAGAGAAGGAGAGACAAGAGAAGAGGAGAGAGAGGAGAGAAGTAGGAGAAAGAGGGAAGAGGGAGTGTGAAGAAGAGAAGAGGAGGAGAAGGAGAAGGAGGAAAGAGGGGGAAGAGAAAAAGAGGAGAGAAGGAGAGAAACAGGAGAGGAGGAGGAGCAGAGGAGAAGCAGAGGAGGAGCAGAGGAGGAGCAGAGGAGGAGCAGAGGAGGAGCAGAGGAGGAGCAGAGGAGGAGCAGAGGAGGAGCAGAGGAGGAGCAGAGGAGGAGCAGAGGAGGAGCAGATCTCTGACTCCAGATCTCCTGATCGTCTCGTCTAAAAATTGTGTCTCTAGAACAAATGGAACAAAATGTTTAGTTTATTTTTATTTCACAAAAATAGAATCGATCTGAAGGAAAAAGTGGACAGAGTCAGAGCAGGAAGTGCGTCCATGATCACTTCCTGTCGCGCGGCGCTAGCAGGTTAGCTCTGTGCAGGTCGTGCTCTTTCAGGACAGACTCTTGTTGACTTTGGTCTTATTATTATGGGAATCTGGAGCAGGGATATTTTTAAAGTGGGAGAAAGACTCAGACGCTTTCATTTTGCAGCCAGACACACACACACAGACACACCCCCACACCCCCACACACACACACACCCCGACACACACAGACACACACACCCCAACACACCCCCACACAGACACACACAGACACACACACCCCCGCACACACACACACACCTGTACAGTCGGTGTTCTCTCTGAAGTGGAGGTGAACGTCACAGACTCTTCTCTCAGACACTCAGGACGTCTCGCTCTCACAGACTGCACTCAGGTCGCACACACACACACACACACCCCCACACCCCCTCACACACACACACACACACACACACACACTGCACTCAGGTCGCTGCAGTTACACAACACCAAAACCAGGGATCGAACGCACACATGAAGTGAGTCAGTGAAATGAAAAGTGTTGGGACGTGAGATCCAAGTGTAAATGTGACTCTGTGGATCAGGCCATTTCAAAATAAAACAAAAATCTGCTCATATCCAACGATGGCGAGTTTTGTTTTGATTTGTTTTTTCCTTTTCAAAAACAAATACAAAAATAACACTTTCACTATTTCACGAACATAATTAAGACAAAGAAGTGATAGCGGCTAACTTTGATATTTGGAATCCCGACCGTGAGTATCATAGCAACCACACGGCCAATCAGGAGCGAGGATGTTCTCTGGATCTGGAATATTTGGGATCAGCATCAGCCGTAAACAAACTGTGTCTCAATCAGACCCATCTATGTGTTTGTTTTGAGGACTTTCTTTCCAAAAACAGAATAAAAACAAACATTTTCAGGACTGATTTCATGGACTGAACAAACACCTGAATTATCACGACACAAAAAGTATTTACATTTGCTCCTCGAAAGTCTGAATTCTGATCCGATTCTGATTCTGATTTCTTTCTTTTTATTCATCCAGGGAACGTTTTGAGTCACTCGGGTTGGGTCATGTTTAAAATACAATACAAACAGAAAAACTAACAAAACAAAAAGTATAAAAGTATAAGTATATAAGTTAAAACATCCGAGTTAATCATCGACGGCTCGCACTGACGGAATCTCGATATCGATTAAAACTGCGCAGGTGTAATTCAAAGTCTATAAAAGGAAAGAAAAATAAACAAAAGTTATGGATTTATTTGAATCCTGACCAATCGACTCGTGATCTGGAGTAAACACGTAGAACCGACCTTTTATTAGACGCCAATCGGTGGATTTGTTCATGGCCGATATCGATTATGTATGAGAATCCAGAGGAAACCAAATGCCGATACGCTCTGCCGATATTTTTATTTTTGTGATCAAATTTTTATTAAAGTATCAGTCTCAGGTGCAAATGTACAGGTTAGAATCTGATTAACTTTTCCCACTTCTTTTTTCCCCACCTCCCACTCCGATAAAAAAAAAAAAAAAGAAAAAAAAGAAAATAAATTTGTAAATAAAATTAATAGTAATAATAATAATAGTGACAATAAAAAATAAAAATAAACATATAAAAAAATAAAAAATAAACATATAAAAACAATACAATGTAGTAATAATAATAATAGTAGTAGTAAAAATAAAAAGTTAAATAATAAAGATAAAAATAATCCCGTCCAGGTTTAAATTCTTCCGATATTTTTAGATACATAGACTGATTTTTATTATTCTGATATTTATTATTAAGAGCAGCTGTGTGTTCATATAAAACTCCGTGTGCGCAGCAGATCCACCAAACAGAATATCGGCCTATGCTGGAGATTTAAAGCCGATACCTGACACTCTAACAGGTCCAAATATCGGCCGATATCTGGGCGTCATTACAGTAGAATTCACCGTTTTCAGATTTGTATCGATGTCACACTTTAGTCGTAAACGCTCTTCACTTAGACGCCTTCAGTCGACATATTTCAACCTGTATTTGGTCAAAAATGTATTTAAATTAATTATTTTTTGTATAGTATAAATATCGGTTTGACTATTGAACTAATCGGAAAAATAATCAGCGATATTCGATTACAGAAACACCAGCCTGAGTCGCTTAAATTTCCTGATCACACATTTTCTGGAGTCTCTTCCGTGGCCACTGTTCTGTCGTCCTTTGTCCTGCTCCTCTCTTTTGTCTGCACGGCCCAGCGCTCGCTCGCCGCCGCCGCCGCCGCAGCCCGTTCCCTTCTCGCTCGCGCCATCTATCGCCCGTGTGGAACGCCTGACGCTGCAGCAGATGAGGTCACTGTGGTTCTGGAGCGGAGCCAAGAGTCCGGGCCCCGCTGCTCCCGGGACACAGAGGTGACAATGAAACGGCAGCAGGAAACGGGAGGGTATATGGGCCAAAAGCGTCAGCAGAGCGCCCCCCTCAGCCCGCCCCGCCTCAGCGCGCCCCCGCCCCCTCCCCCCCTCCCCTCGCTCACTGCGGGACGGATATTTAGGCCACGGCTCTAACTTTGCCACATATTGAGTTGACCCACCTTCAGGGGACAACTTTGAGCAGACTGCAGATGAAAATGTACAAAAACAGAACAAGTATCGATTATTCAAACATATAACGGAGCAAATATCGGCGTCCAAATATCGGTTTTGTCGATATCCAGGTCAGACGTGTAAAGTGATGTAATAAAACGATCTCAGAATGTTTGCGTTTTTAATCATACAAAAGCTGTTCTGTCGTTACTTGAGAAATAAACAGCAACAAATCGACACATTTTGGAGCCGTTTTCTCTTATTTTTGTGCATTTTTTAAATTTTAATTTAAACAAAACTGACTCCTGAAGCTTTAATCCGCGTTAGAACAACATTAGTGCGGCAAAAACACACCTGGAGTTGTGTTTTGTTTCATTCACATGTTTGAGTCACTTTATTATTAGTCTGTTACATCTACAAAGAACAAAATGCAACGTTCCACCTTGTGATGTCATCATGTGGTGATACAGGAAGTGCTCCACTGTGTTTTTAAACTCCACACACCTTCATTTATAGAATCATTTGGATCATTTCAGTCCTGGAGTTGTCATTAAAAACTTGAAAACTACCACTTGATGACATCACAAGGTGGAAGGTAACACAGTACACGTAGTAAAGTGTTGTACTTAAGCAGAATTTTGCAGTAACTGTACTTTACTTAAGTACATTTCACAGTGGTATTTCTTACTTTTACTTGAGTACTTTTGAGGGCAGTATCTGTACTTTCTACTCCACTACATTTATGAACAGGACTGAAAAGTAAAAGTACTTTTTTATTTGAGGTATTATTTTTACCATCCTGAGTAAAGTTTAAGAGTTTGAGCTTCGGCTTTGAGCAAAACAAAAATAAAAACACAAAATGAACAAAATATGAATCATTTTACATCATTATCTTCAACAAATGTGTGTGAAATACTTTTACTTTTTACTCTTAAAGTACATTTTTAAACAGGTACTGAAATACTTTTACTTAAGTCGATTTTGTCATGTGATATTTTGACTTTTGCTTGAGTAACTTTTTACCTCAGTATGTGTATTTTTTTTTACTTAACAAACCCGAGAACCTCCTCCACCACTTGATGACATCACAAGGTGGAACAGAGCGTTTATTAAAGCTACGACAGTCAGTTTGTGTGATACGGGAGCTTTAAAGTGTAAAAGTGCAGCTACATGTGAACCAATCTATCACTTTGGAGCGACACGTGGAGGCAGGAGGACGTACGGGGCAGAGGAGGTGGAGGAGGTGGAGGAGGTGGAGGAGGTGGAGGAGGTGGAGGGGACAGGGGGGTCTGTGTATTTCCGAGGGGAGCGTCAGGACTGATGAGGAGCACTTCGTCTGTCTGCAGTGGGACCTCGTGTCGAGAAACTGTGTCAAGGACGAGCGCGCGCAGACGAACCCGACGACACCGCGGGAATCAGGGGCATTTAAAGACGCACTACGGGACATTTCACTGCCACCTGCTCGTCTCCATGTGGAATTTACCGGTTTGTCCATGTTCTAATGTCGTTTCCTCCTCAAAAAAACAGACCTGGAGTTGTGTTTTGTTTCATTCGCACACGTTTAAACGCACAAACTCAACCTAAAAACATCTCTAAATGTGTAATGCTAACAACAACTAGCATGCTAACCCACACTTCCTGATTCTTGAACATTAAAACACCTTATAATTTTGCAAACAGTGCACAGTGAAATTATATAATGTATTTTTTTTATGAGAGAAAGGCAAATTTTGCTTAAATCCATGAAGGAAAAATGCGGTACTGGCCCTTTAAGGTCTGATATTGGATGAGATGGAGGTCAGAGGTCAAAGGTCAGAGGTCAGCTGGAGGGACTGACGCTGTTTCTCATCAAAAACACGTGTGCAGAGGTTTTAGAGTCATCCATGCATGTTTGAGTAATCTAGAGATCTCTCCCAGGCCCTATTCAAACCCTCTTTATGTTTAGCTGTGAGATTCTGTACGAGGCTCCGCCCACAGGCCTACATCACCCACGCTCCTACACGACAATCCTCCATAAATATACAAAAACATGACACAAAACAACACACTACAGCTTCACAAACCTGGTGTGATGTGCAGTAGTTTCATTAACGCTGATTGTGATGTGATAGCGCCGTGAAGGGGGCGGGGCTTTGGACTCAGAGCGACAAAAACGAAAGTGAAACTGATAAAACATGTTAATACTTTGATTTGGGCGAATTTAACATTTTCAAAACAATAAAATGAAACATGGATCTAAATATGTGAAGTGTCACAGTTAAAACAACAGAGAAGTAAATACCTCCTCTTTAATACGACATAGAAGTAAATACCTCCTCTTTAATACGACATAGAA
The DNA here is from genome assembly GCF_009829125.3 of Periophthalmus magnuspinnatus. Taxonomy (NCBI): domain Eukaryota; kingdom Metazoa; phylum Chordata; class Actinopteri; order Gobiiformes; family Gobiidae; genus Periophthalmus; species Periophthalmus magnuspinnatus. The sequence goes on along the minus strand of NC_047128.1, from coordinate 791,574 downwards.
GTAAATACCTCCTCTTTAATACGACATAGAAGTAAATACCTCCTCTTTAATACGACATAGAAGTAAATACCTCCTCTTTAATACGACATAGAAGTAAATACCTCCTCTTTAATACGACATAGAAGTAAATACCTCCTCTTTAATACGACATAGAAGTAAATACCTCCTCTTTAATACGACATAGAAGTAAATACCTCCTCTTTAATACGACATAGAAGTAAATACCTCCTCTTTAATACGACATAGAAGTAAATACCTCCTCTTTAATACGACATAGAAGTAAATACCTCCTCTTTAATACGACATAGAAGTAAATACCTCCTCTTTAATACGACATAGAAGTAAATACCTCCTCTTTAATACGACATAGAAGTAAATACCTCCTCTTTAATACGACATAGAAGTAAATACCTCCTCTTTAATACGACATAGAAGTAAATACCTCCTCTTTAATACAACATAGAAGTAAATACCTCCTCTTTAATACGACATAGAAGTAAATACCTCCTCTTTAATACGACATAGAAGTAAATACCTCCTCTTTAATACAACATAGAAGTAAATACCTCCACTTTAATACCCCACAGAGGTAAATACCTCCTCTTTAATACCCCACAGAAGTAAATACCTCCTCTTTAATACCCCACAGAGGTAAATACCTCCTCTTTAATACCCCACAGAAGTAAATACCTCCTCTTTAATACCCCACAGAGGTAAATACCTCCTCTTTAATACCCCACAGAGGTAAATACCTCCTCTTTAATACCCCACAGAAGTAAATACCCCCCGTTTCTCCTCTTATTCTCTGGTTTGTTTACTCTCGTCTGTTTCGTTCATGTTTAATTCACAGAGTGTTATAAATATTTAAAGACTGTGGTCAGAATATATTTTTATTTTAGGATATTTCTTTTTAATCGAATAAAAATGTCATTTGTAAATGTCACTTTGACTCAGTGCCAGAGGAGACCTTTGATAAGGCTCCCCCTCCCCAGACGCTTCATGGCACAAAGACAAACACTGGGCTTTTGGACGAGCAGTTTGAGAGATTCTAGTTTATCTTTAAAACACACATCATCATCATCAGTTATGACTTGGTCGGGCTGAGTCTTTGTTTAATTCATGCGTGTTTGAGTGATCCTGCAGTGCTATCGCCCCCTGCTGGTGTCCTGTGTCACTGATTAAGGTTTTAGGTGTTTACAGTGTAGTTTAAAGGTCCATTATTACAAAAAGTGACTCTTGTGAGTGTTAATCCATGTTCTAATGCTCAAAAACAGACCTGGAGTTGTGTTTTCTTTCATTCGCACGTTTGCTCCAAAGCTCAATATGCTCTGTTCCACCTTGTGATGTCATCAAGTGGTAGTTTTCAAGTGAACAGTTACCTTTTTTTACCTTTAGTTCAACAGAGATTGGCAATTCCAGAGATGAAATGATCCAAATGATTCTATAAATGAAGGTGTGTGGAGTTTAAAAACACAGCGGAGCACTTCCTGTATCACCACATGATGACATCACAAGGTGGAACAGAGTGTTTTCAGTTTGACAGAAGAAGAACTCAGCCTAAATCTGCTTTTGTTTGTGTGTTAAACATGTGAGAATGAAACAAAAACACAACTCCAGGTCTGTGTGTGACGACGAAACGACAGAACAGATAAGAATTATGAAAAATCATGACGGTTGCTATAGCGATTAACAATTTAAAACAAAATATTACATCTTTTGAATTCGAAAAAAGTTCTCCAAATATGGCATTTAACAAGAAGCTGAACTCGATGAATTTGCCAAGGCTGTGTGTCCAAAGCTGCGATGTGAATAACAATGATGGACTGATGCTACGTAGCGATTGAAAGTCAGAATTCCCATCTCGGAATGACATGATCTCCGAGTTTAACATCAGATGCCCGTTCCCATTGTCCAGAATTGTTGGAAAAAACAATGACCAGATTAAATAAAGTCATAAATAATTGGAAAAAAAAAACAGTTCAAATCAGACAAACACCCGTAAATACAGCTAACGTTTAAGAGTGAACTTTAGCTTTTGTTGTTAGCGCCGTTAGCAACATTAGCATAACAGCGGATGATTAGCGCGGGAGCAGGTCACAGAAGCGTCTGGACAGAGGGAGTGACCAAACCCAAAACAAAACGAGTACCATCTACGTTTTAGCTCTGGAAAAACAAACGACATCCGAACACGGGGGCGGCCATCTTGGATTTTCTACGTCAGACTCTGAAATGTCTGAGTAGGAATTCTGAGATCGTGGCGCGTCCCGGACTTGTACACGGAACGAACACGGAAAATCCAACCTCTGAGAACAAGTACGTGTTACCTTAACTAATTACAAAAAAAATATTAAACTAAAATTGTAGCGTCCAGTAGAACATTTAGCTACAGCCATACAAAATGGCCGCCTGATCTGAGACAACAAATTATTTCATTTTTACACAACGCTTTTCCACTTCCAAAACCGGAAGAGGCGTTACCTTCAACAGCCTCGCTCTGGATTGGCTCTTTGGTTGCTATGACACTCGTGGTCGATATTCCAGATTAGCCGCTATAACCGTTAGCCTCGATCCGCTTCATTTGACGCTGTGGGTGACGTCCGCGGGATGGACAGGCACCATATTGTTAAAGAAAAGAAGTTACGACGTTCGGTAGAAGTGAAACGGGAAAAGCCACAAGAAAAGAATACGGTGCCGTCTCACATCTGGCTCGCCGGACGCCATTTTGAATCGCGGGTTTGACTCCTGATTCACTTTGACAGCAGCGGGAGCGATGGAAACGATTGAGCCGTTTGACCAAAAGCCAAACACAGCTGTAGGACGAACCGCCGCCAGAACTTCAACATCGTGAGAGACGTTTGGAACTGTCCCGAGTCGACCTACAGAACGAGAGACGGTCCTGGAATCTGGAAAAGGAATCGGGAAATTAAATCTGGAAATGTAAAGTCTTTATTGGGCTGAAGAATGTGGAATAAATGTGAGTCTGAACTAATGTCCACACAGAGACACGACTAATGTCCACACAGAGACACGACTGATGTCCACACAGAGACACGACTTATGTCCACACAGAGACACAACTAATGTCCACACAGAGACACGACTAATGTCCACACAGAGACACGACTAATGTCCACACAGAGACACAACTAATGTCCACACAGAGACACAACTAATGTCCACACAGAGACACAACTGATGTCCACACAGAAACACAACTAATGTCCACACAGAGACACGACTAATGTCCACACAGAGACACGACTAATGTCCACACAGAGACACGACTAATGTCCACACAGAGACACAACTAATGTCCACACAGAGACACAACTAATGTCCACACAGAGACACAACTGATGTCCACACAGAAACACAACTAATGTCCACACAGAGACACGACTAATGTCCACACAGAGACACAACTAATGTCCACACAGAGACACGACTAATGTCCACACAGAGACACGACTAATGTCCACACAGAGACACGACTAATGTCCACACAGAGACACGACTAATGTCCACACAGAGACACGACTAATGTCCACACAGAGACACAACTAATGTCCAAACACACACACAACTAATGTGTCCACAGTCACAGTGTGGAGTCAGCAGCATTTCACTGAGGAGATTTGGTTTCTCTCTCTCTCACACACACACCCCCACACACACACACACACCCCGTCCCTCTGACATACACACACACACACACACACTGTCTCTCATGCGCGCGCGCGCACGCACACACACACTCTCTTTTTGTCTCTTTCACACACACTCTCTCTCTCTTATCTCTCCTTACCTCTTCCTCTCTCTATCTCTCCTCATCCTTCTCTCTCCCTCTCTCTCTCTTTACCGTTCACATTTCCTCTCTCTCTCTATTCATTTCATCCCCCCTCTTCTCTTCTCTCTCCCTCCTCTTTTTCCAGTCTTTTTCCTGTTTTGTCGTCCCTCAGGACTCAAACGCAGCTGTTCTGAATTTGGTTTTTCGGTGATGAGATTTGGACTGGGACCGCGCCTTTAGCCCCACGACAGAAACAATCAGCACCAACTGGAGCCAGATTCTACGGCTCAAGAGCCACAAACGCAGATAAACGCCAGCTAACACGAGCTAACAGGGCTAAAAGAGCTAACAGAGCTAATAACAGGGCTAAAAGAGCTAACAGGGCTAATAACAGGGCTAATAACAGGGCTAACAGGGCTAATAACAGAGCTAACAGAGCTAATAGGGCTAATAACAGGGCTAATAACAGAGCTAACAGAGCTAACAGAGCTAATAACAGGGCTAATAACAGGGCTAATAACAGGGCTAATAACAGGGCTAACAGAGCTAATAACAGGGCTAATAACAGGGCTAACAGAGCTAACAGAGCTAATAACAGGGCTAATAACAGGGCTAACAGAGCTAATAACAGGGCTAATAACAGGGCTAACAGAGCTAACAGGGCTAATAACAGGGCTAACAGAGCTAACAGAGCTAATAACAGGGCTAATAACAGGGCTAACAGGGCTAATAACAGGGCTAAGAGAGCTAACAGGGCTAATAACAGGGCTAATAACAGGGCTAACAGAGCTAACAGAGCTAATAACAGGGCTAATAACAGGGCTAACAGAGCTAACAGAGCTAATAACAGAGCTAATAACAGGGCTAATAACAGGGCTAACAGAGCTAACAGAGCTAATAACAGGGCTAATAACAGAGCTAACAGAGCTAATAACAGGGCTAACAGAGCTAATAACAGGGCTAATAACAGGGCTAACAGGGCTAATAACAGAGCTAACAGGGCTAATAACAGGGCTAACAGGGCTAACAGAGCTAACCGCTAAACGAAAACCGAGCCCAACTCAGAAAAACTCTTCCCAAAAACTCAAAAATGAAGAAAGTAGAGTCTAAAAACAAAGGACACGGCAAAGACGAAGGAGAAAAGACTAAAACTCAACTCTGAGGAATAATTTAAGACAAAACTAGAGATGCAACAAGTCTAGAGACAATTTTTATATCAGACTGTTTATATAAATGGACAAAGCTAACCTGCTAGCCACCGCGCTACAAACAGGAAGTGATCATGGGCGCGAAGTGGGGCCCAATTCACTTTAAAGTCGTCCCTCAGTATATTGCGACTGTAGACCGTTGTGTCGTGCGTCCTGATTGGCTGTTGGACTGTAGACCGTTGTGTCGTGCGTCCTGATTGGCTGTTGGACTGTAGACCGTTGTGTCGTGCGTCCTGATTGGCTGTTGGACTGTAGACCATTGTGTCGTGCGTCCTGATTGGCTGTTGGACTGTAGACCATTGTGTTCTGTGTCCTGATTGGCTAAGGGCCCCCCGAGACAAACCACTGTATTTCATTTTTATACAGCGCTTTTTCACCTTCAAGACGGGAAGGGGCGTTACCTTCAACAGCCTCGCTCCTGATTGGCTCTTTGGTTGCTATGATACTCGAACTCCGCTCCAGATTAGCCGCTATAACTGCTAGCCTCCCTGAACTTGGGGAAAACAGGTCTGAAACCCGTTTTTATTAGTAATTACATCCGCAAAGTTTCAGCGCTAAAGCTAATTTGCCAGACGCACCTGAACGTCTGGCGGCTCCCATTCGCACATACTGGGTTGTTTGACCTTTGACCCGCTGCAGACGGGGACAGAGTGGTCTGGTTTTGAGCAAAGATGATTTAAATTTGGCAGCGCCGCAAACTGTGAGTCTCTGTGAAACATACAGACTGATTGAACCTAAATGACCCAATATGGAAAAGTCACTCCAGTTTCCCCCAACAACTCAAAACACGAAACATATGGTCCAACCCTCCACTTTAAACGGCCCATATTACACTATTCTCTCGTTTCCTCGTCACACACAGACCTGGAGTTGTGTTTTGTTTCATTCTCACATGTTTAATGCACAAACCTGCAGAATTAGGCTGAGTTCTTCTCTCAAACTATAAAAAAAACACTCTGTTCCACCTTGTGATGTCATCGTGTGGTGATACAGGAAGTGCTCCACTGTGTTTTTAAACTCCACACACCTTCATTTATAGAATCATTTGGATCATTGCAGCAAATCAGGAATTGTCAATCTTCTGCTGAACTAAAGGTAAAAAGAGCTGTTCACTTAAAAACTCCTCTGCTCCCTTTTTCCCTTCCCTCCTTTCTCCTCTTCCCACCTCTTCTCCTCCTCTTGTCTCCTCTCCTGCTCTTGTCTCCTCTCTTTCTCTCCTCTCCTTTCCTCCTCTTGTCTCCTCTCCTCCTCTTGTCTTCTCTCTTCCTCTTGTCTCCTCTCCTCCTCTTGTCTCCTCTCCTCCTCTTGTCTCCTCTCCTCCTCTTGTCTCCTCTCCTCCTCTTGTCTCCTCTCTTCCTCTTGTCTCCTCTCCTCCTCTTGTCTCCTCTCTTCCTCTTGTCTCCTCTCCTCCTCTTGTTCCCTCTCCTCCTCTTGTCTCCTCTCCTCCTCTTGTCTCTTCTCTTTCTCTTGTCTCTTCTCTTCCTCTTGTCTCCTCTCTTCCTCTTGTCTTCTCTCCTCCTCTTGTCTCCTCCTCTCTTGCTCCTTCTTTAGTCTGAGCTGTTCACTTAAAAACTCCTCTGCTCCCTTTTTCCCTTCCCTCCTCTCTCCTCTTCCCACCTCTTCTCCTCCTCTTGTCTCCTCTCCTGCTCTTGTCTCCTCTCTTTCTCTCCTCTCCTTTCCTCCTCTTGTCTCCTCTCCTCCTCTTGTCTTCTCTCTTCCTCTTGTCTCCTCTCCTCCTCTTGTCTCCTCTCCTCCTCTTGTCTCCTCTCTTCCTCTTGTCTCCTCTCCTCCTCTTGTCTCCTCTCTTCCTCTTGTCTCCTCTCCTCCTCTTGTCTCCTCTCCTCCTCTTGTCTCTTCTCTTTCTCTTGCCTCCTCTCTTTCTCTTGCCTCGTCTCTTTCTCTTGTCTCCTCTCTTCCCCTTGCCTCCTCCTCTCTTGCTCCTTCTATTATTCTCTATTCTTCTATATTCTCTTCACTTGTAAACTCCCACTTGATGACATCACAAGGTGGGACGTCACATTTTGATCTTTGTAGATGTTACAGACGAATAATAAAGTGACTCAAACATGTGAATGAAACAAACACAACTCCAGGTCTGTTTTTGATGATAAACGTCGTTCTCGTGGATTAAACCTCTCAGAGTCACTTTTGTGTCATATACGATCTTTAAATTGTGTCATTTTGGCGTTTTCCTGTGAGCTGTGATGAAGAGGACGATGAGGAGTGAGATGAAGAGTGAGATACTTAAGGAGACGCGGCTGCAGACACCTCCTGGTGTGAGTAAATACAGAGCCACAGTCGGAGGAGCTGCTCCACTCACAGATCAGACTGTTACACCCCAGGGTGGAGACAATCAGGAGAACAACAGAGAGGAGGAGGAGGAGGAGGAGGAGGAGGAAAGGAGAGGAAGAGGACAAAGAGCTGGAAGAGAAGGAGGAGGAGGAGGAGGAGGAGGAGGAGGAGGAGGAGGAGGAGGAGGGAAGGAAAAGACGACGAGAAGGAGGAGGAGGAGGAGTAGGAGGAGGGGGAAAGGAGAGGAAGAGGACAAAGAGCTGGAAGAGAAGGAGGAGGAGGAGGAGGGGGGAGGAAAAGAGGACGAGAAGGAGGGAGAGGAGGAGGAGGAGGAGGAGGAGGAGGAGGAGGAGGAGGAGGAGGAAAGGAGAGGAAGAGGACAAGGAGCTGGAAGAGAAGGAGAAGGAGGAGGAGGAGGAGGAGGGGGGAAGGGAAAGAGGACGAGAAGGAGGGAGAGGAGGGGGAGGAGGACCAGGAGGGAAAGGAAGAGAAGGGGGGAAGAGGAGGAGAAGGAGGAGGAAAGGAGAGGAAGAGGACAAAGAGCTGGAAGAGAAGGAGAAGGAGGAGGAGGAGAGGGGGAGGAAAAGAGGACGAGAAGGAGGGGGGGAAGAGGAGGAGGAGGAGGAGGAAAAAAAGGAGGAGGTTTGATTCTTGCCCATTTATTTTGGGACATCTGTTCACGAAGTCAACTGCACATTTATTTACTTTGTTTATAACATGACAGAGGCAGAAGAAGTAGAAGTATCAGTAGTAGTAGTAGTAGTAGTAGTAATAGTAGTAGTAGTAGTAGTAGCTTTCGAGATGTAGACTACGTTCTAACACGGATTAAAGCTACAAGAGTCCGTGTTGTGTCATATTGCACCTTTAAAGTTGCTGTTGTGTGACGGTGAAGCTAACAACACACCTCCTCATTCTCTGACAATAAAACGCATTATAATTATCTTCAAACAGCACGCAGGGACTTGTTTTGACCTGTAGGGCGGCGCACGGGGCCGGCGGGGTCGTTGGTGCGGGGGTCGTGTCGTTCTGTTCGGGCTCACACAAGTTTGTTAAATATTTGGTAGTTTTATTGTTGTAGCACTTTTGTTGTTGTGCTTCTGTTTGTGATTCTGCGGCTCAGAGTTTCTCCTCTTTCCAAACCAGACGGAGATGGTGCTAATAAAGACGCCGCTCGTTAGCCTCGGGATAATTATCGTGGAAAAAAAAAACCCCAAAAAAACTCAAAATAAACTGCCTTTGTCAATAAGACGACTGGAGTGGTTTGTGTGTTTTTTTGGGGTTTTTTTATTGCTATGAAACGGTTTCTGATTGGCCGAGGTTGGAGCCAATGACACGAACAGATGAAGCAGGGTCTGGACCAGGAGTCGGTGAACTTTGACCCCCAAAAAGAGCCGTTTGGACCCGGTTTGCACGGAAAAGAAAACACTGGGAGCCACTTTTTTGCATCTAAAATGAAAATAACAGTGTGTATATAGTTGTTTTTACCTTTACTCTTTGTTTAAACAGCTATAGTGTTTTAAAAATCTCTGCATAAATGTTTCTTTTCTTTGTTTATTGTGATTCTGCGTCTGTCTGAAGTTTCATGTTTCAGGACTGAAGCTGTGTCTGTGAGGCCTGAGGTTTGTTTTTCACATAGTTCATGGTGGAGAAAAGCTGCTCACAGACGAACATGGATCTGAACATCTACACGACTCCAGACGCACATTTATTCACGTTTATGTCGCTGTCGAAGGTGGAAAGTCTCGATTAATGCGCGACGTTTTGGCGAACACCGGCTTCTGCGAGTGTGATCATTTTATTTTAATATTTCAAGCTCACAATAATCTTCCAATTTAGAACTACAATTTAAAAAAAAAGCACTAACACAAATTAAACACACTTCAATTAAACACTTATAATTTATTTTCCCAAACAACACAGAGTTAAATGTAGCTAATCGAGGCTAGCAGTTATAGCGGCTAACTTCCATATTTGGAATTCCAACCGTGAGTATCATAGCAACCAAAGAGCCAATCAGGACCAAGGCTGTTAAAGGTAACGCCCCTTCTCTTAGCAACGCTGTCAATCAAACCTGTTGCTAACGCTAACAGGAGCGACCTCGGGGAAAGAAGGACCTGATTTGTCTGTTATTAATGTTCAGATCTTGATTTACAGACACAATAGTGAAATAAAAACCCCAGGATCATGTAGAGGGTTAATACGAACATTTAAGACCAGAATGAGTCTGAAGCAGACAGAGACAGAGAGGACAGTTAAAAAAAACTAACTGAAAAAAAAAAAAAACAAAAAAAAGAACTCAAAATAACCAAAAAAAAAAACAACAAACAAACCTCAAAATAACAAAAAAACCCTCAAAAGAACTGAAAAAAACTTCAAAAAAACAAAACAAAAAAACCCTCAAAATGACCTAAAAAAACAAACAAACTTCAAAATAACAAATAAATAAATAAACTCAAAATAACAAAAAAAAAAAAACACGCACACAAAAAAAACCTCAAAAGAACTGAAAAAATAAATAAATAAAGTAAAAATAACTTAAAAAACAAACAAAACAAAACTCAAAATAACAAAAAATAATAAACTCAAAATAACTTAAAAAAAAGACAGACAGTGGAGTGGACCAGTTCTGAGGGTTTTAGAACATCTATGAGATAAAACGTCTGATTTGTCTGTTATTAATGTTCATATCTTGATTTACAGACACAATAGTGAAATAAAAACCCCAGGATCATGTACAAAGTGAACTGGAGCCCGAGTCGATGGAGCAGGAAGTGCGCCCATGACCACTTCCTGTTTAAACGCGGCAGTTAGCAGGTTAGCCATGTCCATTTATATAAACAGTCGATGATCTGGAGAGTAGGAGGAGATAAGTAAAAGTTGCTCTGAGGCTGATGCACTTTAATCTTGTTCCGACGTGTGCCCGGTCAGTGTTCCTCGTGTTCCTCGTGTTCCTCGTGTTCCTCGTTTCGCACACCGTTATAACCGTCTTCTGTGGGAACGTAACCTTTGGTCCGGGGCAGATCCGTGGGTGTGTGTGGTTTGAAGTGACCACATTACAAAAGATCATACGGCGAGCAGGAGGACAAACGGCGCTCTGTGTGGTCATGTGGTAAAGTGGGCCACATCAGAACACAGCTGTGAGCTTTGGGGAAGGACGCACTTTTACATCGACTCTTAAAGGGACGGGCTTTTTGAACCGCGCTCAAACTAAACTGTGAGGTTTTTAACGCTGTCCCAGAGCGGTCTTCAAATGTTCATATTAACCCTCTACATGATCCTGGGGTTTTTATTTCACTATTGTGTCTGTAAATCAAGATATGAACATTAATAACAGACAAATCACATGTTTTATCTCATAGACTAAAACCCTCAGAACCACTGCACTCCACCACTGTCTGTCATTTTTGAGTTTATTTTTTATTTTATTGTTTTGTTTTGTTTTTGTTTTGTTTTTTTTTTATTTAATTTTATTATTATTGTTATAATTTTTTTTTGTTATTTTGAGGGATATTTTTTTGTTCATTTTGAGTTCTTTTATTTGTTTTTTGTTATTTTGAGGAGTTTTTCAGCTTTTTTGAGGTTTTTATTTATTTATTTTTTGGTTATTTAGAGTTTTGTTTTTTTTTAGTTATTTTGAGTTTTTTTTGTTTTTTATTTTTTTTTATTTTGAGGTTGTTTTTTTTTAAAACTGTCCCCTCTCTGTGTCTCTGCTGCTTCAGACTCATTCTGGTCTTAAATGTTCGTATTAACCCTCTACATGATCCTGGGGTTCTTTTTTTTCTTTCTTTTTTTTTATTTTCTTTTGAGTTTATTTTATTTTATTATTATTTTTTTTTTCAGTTATTTTTTTTATTTATTTTTTTTATTGTATGTATTTTATTTTTTTTTGTTTGTTTATTTATTTTGTTATTTAGATTTTATTTTAGTTTTTAGTTTTTTAAGTTAATTTTTTATTTTTTTGTGTCCTCTCTCTGTCTCTGCTGCTTCAGACTCATTTTGGTCTTAAATGTTCGTATTAACCCTCTACATGATCCTGGGGTTTTTATTTCACTTTTGTGTCTGTAAATCAAGATCTGAACATTAAAAACAGACAAATCAGGTCCTTCTTTCCCCGAGGTCGCTCCTGTTACCGTTAGCAACAGGTTTGATTGACAGCGTTGCTAAGCGCCCGCTCCCTGATAAACCAGTGGTGTGGTATTTATTTCCTGTCAACCTGGAAGTAATCTCAGTGCTCTGATTGCCCGCACCAGAGTTTTATTGTCTGTTTTAGTTGTTAATGCGGCAAAAAATTAAAAGGTGAGGATATTTAACGATGTGCTAAAGAGTTTGAACGAGCTAATGAGAGAGACAGATGTGAATAACAACTTAGCACTGGAAGTTTGAAAATCAGGCTCCAGTTTTAATACAGACCTACATCTACAACACGACAGCTACTGTAACTACACAACTGTAACTACACGACTGTTACTACACGACTGTAACTACACGACTGTTACTGTAACTACACGACTGTAACTACACGACTGTTACTGTAACTACACGACTGTTACTACACAACTGTTACTACACGACTGTAACTACACAACTGTTACTACACGACTGTTACTACACGACTGTTACTACACAACTGTTACTACACGACTGTTACTACACAACTGTTACTACACGACTGTAACTACACGACTGTTACTGTAACTACACGACTGTTACTACACAACTGTTACTACACGACTGTAACTACACGACTGTTACTACACGACTGTAACTACACGACTGTAACTACACGACTGTTACTGTAACTACACGACTGTTACTACACAACTGTTACTACACGACTGTAACTACACGACTGTAACTACACGACTGTTACTGTAACTACACGACTGTTACTACACAACTGTTACTACACGACTGTAACTACACGACTGTTACTGTAACTACACGACTGTTACTACACAACTGTTACTACACGACTGTAACTACACAACTGTTACTACACGACTGTTACTACACGACTGTTACTACACAACTGTTACTACACGACTGTAACTACACGACTGTTACTACACAACTGTTACTACACGACTGTTACTACACAACTGTTACTACACGACTGTTACTACACGACTGTTACTACACGACTGTAACTACACGACTGTTACTGCTTTTTGAGAAAGTGTGTAATAATTTCTTTCCTATTCACCTATTACCAATAATCAGGTTTAACAGACCTACTACTACTACTACTACTACTACTACTACTACTACTACTGTGTACTCACTTCTGCCCCCTGCAGGTGACCTCTACAGGTGCAGTAATCACACAGGCCTATTACAGAATTACAGAGTTTCAGTGTAATCCATCAGCATTCTCTGGTCCAGTTCTGGTCCTATTCTGGTCCAGTCCTAGTCCAGTCCCGCTCCAGTCCTGCTCCAGTCCTGGTCTAGTCCCGCTCCAGTCCCGCTCCAGTCCCGCTCCAGTCCCTGTCCTGGTCCAGTCCCGGTCCAGTCCTGCTCCAGTCCCGCTCCAGTCCCTGTCCTGGTCCAGTCCCGCTCCAGTCCCTGTCCTGGTCCAGTCCCGCTCCAGTTCTGGTCCAGTCCCGCTCCAGTCCCTGTCCTGGTCCAGTCCCGCTCCAGTCCCTGTCCTGGTCCAGTCCCGCTCCAGTTCTGGTCCAGTCCCGCTCCAGTCCCGCTCCAGTCCCAGTCCCGCTCCAGTCCCGCTCCAGTCCTGGTCCAGTCCCGCTCCAGTCCTGGTCCAGTCCCGCTCCAGTTCTGGTCCAGTCCCGGTCCAGTCCCGCTCCAGTCCCGCTCCAGTCCTGGTCCAGTCCCGCTCCAGTCCTGGTCCAGTCCCGCTCCAGTCCTGGTCCAGTCCTGGTCCAGTCCCGCTCCAGTCCTGGTCCAGTCCCGCTCCAGTCCCGCTCCAGTCCCAGTCCCGCTCCAGTCCCGCTCCAGTCCTGGTCCAGTCCCGCTCCAGTCCTGGTCCAGTCCCGCTCCAGTCCTGGTCCAGTCCCGGTCCAGTCCTGGTCCAGTCCTGGTCCAGTCCTGATCGCTCCCACATGTCTCTGGGTGAACAGTTCTGTGGCACAAATTGTTTCCACACATGAGGCTTTAGTGGTTTAGAGCTGAGTCATGGAGTTTCACACAGACAGAGGCCGAGGGGGCGGGGCCTCGCACTAACGCCATCATTACTCATCACTGAACAGGAAATGGAGACACCCCCCCCCTCACATGTTAAAGCTCCTGTACCACACAAAATGTACTCTGAGGTTTAATCCACGTTAGAACGACGTTTATCATCACAAACAGACCTGGAGTTGTGTTTTGTTTCATTCACATGTTTGAGTCACTTTATTATTAAACTTTTACATCTACAAAGATCAAAATGTGACGTTCCACCTTGTGATGTCATCAAGTGGGAGTTTTTAAGTGAACAGGTCAGACTAAAGAGGAAGAAAGAGCGGAGGAGACAAGAGAAGGAGAGGAGGAGAGGAAACAAGAGGAGAAGAAGAGAGGAGATAAGAGGAGAGGAGACGACATGAGGAGAGGAGACCAAAGGAGAAGAGGAGACAAGAGAAGGAGAGGAGAGGAGACAAGAGGAGAAGAGGAGGAGAGGAGACAAGAGAAGGAGAGGAGACAAGAGAAGGAGAGGAGACGACATGAGGAGAGGAGACAAGAGAAGGAGAGGAGAGAAGAGGAGACAAGAGGAGAAGAGGAGAGGAAACAACAGGAGAAGAGGAGGAAAGAAGACAAGAGAAGGAGAGGAGACAAGAGAAGAAGAGGAGAGGAGATAAGAGGAGGAGAGGAGACGACATGAGGAGAGGAGACCAAAGGAGAAGAGGAGACAAGAGAAGAGGAGGAAAGGAGACGAGAGGAGGAAAGGAGACGAGAGGAGGAAAGGAAACAAGAGAAGGAGAGGAGACAAGAGGAGAGGGGGAGAGGAGGAAAGAAGAAGAGGGGGAAAGGAGGAGAGGAGACAAGAGAAGGAGAAGAAAAGAGGAGGAGAGGAGAGGAGGAGAGGAGAGGAGGAGAGAAGGAAAGGAGAAGAGGAAGAGAGGAGACGAGAGGAGGATAGGAGAGGGGGAGAGGGGGGAAGAGGAGACAAAAGGAGGAGAGGGGAAAATGGAGTAGAGGAGTTTTCATGTTAACTCCTCCTTTTACCTTTAGTTCAGTAGAAAATTGGCAACTCCAGGAGCAGAAATGATCCAGATGATTCTATAAACTCTGGTGTGTGGAGTTTAAAAACACAGAGGGTCAAATCTGTTTGTCTGAACATTATTTGTTACTTACTTTTACGGTAGATCGACAAAATGGCGTCTTGAAAATAGTCGATTAAAGATTAAACCTTTGTAAAGTCTCACAGTTTTAAATTTCAAACTCCACGTTCAAAACTAAACCTTTTTTTTTCAAATTGCGGATTGTCCCGTGGCTCTTTGAACGCCGCACTCATCACACGATTAAAAGCCCGCACTCAAAGGCTCTACACTTCGTTGGCCGTGTTTCAGCGGCCCACGGCCCGCGTCCGCTCGATATCTGGACACACGGCTGCTTCATAATTCATGGAGCCTGACACGGCCGGTCCGGTGTTTGGTCAGCGTTTATGGCCCTCACGGAGCGCAGGGACACTAATGGGAGAGCGAGTCGATACTACGCCGCTGCTGCGAACAATCAGCAGATGGAAAAGCATTTAGAGGCATGAATGAAGCCTCCAAGTGGGACTGAAACGGGGCAGAAAGAACAGACACTCAAAGTTTGAACGTCTACTCAAAGTCTGAAACATCTACTCAAAGTCTAAAGATCTAATCAAAGTCTGAAACATCTACTCAAAGTCTGAACGTTTTCTCAAAGTCTGAAACATCTACTCAAAGTCTGAAACATTTACTCAAAGTCTGAAACATCTACTAAAACTGTGAAACATCTACTCAAACTTGGAACATCTACTCAAAGTCTAAACATCTAATCAAAGTTTGAAACATCTACTCAAACTTGGAACATCTACTCAAAGTCTGAACGTTTTCTCAAAATCTGAAACGTCTACTCAAAGTTTGAAACATCTACTCAAAGTCTGAAACATCTACTCAAAGTCTGAAACATCTACTCAAAGTCTAAACATCTAATCAAAGTCTAAACGTCTACTCAAAGTTCGAAACATCTACTCAAAGTTCGAAACATCTACTCAAAGTTTGAAACATCTACTCAAAGTCTGAAACATCTACTCAAAGTCTGAAACATCTATTAAAACTGTGAAACATCTACTCAAAGTCTAAACATCTAATCAAAGTTTGAAACATCTACTCAAACTCGGAACATCTACTCAAAGTCTGAACGTTTTCTGAAATGTCTACTCAAAGTCAGAAACATCTACTCAAAGTCTAAAACATTTACTCAAAGTCAGAACGTCTACTCAAAGTCTGAAACATCTACTAAAACTGTGAAACATCTACTCATAGTCTGAAAGTCTACTAAACATCTGAAACATCTAACATTTTCTCAAAGTCTGAAACATCTACGCTACCAGTCAAAAGTTTGGACACGTTAAATATTTCTTAAACATGTGGCCAGCACTCACGCTTCACAGTGAGAAGGTTCCAGGTTCGATCCCCAGGCCTTTCTGTGTGGAGTTTACATGTTCTCTCTGTGTCTGTGTGGAGTTTACATGTTCTCTCTGTGTCTGGGTGGAGTTTACATGTTCTCTCTGTGTCTGTGTGGAGTTTGCATGTTCTCCCTGTGTCTGTGTGGAGTTTGCATGTTCCCTCTGTGTCTGTGTGGAGTTTGCGTGTTCTCTCTGTGTCTGTGTGGAGTTTGCATGTTCTCTCTGTGTCTGTGTGGAGTTTGCATGTTCTCTCTGTGTCTGTGTGGAGTTTGCGTGTTCTCTCTGTGTCTGTGTGGAGTTTGCATGTTCTCTCTGTGTCTGTGTGGAGTTTGCGTGTTCTCTCTGTGTCTGTGTGGAGTTTGCATGTTCTCTCTGTGTCTGGGTGGAGTTTACATGTTCTCTCTGTGTCTGTGTGGAGTTTGCATGTTCTCTCTGTGTCTGTGTGGAGTTTGCGTGTTCTCTCTGTGTCTGTATGGAGTTTGCATGTTCTCTCTGTGTCTGGGTGAGTTTCCTCCATCATCACTCTCAAATCCTCAGCTAAGACCAGAGACACGCCCACTGCTCCTGACAGTGTGTCCTGGTGGAGGGACGGGTCAAATGCAGAGGACAAATTTCCCTACGGGAACAATAAAAAGTACCTCAACCTTAACTTTACCCCATGAGCGCAGCAGTGTGTCTGGATCCATTAGTAGCCTTTATGCTAGCTGGTGCGCCCGGTGTAATTCAGCTGCTTCTAGTTTGTAGCTGACGTCTTTCTTCTTCTGGATAAAGACGTCGTTACATCACTGGAGTCTCTGATTGACTTGAGCGTCCAGAGCGGCACAAATCTGGCGTGGACACGGTGCGTCCTGAGCGTCATGGTGCGTTCACCCGTCTGATGACCACGGCGCGCACGTCTGATGTCGCTCTGGTCCATGGGACGCTCAGAGAGTTTGTGCGTTTGCTCAGACTCATGAAAAATTAGAGGGAACATTGGTCCAGACTGAAATTATTTGTAAATGTAGAGGAGGGAGAGTGTGTATGGTACAGAAGAGTGTAGTTATTACATTTGTGGTTATTTTCCTTTTATTATTTTATTTATTTTATTTTATTTTTCTGGTTATTTTCCTTTTATTATTTTACTATTTTTATTTTATTTTTCTGGTTATTTTCCCTTTATTATTTTACTATTTTTATTTAATTTTTCTGGTTATTTTCCTTTATTATTTTACTATTTTTATTTAATTTTTCTGGTTATTTTCCCTTTATTATTTTACTATTTTTATTTTATTTTTCTTGTTATTTTAGTTTATTATTTTATTAATTTTATTTTTCTGATTATTTTCCTTTTATTATTTTATAATTTAAATTTTATTTTTCTGCTTATTTTCCTTTATTATTTTATTATTATTATTTTATTTTTCTGGTAAATTCCCTTTATTATTGTATTATTTTTATTCTAGTTCTGTGGTTATTTTTTATTTATTATTTTATGATGTTTATTTAATTTTTGTGGTTATTTTCCTTGAGAGCAAACAGACAAAATAAATCTGAACGTCCTCAGATCTTTGCGTTTCCATGTTAATAACGGCTCGGCTAAATACTGCACATTAATCCACAAACCCTGCCCGTGCTGTGCGTTTGCGAGGGCGACGGCGGCGGCGGCAGAACCACTTCCTGTATTGGATTTGACAGCGCGATGCGGAGGAGCCTGAGTGTGGAGCCATTAGGAGCATAATGAGTTTTGTGAGAGTGTGATATCTGATACAAGAACACGGCGTACTGCACCGGAGCGGCCTCGTTTCACTTTTAACGCTGTGGAAGTTTGTGGTTTCCTGCCGTTTAGGAGCGAGCGTTTCAGAAGAGTAACTGTTGACAAATTTATGGCGTGTTCAAAAAGGTTAGACGGTTATGGTTCGTCTTTAGACCGCTGAGTATTTACCGCAAACTCAGTAAAGAAGTGACTGAGAGAGAGCGACGTCACTACAGCTTCAGCTCCAAATACGGCGGCGTATTTGGAGACGACCGCGAGTATCGTAGCAACCAAAGAGCCAATCAGGAGCGAGGCTGTTGGAGGTAACGCCCCTTTTCCACGTTCATGTCTTCATTTACCGACGCAAAAGTGAAATAAAAACGGCAGGATCACGCAGAGCGGGTTAATACACAGAAAGTGAATGGAGCAGGAAGTGCACGCGTGATCACTTCCTGTTTGGAGCGCGGCGGCGGCTAGCAGGTTAGCAATGTACGATATTTTAGGTTGAGGGGAAAACTGGGGAACCGACAGACACATCTTGGAACGAGTCTTCGAGAGAGTTGAGCACTAACCGACATTTTTTAATATATTTTTAAAAATATATATATTTTTTTCTGTTTTAATGTTAATTTTATGACGATTATTTGCGATTATTTATGTTTTGATTTGTGTGATTCTTGTACCAATTGTGCTGTACAAATAAACTTTTTTTTATTTTTTATTCTTAAATATATTATGTCATTATAAAGTCCAAAAGCATCGGTAAAACAGGACAGGGGCCGGTGCGCGGGGGCCGGTGCGCGGGGGCCGGTGCGCGGGGGCCGGTGCGCGGGGGCCGGTGCGCGGGGGCCGGTGCGCGGGGGCCGGGGTCTGTATAAATAAACCTTGGACGTAGCAGCGGTGTAAAGGTGTCGCCGGGTAAAAAGCCTCATTCATGAACACAGAAAAAAGCCGTTTCCTGATTGGACGACGGGAGGTGAACCGCGCTGACCGAGCCTCCGCTGGGACCAATCAAAAACAAAAACAAGAGAACGTGAAAATACAAACCCAGCCAGCAGCGTGTTTGTTTAGCTGACGCACCAGAGACACGGGAAGTCAAACACATTATTATTATTATTATTATAAAACATCAGGTCGGGATTGCAGCTTGATACAGGAGCTGAAAAATATTGAACTTTCAGACAAGTCCTGACGATACTTTGATTCGCTAATTGACCGTTTTGATTGGGTTATTGATCCTTAACGTCACGCTGGGGGTGCTCTACATGCATGTCTAGCGTCGGAATGTTCATCGGTTAAACCTCGGTGACACAGCGCGAAACATCAGCATCGTTTTTCCTGCGTTTTCAGATCATTTTAAAGCTTTTTGGACGATCACAAACTGTATTTAAAGGCTAATCGAACGTGAATGAATCCGGTCGTATTTGTGCAGCTGCTCGTTAGACAAAGAGCTGAACGATTCCAGAAAAAAAATATTGGATTTTCAGACAAACAGCACGCGATCAGTTTTATAATTTTAGTTTTAATAGAAGGATTCTGTTCAAAGATGATATTTGAAACACGTCCGAGCGCTTTTGAGACGAGATGAAACTGCTAAACTAATAAAACCAACAGGAGCAGGTTTGTTTGGGGAGTTGGTTTTAAGTTTCAGTTGTCGACTCTTGGCTCAGAGCTGCAGTAATAGTGATTTCCAAAGTGTGGTCTGGGGTCTCCTGGGGGTCGTCAACAGAAATCCAAAATCAGGACTGAGCCTAAAGCCGTTTGTGTGTTTAATGTGGAAGTCTAAAGAAAAGCTCATTACAGCAAGGACCAACTCACGTTCTAAAAATAACCCGCAATAAATTAAATCCGTGAAGTATCATCTTTATTTTTACATTATTCTCTCTGTTTTTGTCTGTAAAACCCCTCACCACACAGTTTATACACTTTTCTCACACAGGCGTTAACATTTCCTCACATTTCTCTCTCGTTTAAACTCTCTCAAAGTTCAAACCTTCGTAGCGAGCGCGTTTCCTCTGGGAGCGAGCGCGTTTCCTGCAGGAGCGAGCGCGTTTCCTCTGGGAGCGAGCGCGTTTCCTCCGGGAGCGAGCGCGTTTCCTCTGGGAGCGAGCGCGTTTCCTGTGGGAGCGAGCGCATTTCCTCTGGGAGCGAGCGCGTTTCCTCTGGGAGCGAGCGCGTTTCCTGTGGGAGCGAGCGCATTTCCTCTGGGAGCGAGCGCGTTTCCTCTGGGAGCGAGCGCGTTTCCTGTGGGAGCGAGCGCGTTTCCTGATGGAGCGAGCGCGTTTCCTCTGGGAGCGAGCGCGTTTCCTGCGGGGGGTTAGAGGTCGTTCTCTGTTGTTCGTGCTCTGGTGTAAACGTGTGTATTTAGGAGAGTTTCAGACGAGTGGACGGGGACATGGAGGGACAATGAATCATCTTTGACACAAGTGGGTCAGCTACGAAAAAAGGAGAAAAAGAGGAAGAAAAAGAGGAGGAGGAGGAGGAGGAGGAGGTGGAGGTGGGGTTTACTGCTAAAATTATGCCAGTGGTAAATTTAATATTTTCTTTAAACTTCCATGTTGATATTTATAGAAAGTAGTTGCAAAATAGGAAAGAATGAACAAGAATAAACACGTTTCACTGTCAACTTTTTGTATGTTTGTCTCATGTTCTAACTCTGTTCTTCATCAAAATCACGTGTGCAGAGGTTTTAGAGTCATCCATGCATGTTTGAGTAATCTAGAGATCTCTCCCAGGCCCTATTCAAACCCTCCTTATGTTTAGCTGAATAAATATACAAAATATACAAAAACATGACACAAAACAACACACTACAGCTTCACAAACCTGGTGTGATGTGCAGTAGTTTCAACATAGAAGTAAATACCTCCTCTTTAATACAACATAGAAGTAAATACCTCCTCTTTAATGCCCCATAGAAGTAAATACCTCCTCTTTAATACAACATAGAAGTAAATACCTCCTCTTTAATACAACAGAGAAGTAAATACCTCCTCTTTAATGCCCCATAGAAGTAAATACCTCCTCTTTAATATGCCACAGAAGTAAATACCTCCTCTTTAATACAACAGAGAAGTAAATACCTCCTCTTTAATGCCCCATAGAAGTAAATACCTCCTCTTTAATACAACACAGAAGTAAATACCTCCTCTTTAATACCACATAGAAGTAGCTCCTCTTTAATGAACAGATAAAACCTTTAAGGGCCAATATTGTGGTAAAAAAAGCCTTTTTCAGTTTGATTTATTTTGTTGAGCTCAAACAGCAGCAGACGCCTCGCGGCTTCAGAGAAATGTTGATTTAAGAAACACAAAGTCAGAAAATCAAACAGTAGAACAGTTTAACTTTGAACAACGCTCCGATCAATAACTCATCTGGAGCCGAAAAAACATGAGCCACGTGAAACTCCACTGTGTTTTTAAAGTCCAGACACCTACACTGACTCCAAAGACGGGGTATTTATCTCTATGTGGTATTAAAGAGGAGGCATTAAAGAGGAGGTATTTACTTCTATGTCATATTAAAGAGGAGGTATTTACTTCTATGTCATATTAAAGAGGAGGTATTTACTTAAAGAGGAGGTATTTACTTCTATGTCGTATTAAAGAGGAGGTATTTACTTCTATGTTGTATTAAAGAGGAGGTATTTACTTCTATGTCATATTAAAGAGGAGGTATTTACTTAAAGAGGAGGTATTTACTTCTATGTCGTATTAAAGAGGAGGTATTTACTTCTATGTTGTATTAAAGAGGAGGTATTTACTTCTATGTCATATTAAAGAGGAGGTATTTACTTCTATGTCATATTAAACAGGAGGTATTTACTTAAAGAGGAGGTATTTACTTCTATGTCGTATTAAAGAGGAGGTATTTACTTCTATGTCGTATTAAAGAGGAGGTATTTACTTAAAGAGGAGGTATTTACTTCTATGTCGTATTAAAGAGGAGGTATTTACTTCTATGTCGTATTAAAGAGGAGGTATTTACTTCTATGTCGTATTAAAGAGGAGGTATTTACTTCTATGTCGTATTAAAGAGGAGGTATTTACTTCTATGTCGTATTAAAGAGGAGGTATTTACTTCTATGTCGTATTAAAGAGGAGGTATTTACTTCTATGTCGTATTAAAGAGGAGGTATTTACTTCTATGTCGTATTAAAGAGGAGGTATTTACTTTTATGGGATAATCATTTTAATATTTAAGTTTGAAAATTAAACCAGGACGAGCAGCTGATTCAGAGACAGACCTGAACAGCGACAGTTCTAGCGCCCTCTAGGTCTGGGACTGAAACATGTCACGATTATCATATCCAAAATAATTAACGATTAACGATTATATCACGATAAAAACGTCTATATAATTGGACTTTGTTATCAGTGAAAACAACTAAGATTTAGCGGATAAATTTGGGGGCTCAAAGTAAAAAAGCCTCACATTTCTGGGCCCCCTAAGACCCTGGGGCCCCGGACAACAGACCCCTCTGTCCCCCCCACTGTCCCCTGTGGATAAGTGGTTTTTTGTTTTTTTTTTGGTTTTTTCTGCACATTCTGGTGATATAACGGTGATTATCTTTGCTGTCGATTATCACAATTATATAAAATGTGACACAAACGATTATTGTCAATCCTTTTTATCGTGGAATTATTGCTTCTCTAGCGCCCTCTGCTGTCAATCTGAATGAACAAATCTAAAATCGTCCAAATAAAATCAAAATAAAGGCGATTTCTTTGCTGTAAATGTGACGTCGGACATTTTCAACACGATCCCAGTTCATCAAGTCGCACTAAAGTGAACGAAGTATTCACTAAACTTTAAGATTATTAAACCCAGAAACGTCTCAAATCAAAGCAACATGTCAGAGATTAAATCAGCGCCGCTCAAACCAGGATCTGAAGAAACGAAGTTCAGAGCGTTTGAGTTTGAGTTTGTGTTAAGAAAAGTCCAAACTCCACTCAGGGAATTATAAAGTAAATAAAGTAAATCAAGTAAACAGCAGCGTTTATCTGAGAATCTGAGGAATCAGGAAAGAACAAGATAAAAATACACACAGTACGACTGAAAAAAGTACTACTATATTTGTAAAAACACACAGAGTATGACTAAAAAAAACACGACTGCATTTATTAAAAAAAACACCAAGTAAGACTAAAAAAGTACTACTATATTTGTCAATAAAATATGCAAAAGTACGACTATAAAAAGTACTACTACATCTTTAAAGACACCGACCACCCCTTTAAAGACACTGACCGCCCCTTTAAAGACACTGACCGCCCCTTTAAAGACACTGATCGCCCCTTTAAAGACAGTGACCGCCCCTTTAAAGACACTGATCGCCCCTTTAAAGACAGTGACCGCCCCTTTAAAGACACTGATCGCCCCTTTAAAGACAGTGACCGCCCCTTTAAAGACAGTGACCGCCCCTTTAAAGACACTGGCCGCCCCTTTAAAGACACTGAGGTTCAGATCTGAGCCAGAGAAAATAAATTATTTGTTTGTTTCGACCTAAACCTAAACAAGGAAAACAACAGTGCTAGCCAGTATGCTAATAGCCAGTATGCTAATAGCCAGTATGCTAATAGGTGCACGAGCTCTAGGGGATTATGGGCCTGAATGAGTCCGTTAAATATGACTCAGGCACAGTTCACTCTTAGTGCAGCTCGTTAGACCGAGTAAACAAACGGTAAACAAACAGTTGTGTTAGCTTCAGTGTCGTTAGCGCCTCCTTCAGACAGATATAAGTCAGTGTCCAGCAGGAATCTGACCAGAACTGAAGAAGAGACTTGAACGAGCAGAGAAACGACTTCACTCTAAAACCTTTTGTCCAGTTACACAGTTGAATTCTGAACAGAAGAACTGAAACGACGACGAGCTGCTCACAGAAAACACCAACAAACCTGAACTTGACCCATGATTCACATAACTTTTTCCGGTGCCTTTGAGAAAACTTTAGGAGATCCAATTTCCTTTAGCGCCTCCATTACTCCTCCGCCCCATAGATCAGAGCGAGGTTGTAAATCGCTGGCACCTCAGAGGTTGGATCTGGACCCGAGCGAGGTGCCAGTCCAATTAGCACAAGACTTAGCCGCCGCGGTAATGAAGTAATCAATAAAAGGATAGACTTATTTACCCAGGACGTTTCCAGATGGCACCTCCTCCAGCTCCTCCAGCTCCCGCCCCATCAGGAGGTACAGGCCGCCCAGCGTGCACAGGGACAGGTGGGGGGTGTCCGGGATGGAGTCGGACTGGGAGTCACAGCCCTCTGGCAGCTGGGATAAGGGAACAAAACAAAAAAATAAAACAGGAATTAGACCAGGCCTGTCGTCTCACCCCAACTGTACTGACAATACTCCACCTGCAGGGGGAGCTCCAGCAAAAAAGTTTTTTATATATATTCAAAAATCTGAAACAATGTACATTTATATAAAAAACTCATTCAGTTTGGGTTTTTTTTTGTTGTTTGTTGTTGGTTTTTTCTTAAAGAGGAGGTATTTACTTCTCTGGAGTATTAAAGAGGAGGTATTTACTTCTATGTTGTATTAAAGAGGAGGTATTTACTTCTATGTTGTATTAAAGAGGAGGTATTTACTTCTATGGAGGTATTAAAGAGGAGGTATTTACTTCTATGTTGTATTAAAGAGGAGGTATTTACTTCTATGTTGTATTAAAGAGGAGGTATTTATTTCTATGTTGTATTAAAGAGGAGGTATTTACTTCTCTGGAGTATTAAAGAGGAGGTATTTACTTCTATGTTGTATTAAAGAGGAGGTATTTACTTCTATGGAAGTATTAAAGAGGAGGTATTTACTTCTATGTTGTATTAAAGAGGAGGTATTTACTTCTATGTTGTATTAAAGAGGAGGTATTTACTTCTATGTTGTATTAAAGAGGAGGTATTTACTTCTATGTTGTATTAAAGAGGAGGTATTTACTTCTCTGTCGTATTAAAGAGGAGGTATTTACTTCTATGTTGTATTAAAGAGGAGGTATTTACTTCTATGTTGTATTAAAGAGGAGGTATTTACTTCTGTGTCGTATTAAAGAGGAGGTATTTACTTCTATGTTGTATTAAAGAGGAGGTATTTACTTCTATGTCGTATTAAAGAGGAGGTATTTACTTCTATGTCATATTAAAGAGGAGGTATTTACTTCTATGTCGTATTAAAGAGGAGGTATTTACTTCTCTGGAGTATTAAAGAGGAGGTATTTACTTCTATGTTGTATTAAAGAGGAGGTATTTACTTCTCTGTCGTATTAAAGAGGAGGTATTTACTTCTGTGTTGTATTAAAGAGGAGGTATTTACTTCTATGTCGTATTAAAGAGGAGGTATTTACTTCTATGTCGTATTAAAGAGGAGGTATTTACTTCTATGTCGTATTAAAGAGGAGGTATTTACTTCTGTGTCGTATTAAAGAGGAGGTATTTACTTCTCTGTCGTATTAAAGAGGAGGTGTTTACTTCTATGTCGTATTAAAGAGGAGGTATTTACTTCTGTGTCGTATTAAAGAGGAGGTATTTACTTCTCTGTTGTTTTAACTGTGACACTTCACATATTTAGATCCATGTTTCATTTTATTGTTTTGAAAATTCTAAATTCGCCCAAATCAAAGTATTAACATGTTTTATGAGTTTCACTTTCGTTTTTGTCACTCTGAGTCCAAAGCCCCGCCCCCTTCACGGCGCTATCACATCACAATCAGCGTTAATGAAACTACTGCACATCACACCAGGTTTGTGAAGCTGTAGTGTGTTGTTTTGTGTCATGTTTTTGTATATTTATGGAGGATTGTCGTGTGGGAGCGTGGGTGATGTAGGCTTGTGGGCGGAGCCTCGTACAGGAGGGTTTGAATAGGGCCCGGGAGAGATCTCTAGATGACTCAAACATGCATGGACGACTCTAAAACCTCTGCACACGTGTTTTTGATGAAGAACAGAGTCAGAACATGGGAAAAACGCACAGAAAGTCAATTTTGCAGATCACCTCGTCTTTAAGGATTACAGCTCTAAATTCGACCCTAGCAGACGCGTTGGTTTCCCCATTAGCGTCTGATAAAGTGCAGATGGTCTGGCTCTGATTAAACCCTGGATTAAGACGCGTTGGACGTGGCCAGGTCTGATTGTGCTGCTGTGGTCCCTGTTTTACAAAAGTAAGAGCCAGAGACACAAGAGACTCGGATAAAGACTAGAGTGAAAGGGCCCGTATTAGACTATTAAAGGGCCCGTATTAGACTATTAAAGGGCCCGTATTAGACTATTAAAGGGCCCGTATTAGACTATTAAAGGGCCCGTATTAGACTATTAAAGGGCCCGTATTACACTATTAAAGGGCCCGTATTAGACTATTAAAGGGCCCGTATTAGACTATTAAAGGGCCCGTATTAGACTATTAAAGGGCCCGTATTAGACTATTAAAGGGCCCGTATTAGACTATTAAAGGGCCCGTATTAGACTATTAAAGGGCCCGTATTAGACTATTAAAGGGCCCGTATTAGACTATTAAAGGGCCCGTATTAGACTATTAAAGGGCCCGTATTAGACTATTAAAGGGCCCGTATTAGACTATTAAAGGGCCCGTATTAGACTATTAAAGGGCCCGTATTAGACTATTAAAGGGCCCGTATTAGACTATTAAAGGGCCCGTATTACACTATTAAAGGGCCCGTATTACACTATTAAAGGGCCCGTATTAGACTATTAAAGGGCCCGTATTAGACTATTAAAGGGCCCGTATTAGACTATTAAAGGGCCCGTATTAGACTATTAAAGGGCCCGTATTAGACTATTAAAGGGCCCGTATTAGACTATTAAAGGGCCCGTATTAGACTATTAAAGGGCCCATCTGACTGTATTTTCTGATCTGTTCTAATGTCGTTTCCTCGTCACACACAGACCTGGAGTTGTGTTTTTGTTTCATTCTCACATGTTTAACACACAAAAACACTCTGCTCCACCTTGTGATGTCATCATGTGGTGATACAGGAAGTGCTCCACTGTGTTTTTAAACTCCACACACCTTCATTTATAGAATCATTTGGATCATTTCAGTCCTGGAAATCCTCACAAATCTCGACTGAACTAAAGGTAAAAGGAGCTGTTCACTTTGGAAACTCACACTTGATGACATCACAAGGTGGAACAGGGTGTTTTGATCTTTGGAGATGTTACAGACTTATTTGAACGATGTGGCTTGAAGCTTATAAAAGTCAATTCTGTGAAATATAGAACCTTTAATGTCATGCTACGGAACACTGCAGGTGAAGCAGAAACACGGAGACAAGCAGGAGGCAGACGACCACCAGAAAAGTTACATAGTGCATCTTTAAAGCTCCTATATGATGCAAAACTGACTGTTGTAGCTTTAATCCATGTTAGTGCGTCAAAAACAGACCTGGAGTTGTGTTTTGTTTCATTCACACATGTTTGAGTCACTTTATTATTCGTCTGTAACATCTACAAAGATCAAAATGCGACGTTCCACCTTGTGATGTCATCAAGTGGGAGTTTTCAAGTGAACTCCTCCTTTTACCTTTAGTTCAGTCGAGATAAGAGACAACTCCAGAAGCTGAAATGATCCAAATGATTCTATAAATGAAGGTGTGTGGAGTTTAAAAACACAGTGGAGCACTTCCTGTATCACCACATGATGACATCACAAGGTGGAACAGAGTGTTTTTGGTTTGAGAGAAGAACTAAATATGCAGGGTTTGTGTGAATGAAACAAAACACAACTCCAGGTCTGTTTTTGAGGAGGTAACAGCATTAGTCCAGTCCATTTTGTCTCATTCAGGACGTTTGTATAAAAAACTGACCATTTTTACAAAGAAAAAACCTGAATTTTACAATAAAAATCATCAAATTGAGTCGTTGAGTCGTTCAGTCGCGTCTGCCCACTGCCCCATTAGCATATTCATCTTTAAACCTTTTCAAATGAAAGAAAGACACGGTGAAATTGGCTCGAGCGAGTGTTGTGGCGCTGTACTCCTGTTACCGCGGCAACCGGATACAGCGGAGCGCGCCGGCCATTCACGACTTAAGTGAGTGAGAAGTGACGGGGGACGTTTATGGAGAGTGATTTAAATTTACTCTGACAAGTAAAAAGGGAAAAACAGCTGAGCAAAAGAAGTTTAAATTTAGCCAATTTACTCAGGACTTTAGACAGAAACAAACCTGAACTTCAGCGAGTTTAAGGAGGAGGAGGAGGAGGAGGAGGAGAAGGAGAAGGAGAAGCAAGAAGCAAGAAGCCAACGTCCACCACACAGACAGCTAACATGCTAACGCCACGGGTCAAACAGGAAGTGATCATGGACGCTGACCGCTGCTTCAGACTCATTCTGGTCTTAAATGTTCGTATTAACCCTCTACATGATCCTTTATTTCACTATAACCGGTCCACTCCGCTGTCTGTCATTTTTTTTTTTTTTTTTTTTTTTTTTTTTTTTTTTTTTTGAGTTTATTTATTATTATTTTTTTTTTTTTAGTTTTTTGGGGGGGTTTTAAGTTATTTTGACTTCATTTATTTATTTTTTTCAGTTCTTTTGAGGGTTTTTTGTGTGTTTTTTTTTGCTATTTTGAGTTGTTTTTTATTATTTTGAGTTTATGTATTTATTTGTTATTTTGAAGTTTGTTTTTTAGGTCATTTTGAGGTTGTTTTTTTCAGTTCTTTTGAGTGTTTTGTGGGTTTTTTTTGTTATTTTGAGGGTTTTTTTTTCATGTTTTTTTGTTGTTATTTTGAGTTTTTTTGTTGTTGTTTTTTGTTTGTTTTTTTACTTTGTTTTTTTGAATATCTGTCCCCTCTCTCTGTCTCTGCTGCTTCAGACTCATTCTGGTCTTAAATGTTCGTATTAACCCTCTACATGATCCTGGGGTTTTTATTTCACTATTGTGTCTGTAAATCAAGATATGAACATTAATAACAGACAAATCAGGTCCATCTCACTCCTGATTGGCTCTTTGGTTGCTATGATACTCGCGGGTGACGTCACACTCTCTTATATCTTTACACAGTCTGTGAACTGAGTCTTGGTTTAGTTCTCTCCTCCACCTTCAGTCGTGTCCTGTCTCTGTCCACTCTGTTTGTCCACTCTGTCCACTCTCCCAGTGCATTGTGGGACATACTATTCAGACGTCACTAAAGCGTGACCCCTGAATAGCGCCCCCTGTGGGCAGAGTGTGCACATCCAGACACAGCCACGTTGTGATTTCACACAGAATCTGGATCTAGAGCTTGAATTCTGTGCAAACCAGACGTGAAAATAGAATCAAAAGTTTTATTTCCCTGCTCTGAAAATCCTCGTTTTCACCTTCCCCTCATCCCCGCCCTCTGTGGTCTGTTTCAAATGTGTTAATGGAGACGTCAGTGTGTCATTTTAATAAAAAAGGAACAAGATAAAACATAATAAACACAAAGTGAGAGTTAAACCGCACGACACGTTTGATTTAATTTAAAAACATTATGTATTTAAAGGGGAAGTGTGACGTTTGGGTTTTGCCGTTTCCATTTTTAAACTGAACTTTGGGCAGAGCGAACTTTAAATACCTCCTGGAGAATTATAACTTGAACAAAAACTTAAATAATACAAAAGTTAAGATCTAAAGGTCTGAAGGGTTTAAAGGTTCAACAGAGTGAGACGTCAAACTGCGAGGATTAAATCACTGACACTGCTTCATGAATCTGTAACGAGACGATTAAAGGGGCGGGACCTGAGCTTTACTGTTTGAAAATGAAGAACTAAACAATTTTTATGTTTAAAGTCCCATGATGCACTGCTCTCATCTGGTCTAATGTCGTTTCCTCGTCACAAACAGACCTGGAGTTGTGTTTGTTTGTTTTTTTTGTTTCATTCTCACATGTTTAACACACAAACTGTTCTTTTCTCGAACTGAAAACACTCTGTTCCACCTTGTGATGTCATCGTGTGGTGATACAGGAAGTGCTCCACTGTGTTTTTAAACTCCACACACCTTCATTTATAGAATCATTTGGATCATTTCAGTCCTGGAGTTGTCAATCTTCTACTGAGCTAAAGGGAAAAGGAGGAGGAGTTAACGTGAAAACTACCACTTGATGACATCACAAGGTGGAACGTCGCATTTTGAGCTTTGTAGATGTAACAGACTAATAATAAAGTGTCAACTCCAGGTCTGTTTTTGATGCACTAACATCGTCAGTGTAGTCAGTTTTGTGTCATTTAGCGACTTTAAAGCCTCAGTGTGTGACTTTTCTGCCAAAAACAGACTAATATCTCAAAACTAATATCTATTTTTTTCATTATGGATGTTTTTATTGCACTGAAAACCTACGTCCTTTCTCTGAGTGGGCTCGCATCTCCACAAACCTGACTTTTAACTGGACATTTCAGCTGAATGTTCCAGAGTTTGGCTTTAACTTTACAAACACAAACACAACACATCCAGGTCTGTTTTTTTGTGGAGAGAACAGTGTTAGAACATGGACTAAAGCTCCAAAGAGTCACTTTTGTGTGATACAGCACCGTTAAAGCTTCAGTGTGGAACTTTTCTGCCAAAACATGGACTAATAGACTGAACTAATATCTATTTTTGTTCATTATGGATGTTTTTTATTGCACCGAAACACATAGAAAAACCTGTGTTCTTCCTCTGAGTGGGCTCGCATCTCCACAAACCTGACTCATAATTAGACGTTTCAGCTGAATGTTCCAGAGTGTGGCTTTAACTTTACAAACACAAACAAAACACAACACATCCGGGTCTGTTAAACCTGTGCCTCATGTTCCTCACTCGTCGTAATTATTCACAGTGATGAGTTTATAAGCTGTTTCTCTACTTTCACAGACCAGAGCGGAGAACATTAGCATGCTAACAGCTCACTTCCTGATTCCTGATTGTTTTTTACCTTAAATTTGTTCCAGGGCAAAATCAATTTCCCTCAAACAGAAAAAGTCGTGTCCCGTCCCTTTAAATTTTCAGGATGAATTGGGTCAGACTTTTTTTTTTCACATTTCCTTTTCAAACATTTGACGTTCTCTTTCAAACACCAGTCAAAACAGATCGCTCAGGTTCGCAGACCTCCGCCCAGAGGCCTCTCCGCCCTCACGTGACCTCCCTCCACACCTCCCTAAAGCAAACACACCCCACCCGCGCCTCCTCCTCCGCCTCCTCCGCCTCCTGCTGTTTTCAATGGAACTGTACAAAAGTTATCTTTGTTTCAGGCTAAAGACGAGTCCAAACTGTTTTCTGAAGCTGAAGCGTTTCAGATGTGTCTAATGTGAAGCAGACGAGGCCCACGGCAACGGGCGCCAACGAAAGAGAGGAGCGGTTTGTATTTACACAAGTGGACGAGTAAATACCTCTGTCTCTACCTCCTCTGTCTCTCTGCCTCCCCCCTCTGTCTCCACCTCTCACTCTCTCCATCACCCCCCCTCTCTCTTTCTATCTCTCCTCCTTTCTCTCCTCCCTCCCTCCTCTCTCTCCTCCTCTCTATCTGCATCTCTCTCTCTCCTCCTCTTTTCCTCCCTCAGTTCCTCCACTCGCTCCCCCCTCTTATCTTGCACTCTCCTTCTCTCTCTCTTCTGCTTCTCCCTTCTCCCCCCCCTCTCTCCCTCCCTCTCTCTCTCCCTCCCTCCACCCTCTTCCCACTCCTCCTCTTTTCTTTCTCTCTCCCTCCCTCTCTCCTCCCTCTTTCCCCTCCCTACTATATTGCTCCCTCCCTCTCTCCATCTTCTCCTCCCTCCTCTCTTCTCTCTCTCACCCCTCCCATCTCCTCTCTCTTCCTCCCTCTCCTTTTTTCTCCCTCCTCCCCGTGTGAGGAGGTGAGGGGCATGTGTGAGGAGGAGGTGTGGAGGAGGTGTGGAGGCGTGTGTGAGGAGGAGGCGTGTGTGAGGAGGAGGCCTGTAGGAGGAGTCTGTGTGGAGGCGTAGTGATATGGAGCTGTATTTACCGCGCTCAGGCCCTGTGCCGGGTCGTACTTCGGTCCCAGGACATAGACCCTCTGTCCCGGGCGCAGGACGCCGCTGTAGACCCTCGCAAAGGCCACGAACTTCTCCCGCTCCTCCTGCTCCTCCTCGGCGTTCTGCTCCTTCTGCTCCCTCTGCTCCTTCACCTCCAGAGCCGCCATCTTGGACTCCACATCTACGAAACAAATATGAACTCAACCAAACTGCAGGGGGCGCTCTCTGATAAAACAGGTTTAATGGAACAGTTTCATTTGAGGAGGACGACACTGCTCCTGAAGATCAGACCATCAGCTGTTTGTCTAAAAGGAGATGGGGTGTGTTCTTGTGTGTTTATGTGTGTGTTCTCGTGTATATTTCCGTGTGTTCTCGTGTATATTTCCGTGTGTGTTCTCCTGTATATTTCCGTGTGTGTTCTCATGTGTGTTCTCGTGTATATTTCCGTGTGTGTTCTCGTGTATATTTCCGTGTGTGTTCTCCTGTATATTTCCGTGTGTGTTCTCATGTGTGTTCTCGTGTATATTTCCGTGTGTGTTCTCGTGTATATTTCCGTGTGTGTTCTCGTGTATATTTCCGTGTGTGTTCTCGTGTATATTTCCATGTGTTCTCGTGTATATTTCCGTGTGTGTTCTCGTGTATATTTCCGTGTGTTCTCGTGTGTGTTCTCGTGTATATTTCCGTGTGTTCTCGTGTATATTTCCGTGTGTGTTCTCCTGTATATTTCCGTGTGTGTTCTCATGTGTGTTCTCGTGTATATTTCCATGTGTTCTCGTGTATATTTCCGTGTGTTCTCGTGTGTGTTCTCGTGTATATTACCGTGTGTGTTCTCATGTGTGTTCTCATGTGTGTTCTCGTGTATATTTCCATGTGTTCTCGTGTATATTTCCGTGTGTTCTCCTGTATATTTCCGTGTGTGTTCTCCTGTATATTACCGTGTGTGTTCTCGTGTATATTTCCATGTGTTCTCGTGTATATTTCCGTGTGTTCTCCTGTATATTTCCGTGTGTGTTCTCCTGTATATTACCGTGTGTGTTCTCGTGTATATTTCCATGTGTGTTCTCGTGTATATTTCCGTGTGTGTTCTCGTGCATATTTCCGTGTGTGTTCTCGTGTATATTTCCGTGTGTGTTCTCGTGTGTGTTCTCCTGTATATTTCCGTGTGTGTTCTCGTGTATATTTCCGTGTGTGTTCTCGTGTACATTTCCGTGTGTGTTCTCCCATTTACCTAAAGTTTAATTCATGTGATTTTTCATGGAGGTTTGTGAGACAGAACTTTATTTGAGCCTGAATCAAACGTGAGTCATTTCGGTTCATTCTTAAGTTTCAAACATAAACTCAAATGTCAAGTGAATGGACCGAGTTCAAGTCCCATTAACTCTGCTCCATCCTTCAGAATGTGCGGTTTTATGGAGCTGGACTCAAACTCCAGGACTGGAACTGGAATGAGCCTGAAAGAAAAAGAAGGACTCACGTTGACGGTGCGATTCCAGCTCCCACAGAAGAATGCTGCCCTTGTGTCCTTGGGCAAGATTTAGAGAGAGCGTTTCTATTTTTCACGACTTAAAGCGCTTTAGGTCAACACACATTCACACACAGACACCGACGCGAGGGGGGGTCAAACGTCTTTGCCAAAGGACACAACGACAGGATTCATTTGTGGGAGCTGGAATCGCACCGCCAACCTGTGGGTCAGTGCACCAACGCTCTACCAACTGAGCCACTGTCACCGATTTAATATCTCCAGCAGAAAATGAGTCTCAGAACTGACTCAATCTGAAAAGAATGACAGACTGTTTATATAAATGAATGTAGCTAACATGCTAGCCGCCGCGTTACAAACAGGAAGTGATCATGTGCGCACTTCCTGCTCCATCGACTCTGGCTCCGATTCACTTTCTATTGAAAAACTGTGTCCCCTCTGTCTGTATCTGCTGCTGTGTTGTGCGTCCTGATTGGCTGTTGGACTGTAGACCATTGTGTCGTGCGTCCTGATTGGCTGTTGGACTGTAGACCATTGTGTCGTGCGTCCTGATTGGCTGTTGGACTGTAGACCATTGTGTCGTGCGTCCTGATTGGCTGTTGGACTGTAGACCATTGTGTCGTGCGTCCTGATTGGCTGTTGGACTGTAGACCATTGTGTCGTGCGTCCTGATTGGCTAAGGAACTGTAGAAAAATGTGTCAACAAATTTACATAAACGTTGGATCTCAGTGTGACTCTGAAGTGCTGTACGTTTGCGATTTGTTTTCTCCCCGACAAAACCCACAATGTCGATGAAACGTTCTGCACCGACAAAGACGCCTACGAAGGTTTGAACTTTGAGAGAGTTTAAACGAGAGAGAAATGTGAGAAAATGTTAACGCCTGTGTGAGAAAAGTGTATAAAGTGTGTGGTGAGGGGAGAGAAAAAAAGAAAGAAAGAAAAAGAAAGAGAAAGAAAGAAAAAGAAAGAAAGAAAGGAAGAAAGAGAAAAAAGAAAAAGAAAGAAAGAAAGAGAAAGAAAAATAAAGAAAGAGAAAAAAAGAAAAAAGAAAGACAGAAAGAGAAAGAGAAAAAGAAAGAAAAAGAAAGAAAGAATGAGAAAGAAAGAGAAAAAATAAAAAGAAAATGAAAGAAAGAGAAAAAGAAAGAGAAAAAAGAAAGAAAGAAAGAGAAAAAGGAAGAAGAAGGAAGACAAAGGAAGAGTGTGTGAGAAAAGTGTATAAAGTGTGTGGTGAGGGGTTTGACAGACAAAAACAGAGAGAATAATGTAAAAAATAAAGCGGATTTCACCTGTTGTGGGTTATTTTTAGAACGTGACCCCCGAGATAAACCAGGGGACAGTGTAATCCAATTTAAAATAAAAGATCTTTATTCAAAGTCTGGTGCAAACATAAGTATAACTGTTAAAACCGTCCCGTCCTGGTGAATCTCTCTGACTTGAGGACGTCCTGTGCAGCAGACGGGACACGTTTGATTCCGGCGCCGTGTCCGACTCACCTGTGTCGGTCGCAGACGTGTGGTCGTCGGGCGGTCCGGCCTCGGCTTTGACCCTCTCCGCGTGCCTCTGCCTGGCCAGCTCCCGGCGCTGGGCGATTTCTTCCTGGGTCAGCGGTCTGGACACAAGCACGGGTCAAATGTGACAGATGGTTTTGGAGGTTAAAGTCAGAGCAGAGAGGAGGAGGAGGAGGAGGAGGAGGAGGAGGAGGAGGAGGAGAGGGAGCGAAGAGCGGGTTTAAAATGTTTGTTCAGTTGTTAAAACACAGAAATGTACTGAAATAAAAATGTCAATATTTAGACTCAGCTTTAAAGTTTAAGAAAATAAGAATGTATGTATTTTGTGTTAAGTCGTTTGAGTAAAGTAAACATCGATTTACATCATCGACAAAATGGACTTTCTGCATGTTCTGACGCTGATCTTCATCAAAAAACACGTGTGCAGAGGTTTTAGAGTCGTCCATGCATGTTTGAGTCATCTAGAGATCTCTCCAGGCCCTATTCAAACCCTCCTGTACGAGGCTCCGCCCACAAGCCTACATCACCCACGCTCCCACACGACAATCCTCCATAAATATACAAAAACATGACACAAAACAACACACTACAGCTTCACAAACCTGGTGTGATGTGCAGTAGTTTCATTAACGCTGATTGTGATGTGATAGCGCCGTGAAGGGGGCGGGGCTTTGGACTCAGAGCCACAAAAACGAAAGTGAAACTGATAAAACATGTTAATACTTTGATTTGGGCGAATTTAACATTTTCAAAACAATAAAATGAAACATGGATCTAAATATGTGAAGTGTCACAGTTAAAACAACAGAGAAGTAAATACCTCCTCTTTAATACGACATAGAAGTAAATACCTCCTCTTTAATACGACATAGAAGTAAATACCTCCTCTTTAATACGACAGAGAAGTAAATACCTCCTCTTTAATACGACAGAGAAGTAAATACCTCCTCTTTAATACGACATAGAAGTAAATACCTCCTCTTTAATACGACAGAGAAGTAAATACCTCCTCTTTAATACAACATAGAAGTAAATACCTCCTCTTTAATACAACAGAGAAGTAAATACCTCCTCTTTAATACGACATAGAAGTAAATACCTCCTCTTTAATACAACATAGAAGTAAATACCTCCTCTTTAATACAACATACAAGTAAATACCTCCTCTTTAATACAACATAGAAGTAAATACCTCCTCTTTAATACGACAGAGAAGTAAATACCTCCTCTTTAATACCTCCATAGAAGTAAATACCTCCTCTTTAATACAACGTAGAAGTAAATACCTCCTCTTTAATACAACATAGAAGTAAATACCTCCTCTTTAATACCTCCATAGAAGTAAATACCTCCTCTTTAATACAACAGAGAAGTAAATACCTCCTCTTTAATACGACATAGAAGTAAATACCTCCTCTTTAATACCCCATAGAAGTAAATACCTCCTCTTTAATACGACATAGAAGTAAATACCTCCTCCTCTTATTTTTACTTTTACTTATATTTTTGCTCCAGTATTTGTACTTTTACTAAACAAAATGGAGTCCTTCTTCCATCATTCAAGTTTTTTTTGTTGTATTATTCCCATTTTATCAGCTCAGTTCACAACTTCGTCCTGATCCCAGTGGGAATAATCCAGATTAGTCCAAGAAAACAGCTGGACAGCAGCGTTAACCTACGGACACGGCTCGTTTATCTCGTCTGACCACCTCCGCCTTCGCTCTGGACTCTAAACACATTTCCTGGACGCTCGCAGAGTCCGGTCAGGAGGGCAGTGGGATTATGAGAGCTGAAAATCATTATCCGCACATTAGTTTAGCAGCAACCTGACCCGAGCGCTTCGAGTGGGCTCTGTGGCGACTTCAAACGCGCCGCTGTAACCACGGCAACGCAGCTGTACACAACCGAATGGACGACGTCACCGCTTTAACAAAAAACACACATTATCCTCCTACACGACGGCAGCAGAAGCGCGTCGACCCGTTCTAACTGGAGCATTATTTCGTTAAATTTGGTAAAAGAATAGGTAATGTGGTCGGGCGAGGAACACCAAAGTGACCACATGAAAGTCAAGATGGCGTTAGAACGATGTCACCGCCGCGCAAACAAAGGCCCAAACGCACAAACGCACACACACACAGGCCAGATGTTTAATTAAAAAGGGGGTTTCCGTTATTCTGAAGTCATTTTTAAACAACATCTGTGAGACGAGAGGTGGAGAAACAGAACAGAAATACCACAGACTGTTTATATAAATGGACAGAGCTAACCTGCTAGCCGCCGCGTAACAAACAGGAAGTGATCATTGGCGCACTTCCTGCATGACCCTGGGGTTTTTATTTCACTATTGTGTCTGTAAATCAAGATATGAACATTAATAACAGACAAATCACACATGTTTTATCTCATAGATGTTCTAAAACCCTCAGAACCGGTCCACTCCGCTGTATGTCTTTTTTTTTTCTTTTTCTTTTTTTAAGTTATTTTGAGTTTATTTATTATTTTTTTGTTATTTTGAGTTTTGTTTTGTTTTTTTAAAAGTTATTTTGACTTCATTTATTTATTTTTTTCAGTTCTTTTGAGAGGTTTTTTGTGTGGTTTTTTTAGTTATTTTTTATTATTTTGAGTTTATTTATTTATTTGTTATTTTGAAGTTTGTTTGTTTTTTGTCATTTTGAGTTTTTTTGTTGTTTTTTTTTAAGGTTTTTTCAGTTCTTTTGAGTTTTTTTGTGGGTTTTTTTTTTTTGTTATTTTGAGTTTATTTTTTTAACTGTCTCCTCTCTCTGTCTCTGTCTTCAGACTCATTCTGGTCTTAAATGTTCGTATTAACCCTCTACATGATCCTGGGGTTCTTTTTTTTTCTTTCTTTTTTTTAAATTTTCTTTTGAGTTTATTTTATTTTATTATTATTTTTTTTTTCAGTTATTTTTTTTTTATTTTATTTATATTTTTTATTGTATGTATTTTATTTTTATTTTTTTTAGTTTATTTATTTTGTTATTTAGATTTTATTTTATTTTTTATTTTTTTAAGTTAATTTTTTTGTTTTTTGTGTCCTCTCTCTGTCTCTGCTGCTTCAGACTCATTCTGGTCTTAAATGTTCGTATTAACCCTCTACATGATCCTGGGGTTTTTATTTCACTATTGTGTCTGTAAATCAAGATATGAACATTAATAACAGACAAATCAGGTCCTTCTTTCCCCGAGGTCGCTCCTGTTAGCGTTAGCAACAGGTTTGATTGACAGTGTTGCTAAGCGCTCGCTCTCTGCTAAACAAGTGGTGTGGGCGGGAAGGGCCTCGCTCCTGATTGGCTCTTTGGTTGCTATGATACTTGCGGGACTTTTTTAGTTCTGATACCTACAGTAAATGAGTATCTAGTTTCGATACTAGTTTTAGTATTGATTAGTATCTGATTTTTGATACTTTTGACGACCCTAATATGCAGATGTATTTATTTTTTATTTAACCAGGAAAGTTCCATTGACATAACTCAGCACAGATCAAACAAAACACCGCGCTTAGCAACGCTGTCACTCAAACCTGTTGCTAACGCTAATGCTAACGCTAACAGGAGCGACCTCGAGGAAAGAAGGACCTGATTTGTCTGTTATTAATGTTCATAGACAGAGAGAGGGGACAGTTTAAAAAATAAATAAATAAGCTAAAAAAAACAAAAAACAAAAAAACTAACAAAAAAAGTCAAAATAACAAAAAAAAGTCAAAATAACAAAAAAATTACAAAAAATAAATGAAATCAAAATAACAAAAAAAAATAAAAAAAACTGAAAAAACTCAAAATAACCAAAAAATAAGTAAATAAACTCAAAATGACCTAATAAAAAAAAAACTAAAAAAAACAGAAAAAAAGAAAATCCTCAAAATAACTAAAAAAAAAAACAAAAAAACCTCAAAATAACTTAATAAAATGAGATAAAACATGTGTGATTTGTCTGTTATTAATGTTCATATCTTGATTTACAGACACAATAGTGAAATAAAAACCCCAGGATCATGTAGAGGGTTAATACAAACATTTAAGACCAGAATGAGTCTGAAGCAGCAGGTTTAGTTTTCAAACGTAAAAAGAACGTGCAGAACGCGGTGGCTAGCAGGTTAGCGACGTCCGTTTATATTCACAGTTGATGGGTTGGACAAAGGTCATTACATTAGAACAGATTCTCTGGACTTTTGGTCATTTCATTTTGTCCGATTTACAGTCTGGGTTTAATTATTTGTCTAAAACTCAGAGCTTAGATTTGTTTCTATCATTTTCTTTCTTTTCTTCGTCGTCCAGTTAAAGCCCAGACTCATTCCAAGGGGCACGACATACGAAAATATAAGAACCTGAGACGCAAAACGACTATTCAAATAAGACTTTTTCACTTTATTTGCCTGTTCAATATCTATAAAGCTTTGGAGGAAGTGTGGGATGAGGTTAAAGTAGAATTAACTCAAACTACAGAAGCCTCAGAGGGTCAAAAGACAAACTGCAAATTCAGCTGGTCAAAAAAAATACGTCCATCCTGAAGGTTTGTTAGACAAGACCCTCCACCCACAAAACAACTGCAGTGTGTGCGTTTGTGTGCGTTTGTGTGCGTTTGTGTGCGTTTGTGTGCGTTTGTGTGCGTTTGTGTGCGTTTGTGTGCGTTTGTGTGCGTTTGTGTGCGAGTGTTGTTGGATGTGTGAGGGGCGGATGGCGCAGAGTGGCAGCCTCGCCTCTGTCAGTCTGCCCCAGGACGGGTGTGGCTGCAATAACAGCAACAAAACACAGAGGGATGAAGGAAACATGAAGAGTAAAAGTGACAGAAGTGTCTGGAAACACGATAAAAACTCAATGCATTATTAGTATTAGCAGTAGTAGTAGTAGTAGTAGTAGCAGTAGTAGTAGTAGTAGTAGTATAAATGTTTAAACGTGTATAATTGACTCCTTGAGCCTCTTCTGCTCACACACACAGAGGCTGTTTCTGTTTCTGTTTCTTTAGACATTGTACAAAATGGAGAGCTGCAGTTTGGCTGGTTTAGTCTTGGAGAGCGACGGCTGTAAAACGTAATATCCTCAGATTTTTGTTGCATTTAGAATCCGACAGCGCAGGGTTATGTCCAAGTCACCTCATAAACTCCATCGAAACCAAACACATGGCCGTGAAAACACACAGCGACGCAGAAAACACAGCCGTTTATTTCTGATTTTAGTTATTTGAAGGTATTTCCAATGTTATACACCAAAAAACAAAACAATTTAACTTTGTTTCAACTTGGACTAAATTAAATGGAAGGCAAACAGACGCTGAAGTTCACTGAGGCTAAAGCAGTTATAGCGGCTAATTTAGAGTCGAGTATCATAGCAACCAAAGAGCCAATCAGGAGCGAGGCTGTTGAAGGTAACGCCCCTTCCCTTAGCAAAGCTGCACTTCTGGTTTAGCAGGGAGCAGGCGCTTAGCAACGCTGTCAATCACACCCGTTGCTAACGCTTTAAGACCAAAATTAGTATAAATAACAAAAAAAATAACTAAAAAAAAACTCAAAATAACAAAAAAACCTAACTCAAAATAACAAAAAAACAAACTCAAAATAACAAAAAAAACTCGAAATAACAAAAACAACTCAAAATAAAAAAAAAACTCAAAATAACAAAAAATAAATAAATGAAGTCAAAATAACTAAAAAAAAGACAAACCTCAAAATAACTTAAAAAACACAAAAGAAAAACCCTCAAAATAAACAAAAATAAATAAATGAACTCAATATAACTAAAAAACAAAACAAAAATACCCTCAAAATAACCAAAAAAATAAGTAAATTAACTCAGAATGACCTAAAAAAAAACAAAATAAAAAAAAAAACAACAACCTCAAAATAACAGAAAAAAACAAAACAACAACAACAAAAACCTCAAAATAACTTAACAAAATGAGATAAAACATGTGATTTGTCTGTTATTAATGTTCAGATCTTGATTTACAGACACAATAGTGAAATAAAAACCCCAGGATCATGTAGAGGGTTAATACGAACATTTAAGACCAGAATGAGTCTGACCTAGAGGACACGGTTTTTACATAGAAACTGAACTGGAGCCAGATTCCGACGCTCACTTCCTGTTCCGAACGCGGCGCTAGCAGGTTCGCTACGTCCATTTACATAAACAGTCTTTGGTAATGCCTCATTCATCAAACCTCATAAAACTGCAACTAGGGCAGTGAAAATACATAAAGCTGAAAGAATATCCGACCCAGTTTCAAAATTCCGTCAGTTTTCCATGGCTTCGGCAACTGGAAATTTGGCGATTAATATTCATCATTTTCCAGGATGTGTGGCTTAATAGTTAATACTCGAAATCTGCTGAAACATGAAAACTGCGCTCGCTTCAGCCCCGCGGATCAGTCACTGAGGTCAGATGCCTGGTAATAATGGGAATGCCAGCGCTGGTTTGTGCTGCGTCCCGATGCGGTTATGAAGTAATAGCTTCCAAATTCTGGAGCAGGACGACGGCGACCGCAAAGAGCAAAAAAAAAAAGAAGAGGAACTGAAAGTGCTCTGGAAAATCCGAGCGAGCGTGTTTGTCTGTGTATGCGTACGCGCTTATTATGGAGTTTTGTCGTTTCGTTTTTGTTTTTATGACTTTTTACGGTTGCATCTTTGACAACTCCAAACTTCCGACGTGTTTCCCGTAATTCCCTCGCTGTCGTACGTCCAATTAAATCTCATTCCTCACTTGTAAATCTGCATTTCTACGTCGGGAATATTGAAAATTTTAAATCCAATTGTGGTACATTAACGCAACGCTCTAAGATCCCAAACTCTCGGCTCCGAAAAGAGGAAAAAAAGAAGCCGCCGGCAGCATTCACAGTATAAATATGGATTCGGAATTTTGTGTTAATCCCACAAGCAGAGGAAAGTATGTACGAGGCGAGCGCCGACATCTGTGCCGTGTCCATTATAATGCGGTTCTGTGTAGAAGATGTCATCGCTAATCCAAGGCGTTTCCACGTTTATGTGCCAGCGCCGCAGGGCCGAGCGCCGGCGCAGGGATCACCGGGACAAAGACTCGTGCCGATCGTGCCACCGGATAAAACCGGGACAAGACGGAGAACGCGCATGGAAAATTTAAATCTGGCCTGTTGTGTTTGTGTCTATAGTTATAATCTGTGACACCTGTGGATCGTTATGTGAGAATTTGGACATTTTGAGTTGCGGTGTTCATCTAAAACGACTGTGGTGTCATGACGATAAAGAGGCGTGTCGCTGTGGCGCCCCCTGTGGACAGACGCACGTCGCACTAGAGCAGAGCGTTTTTAAACATTTGTACCAAAATGACGACGCGACGCTGCAGAATCCGACGAGTATCAATGATTAAGAAAATAAAACTGGAGAAGGAAGAGCGGACGTCACAGTGGGCGTGTCACAGTGGGCGTGTCACAGTGGGCGTGTCACAGTGGGCGTGTCACAGTGGGCGTGTCTCAGTGGGCGTGTCAAAGTGGGCGTGTCCCAGTGGGCGTGTCAGTTATTATTTTAAAACTAAAGGAAAAGGCTTGATACTCACTGATGCAGATTTTGACACCACAAAACCACTTCTTTTAGAAAACGGAATATCATTTTAAACTCAAAAATTATGTCTGCATGTGTGTCTATGACGAGATGTTCAGCAGTTGCCGCGGTGACACACACATACACACATCAGCGCAAAATGCAAACGGGATTTAAAGAGATTTACACGTTCGTTTTCTCGGTGATCAATCCGAGCGTTAATTGGTCGTGTTTAAGAGTTTGATTTTACGTACGTCACAGTGGGCGTGTCACAGTGGGCGTGTCACAGTGGGCGTGTCACAGTGGGCGTGTCACAGGGGAGGTGAAAATGGGGATTTATAGACAAAATGGCGTCTTGAAAATAGTGGATTAAAAGATTAAACTCAAACATGAATCAGTCCAAATAAATCTCCAGAGGCTCAACGAGAAGAAACGACTAGAAAATGGGGAAACATCTGAACAGTTTGAAGAACAGGGCGGATTTTTAAAAATACACTTACTTCTGTCGACATCTCCAAAGCTCAAAATGCTGTTCCACCTTGTGATGTCATGAAGTGGTAGTTTTCAAGATCACAGCTCCTTTTACCTTTAGTTTCCGTAGAAAATTGGCAACTCCAGGACTGAAATGATCCAAATGATTCTATAAATGAAGGTGTGTGGAGTTTAAAAACACAGTGGAGCACTTCCTGTATCACCACATGATGACATCACAAGGTGGAACAGAGTGTTTTCAGTTTGAGAGAAGAAGAACTCAGCCTAAATCTGCAGGTTTGTGAGTTAAACATGTGAGAATGAAACAGAACACAACCCCAGGCCTGTTTGCGATGAGGACATTATCATATAGATCAGAGAGGTGCATTATGGGACCTTGGAGCTGTCAGATCAGGGTTTTGTCCGAGTCACATCATAAACTCCACCGATGCCAAACACATGGAAGACAGACTGAGGCCATCACGAGGAGTAAAACACAAATCCACAAAAGCCATCGCTGATCCATTTTATTACAATCTGTTTAAAACATTAAGATTCAACTATAAATAGAAGACAAACGTTCTACAGATCCACGAAGCTCAACGACCGACGCTCCGGACCTAGAACTCGTCTTTATGTTCACTTTTCCCACAGACTTTATCCAAAACTTTAAATATTAAGAGGTCAAAGGCATCACAGAGGCTAACCAGCTACGTGCTAACCAGCTATGTGCAAAACAGGCTACGCGCTAACCAGCTACACACAAGCCAACTGCGTGCTAACCAGCTATGTGCTAACCAGCTACATGCTAACCAGCTATGTGCAAAACAGGCTACACGCTAACCAGCTACGTGCTAACCAGCTACATTCTAACCAGCTACGCGCAAACCAACTATGCGCTAATCAGCCACGTGCTAACCAACGACGTATAAACAAGCCATGTGCAAAACTAGCTACGCGCTAACTAGCTACGCACAAGCCAACTGTGTGCTAAACAGCTATGTGCTACCCAGCTATGCGCAAACCAGCTACGCGCTAACCAGCTACAAGAAAACCAGCTACGTGCTAACAAGCTACGTGCAAACCAGCTATGCGCTATCCAGCTACGCGCAAACCAACTACACGCTAATCAGCCACATGCTAACCAACTACGTGCAAACCAGCTATGTGCAAACCAGCTACGCGCTAACCAGCTACAAGAAAACCAGCTACATGCTAACAAGCTATGTGCAAACCAGTTATGCGCAAACCAGCTACGCGCAAGCCAACTGCGTGCTAACCAGCTATGCGCTACCCAGCTATGCACAAACCAGATACTCGCTAACCAGCTACGCCAACCAACTATGCGCTAATCAGCCATGTGCAAAACAGGCTACGTGCTAACCAGCTAAGTAAAACCAGCTACATGCTAACTAATATTCATAACGCAGCTGTTTTAAGTCCAAAAAAAGCTCATTTTAAACTCGACTCGACGATACGCTTTAAGAACGTTGCGATTTATAAAGTTTCAGAAACATATTTTGAAATAAAAGTCCAGTTCTTGTGTCATTAGTTCCACAGAGCTGACTCACCCTGAGCTTTCAAACTTTTAGTATAATTTTTTTTTTTTTCGGGAAATGTAGTTCCAGG
Source organism: Periophthalmus magnuspinnatus (assembly GCF_009829125.3). NCBI lineage: Eukaryota > Metazoa > Chordata > Actinopteri > Gobiiformes > Gobiidae > Periophthalmus > Periophthalmus magnuspinnatus. The sequence continues at coordinate 747,413 of NC_047128.1, read as the reverse complement.
ACCGGGCGGTAGGTGTCAGTGTTGACCCCGCCCACCTCCTCACTTACTTAAAGGAGACAGATTACACAGTGTTTAATCTGTTATAACGCCGTTTCCTCGTGTTTTCAGATTGTTCGGCGTTATAAACACGGCCTTAGATACTGTTGCTAAGGCGGGGGACGAAGGCGATGATAAAGTTGAGCGCGAGCGGCGACAGGTTTGACCGTGGACGCTGGGAAAAGCATCAGCGTCTCAGACTTAATAAACGAAACTGCGCGTCCAAACTTCTGACTGCTCGAGTATATCTTGCATTTTTTTATATTTCCCCGTACGCTCAGCCCTGTGTCCTTGTTATTTATTACGAGTCAGGTCTGCGCTGGTGAGGTTCGCCGCTCCGTGCAGCTGGGTCACCCTCGTAAACAGCGAACGGCAGAGCTCGGACGGCGCCATAGAACTGTCAGCGCGCGAGTCCACAGCGCGGGAGGCTCCAGGTAACGGCGCTGCTGTCCTCATTAGCGCTCAGACAGTTTGGACAGCCCCCGCTCCTGCCCCCCTCTGGCTCCTCGCCGCAGCTGACCTTACATCACTTCTTCTTCTTCTTCTTCTTCTTCTTCTCTGCTTCGTGCACCGCCGCGGCTCCGGCCTGGTTCTGACAGCGTGTCTAAACCCAACACAAACTCCGCAATTAGGCCACGGAGCTGTGACAGGAGCAGAGTAAAGCAGCCGCGCGGGTTTGTGGAGGAAAAAAAAAACAAAAAAAATCCACGTTCACCACATCTGACAAGAGAAGAAAGGAGATCCAAGACTGGAGAACGGCGCCGACTTGTGGTCAAGAGAGGTACTGCGCAAAAAAACGACCGCAGAAAAGGAAACACCCCAGCACCTTCTTTCAAGATAACAAACTGAAAGTAAATAATAGATGATAAAAGAGCAGATTTAAACCACGAAAAACTATTATAAATCTGCAATATTGTTCAAAATCGTGAGTTATTTATTCATTTATTTATTTTACGGCTTAAATCTGATCAAATACACACAAAACAAAAATGACCAAAAATGTTCCAGTAAAGCAAAAAAATAAATACTGACCCCAAAAAATACTGTTCCAGCTTTAAATCACTGAACGAGAAGTGGATAGTGATCGTACTTTTACTTTAAAGTCGAGTTTATAGTGTTTATACTGACGCCTGCGCCTGTTTTTAATAGTGTTGTTCCGATACCGATACTTAGCCTTGTCGTACTCGCCGATAACGATACCAGTGCGATACCACAGACTGAGAAGAAACGGTTCTGTTTCACCACAACAGCAAATATAACTCAAGTCTCTAAAGATCATCTGGAAGAATAAACGAGAGTCACATGGATAAACGTCCTGATGATTTAAGGATTTGTACTTTCACTTTCACTTTGTACCATGGACCTGGATAAAAACAACAGTGAGGCCTGGAAAAAGACCTCATCCTCGGAGCAGGTGGAACATTATGCAGAGGAAACAAAGTCTGTGTTAGCGCTGTTATCGTGTTAGCGCTGTCGTGTTTTTGACGCTCTCGTGGGGTTAGCTCTGTCGTGTTTTTGACGCTCTCGTGGGGTTAGCTCTGTCGTGTTTTTGACGCTCTCGTGGGGTTAGCTCTGTCGTGTTTTTGACGCTCTCGTGGCGTTAGCTCTGTCGTGTTTTTGACGCTCTCGTGGCGTTAGCTCTGTCGTGTTTTTGACGCTCTCGTGGGGTTAGCTCTGTCGTGTTTTTGACGCTCTCGTGGCGTTAGCTCTGTCGTGTTTTTGACGCTCTCGTGGGGTTAGCTCTGTCGTGTTTTTGACGCTCTCGTGGGGTTAGCTCTGTCGTGTTTTTGACGCTCTCGTGGCGTTAGCTCTGTCGTGTTTTTGACGCTCTCGTGGGGTTAGCTCTGTCGTGTTTTTGACGCTCTCGTGGGGTTAGCTCTGTCGTGTTTTTGACGCTCTCGTGGCGTTAGCTCTGTCGTGTTTTTGACGCTCTCGTGGGGTTAGCTCTGTCGTGTTTTTGACGCTCTCGTGGGGTTAGCTCTGTCGTGTTTTTGACGCTCTCGTGGGGTTAGCTCTGTCGTGTTTTTGACGCTCTCGTGGGGTTAGCTCTGTCGTGTTTTTGACGCTCTCGTGGGGTTAGCTCTGTCGTGTTTTTGACGCTCTCGTGGGGTTAGCTCTGTCGTGTTTTTGACGCTCTCGTGGGGTTAGCTCTGTCGTGTTTTTGACGCTCTCGTGGCGTTAGCTCTGTCGTGTTTTTGATGCTCTCGTAGTGTTAGCTCTGTCGTGTTTTTGACGCTCTCGTGGCGTTAGCTCTGTCGTGTTTTTGACGCTCTCGTGGCGTTAGCTCTGTCGTGTTTTTGACGCTCTCGTGGGGTTAGCTCTGTCGTGTTTTTGACGCTCTCGTGGCGTTAGCTCTGTCGTGTTTTTGATGCTCTCGTAGTGTTAGCTCTGTCGTGTTTTTGACGCTCTCGTGGCGTTAGCTCTGTCGTGTTTTTGACGCTCTCGTGGCGTTAGCTCTGTCGTGTTTTTGATGCTCTCGTAGTGTTAGCTCTGTCGTGTTTTTGACGCTCTCGTGGGGTTAGCTCTGTCGTGTTTTTGACGCTCTCGTGGGGTTAGCTCTGTCGTGTTTTTGACGCTCTCGTAGTGTTAGCTCTGTCGTGTTTTTGACGCTCTCGTGGCGTTAGCTCTGTCGTGTTTTTGACGCTCTCGTGGCGTTAGCTCTGTCGTGTTTTTGACGCTCTCGTGGCGTTAGCTCTGTCGTGTTTTTGACGCTCTCGTGGCGTTAGCTCTGTCGTGTTTTTGACGCTGTGGTACTGGACTCCACTGAGATCTTATTGTTTTGCCCGTTTGACACGACGGCTCTAAACTCGAGTTCAAAGCACGAACCAGGCCAAGTTCTGCGTCAGGTCTGTGGAAAGGCAAGCCTGCTCACAGTACGAACCACAGACTGTGTAAAGAAGCGACTAAGGGGCCACAGTTTTTACACAGAAAGTGAATTGGAGCCAGAGTCGATGGAGCAGGAAGTGCGTCCATGATCACTTCCTGTTTGTAGCGCGGCGCTAGCATGTTAGCTCTGTGCGTTTATATAAACAGACTGTGGTCAGTTCAATGGATTCTGAGCAGGGGAAACATCTAATTGAATAAATGCGACACAGATGAGTTAAATGTCACACTATTGAACAAAGCAGTGACATTTCCATAGAAACGTAGAAAGGTTACACAGTGGACCTTTTTGTACATTTAATAGTCTTACCTGGTTTTAAAGCTCCAATATGACACAAAAGTGACTGTTGAAGCTTTAATCCACGTTAGAACGATGTTAGTGCGTCAAAAACAGACCTGGAGTTGTGTTTTGTTTCATTCACATGTTTGAGTCACTTTATTATTAGTCTGTTACATCTACAAAGATCAAAATGCGACGTTCCACCTTGTGATGTCATCAAGAGGGAGTTTTCAACAGCTCCTTTTACCTTTAGTTCAGTCGAGGATTTGTGAGGATTTCCAGGACTGAAATGATCCAGATGATTCTATAAATGAAGGTGTGTGGAGTTTAAAAACACAGTGGAGCACTTCCTGTATCACCACATGATGACATCACAAGGTGGAACAGAGTGTTTTCAGAGAAAAACTTTGTCTAATTATGCAGAGTTTGTGAAGAAGGTGAGGAAGAAGATGATGAAGAAGAAGAGAAGACAACAAGAAGGTGAAAAAGGAGAAGAACAAGAAAAAGGTGTAGAAGAAGAAGGCAAGAAAGGCAACAAAGAAGAAGGTGAAGAAGGTGAAGAAGAAAAAGAAGGTGAAGAAGAGGAAAAAGGTGGGGAAGAAGAAGGTGAAGAAGAGAATGGTGAAAAAGAAGTAGAAAAAGATGAAAAAGAACAAGGATGTGAAAAAGAAAGTGAAAAAGAACAAGAAGAAGGTGAAGAAGACGATGGTGAAGAAGAAGAAGAGAACAAGGGGAAAAAGGAGAAGAACAAGAAAAAGGAGAAGAAAAAGGTGTAGAAGAAGAAGGCAAGAAAGGCAACAAAGAAGAATGTGAAAAAGGTGAAGAAGAAAAAGAAGGTGAAGAAGAGGATGAAAAAGAAGTAGAAAAAGTTGAAAAAGAACAAGAAAGTGAAAAAGAACAAGAAGAAGGTGAAGAAGAAGAAGACGATGGTGAAGAAGACGATGGTGAAGAAGAAGAAGGAGGTGAAGAAGAAGACGGTGAAGAAGAAGAAGAAGACGATGGTGAAGAAGAAGAAGAAGGTGAAGAAGAAGAAGGAGGTGAAGAAGAAGAGGAAGAAGAAGAAGAGGAAGGCGATAAGGAAGGTGAAAAAGGTAAGAAAGAAGAAGGTGAAAAAGAGGATGGTGAAAAAGAAGGTGAAGAAGAAGAAGAAGGTCTGTTTGTGATGAGGAAACCACATCAGATCATAAACAGTGCACTGTGGCTCCTTCACGTTCTTTAGTGAAGTTTAAATATGTTTGTTTGTTTTTTTTTATATTCCTGAATGGCGTCCTCTCGTTATACTGCCCCCTCCCTGTCCACCGATGTAACTGTTCTGTACCAGACCGTAAAGCTGGAGTAAACACAGCTTAACCCACTCATGAGACTTGTACGACTTTAACGAGCGCGTTCGACTTCCTCGCTCATCTCCAGGAGCGACTAACCTTCCCCGCGAGCGCCGTAAACCCGCCGCGGACACAAAGACGAGCCGCCATCTTCCCGGATTAATGGAGCCGTGCGGGAGGCGAGCGCAGATATGACGGAACGCGCTCCGGACCCGCCTCATCGATCAGGAGCTGGGACGGGACGCTTCAGTTTACCCCGGGACAACATCTGCAGTTTACGTTCAGAATGACACTCCAGACCTTCGTTTTCAGTGTGTTTTTCCTTTGTTTACACACAGGAGACTTGGATATATGGAATTATGGAGTCGAGGAAAAATGCGGAATAACTCGACTCAATGTGTTTTATTTTTCATTTTCAAACCCTCAGAGCGTCGTCTCTTTGTTTTGTGCAGCTCAAACCCTCGTTCTTCTCTCAGCTTCATGTTTCCTCATCAATAAACAAAAAAAAAGAAACATGGAGATAGAAATATGTTTGTACTACAGTTAATACGATATACAAGTAAATACCTCCTCTTTAATATGACAGAGAAGTAAATACCTCCTCTTTAATACGACATAGAAGTAAATACCTCCTCTTTAAAATTGCACTTGGCAGTGTTATTTATCCAGGTTAGAACGTTGTTAGAGCATCAAAAACAGACCTGGAGTTGTGTTTTGTTTCATTCTCACATGTTTGAGTCACTTTATTATTAGTCACATTAGTCATTAGTTACATCTACAAAGATCAAAATGCGACGTTCCACCTTGTGATGTCATCAAGTGGGAGTTTTAACAGCTCCTTTTACCTTTAGTTCAGTCGAGATTTGTGAGGATTCCCAGGTCTGAAATGATCCAAATGATTCTATAAATGAAGGTGTGTGGAGTTTAAAAACACAGTGGAGCACTTCCTGTATCACCACATGATGACATCACAAGGTGGAACAGAGCGTTTTCAGTTATAAATCTGCAGGTTTGTGTGTTAAACGTGTGAGAATGAAACAAAACACAACTCCAGGTCTGTGTGTGACGAGGAAACATCAGAACAGATCAGAGTCGAGTCATTTGAGCCCTTTAAGTAACAGAGCTTCAGACAGAGCAGTGCCCACAGTTAGCGTCACACTCCTAAGGAACGTCGACGACATCAGCCGCGAAGTAACAATAACGTGACGGATTTAGCCGATCCGTCGGGCTGCGTTCCCGGGACGAGGGGCCTCGGGTTAACCTGGGCTCACCTCCGGAGGACGGGGGACCGCTGCAGCCGCTGGGGATTCTGGGTAATTGGATTTGAAGGCCCAGCGATCACACAGAAAGTAATAGTGAGATCAGAGGCTCGGATAAAAACGAGAGCGTTGTCTTCTTGCCTTAATGGAAGCCGCTTCGGTGAGTGATACTGAACAGCTCTTTGTCTCGGAGTTAAGATCACAACACGTCAAAAAAAAACTGGGAACGTTTCTCAAAACACAGACTCGCCAAAGTGAAAGTTTAACCTTTGTGGATTTAAAGTCTGCGCAGTTTGAATCAATACAAGAAGAAGAAGAAGAAGATATTTATACTTTTATGGCGTAGTCAAAGTTTAATGATGCAACAGAGGAATACTGAAATAACAGAGACCAGTGTCCTAAAGTTCAAGGTGTAAATCGCCGTAAATCGATTTAAATCAGCCCTATTGAGCTTGAGTCTCTATGGTTCTCATCTCTGTGGATCGTTCTGTTTTAATTTACACTTTTTAAATCACAATATTCACCTAAAACGACTGAGTAAAAGAAACAAGTCCAGCTGAGTTCAAGTTAGAAAACGGCGGTGTCCAATAGGAGCTGACGTCGCCGTAAATGTCGTCACAGCAAAGAGTCGTGTAGCTGTGGCGCCCCCTATGGACAGATGCACGTCGCACTAGAGCAAAGCGTTTTTGTTTTTTTTTCACACAGTGGAGGTTAAACGAGGGCAGATCGATTAAATGGTGTGTTGAAAATCGTCAATTAAAGATTAAACTCAAACATGAATCAGTCCAAATAAAACTTCAGACGCTCAACGAGAAGAAACGACCAGAACATGAAGAAACATCTGAGCAGTTTGAGGAACAGGGAGGAGTTAACGTCCGAGGACCTGGTGTCGTCAGACGTGGACAACGCATTTTAGGTCGTTTAGGTCACAACGCAATTTTTTAGAAGAACAGTGTTATGGACTAGTCCTGTTGTCGTGGGGTTTCCTCCGCTTACGCAGATCCACCCACCGGTCGAGCCGCACCTGGAGCGTCCAACATCAAGTGTGGAATAAAAGTCTGGAGCGCGCAGCAGCGACCAGTGTGTCCTCTGCTGCACCATCCTTTACTTATTTTGTATCTTATTTTTATATTACCGACTTATTTCATTTGTTTCCACTGTTGAACGTTATTTATTTATCATTGTTAACACGTCTCCACGCTCTCGTTCTGTTCTACACCCGCGTTTTTAGCGTCATTCTGTTGCGTGCCACCGCCCCTGGACCAAGTGGAACATAACAAACAGCAACAACGCAAAACAATTGAATATTTTGAATATTTTTAAGACTTTAGAATGTTCAGAATATTATTTTCTTGTCTTCCTGCTCCTGTCAGCAGATCTTCACACGAGACACATTGTTCCAAGTTTCTCCTTTTGTTGCCGTTTCAGGCTCTTAATAAATAGTTTTTGCAAATCATTATTCAAATGTTTTATCAAAATAATGTAAAACGTAGAACAAATGTCCTCATATGTGACATTATTTTCTCATAATGTAAAAAGATAATTATTTATTTTTTACTCTCATCAGGTCCAATCAGTCAAAATACCAAAGAGACGTTAATAAAGTCATGAAAGAGCTCGGTGCTTAGGAGGTTAAGAAAAGCAAACAAAACCAAATTAAAAAGCAGAGGATCATAGAAACTGTGGAAACATTAAAATAGAAAGTCTGTGTTCTCGTTACAAGATTCAAAAGTGTTACAGGTCGTGTATCGTACAAGTCCAGAAATTAAACAGGCGCAGAAATTAAACAGTTAAGTAAAACTGCTGACCACAAACTGAACCAGGATTTTAATTTCCACGGCCACTCGGGGCTTTAGCAGTTAGCCACGATTAGCCGAACACAAATCTGAGGAACATCCAGAGCCTGGACTCGTCTAATCCAGCCTCAGTTTGATGTGGAGTGTTTGGAGTTTTTCTTTGTTTAATTTAATGCAAGACAGAGCAGCATGTGAGGTGGAGACGGCGGAGGAGAGTGGGTGAAGAAAGTGAAGGTGAAGAAGGTAAAGAAGAAGAAGAAGAGAAGAAGAAGAAAAAATAGAAGACAAAGATGTAGGTGAAGAAGAACAGAAAAATGAAGAAGACAAAGAAGACGACGAAGAAGATGAAAACAAGGACGAAGAAGATGAAAAAGACGAAGATAAAGAAGATAAAGAAGAAAAAGAAAACAAAGACAAAAATAAACGAAAAATGAAGACGAAGACAAAGAGGAAGAAGACCAAAAAGAAGACAAAAAAGGCAAATAAGAAGACCAGAAAGAAGAAGGAGGTGAAGAAGAAAAGGAGAAGAGGATGAAGAAGACCAAAAAGAAGACGAAGAAGACAAAGATGAAGAAAAAGATTATGAAGAAGATGAAGAAAAAGAAGATTATGAAGAAGATGAAGAAAAAGAAAAAAAGAAGACAACGAAGACAAACAAAAAGAAGAAGACGTTAACAATGACAAGGACGACAAGTTGCAGAGGTGGTGATGTGGAGAGTTTGAGCGAGTGTTGTGTTTTGTGTTTTGTGTGCTGTGTGTTGTGTGTTTTGTGTGAATGTAAATGACAGTGTGTGTGTGTCCCTCTCGTCGTGTCTCAGTGACACACACACAGCTCACACTCTACCTCTGTCTGTTCTGGGGCAGAGCTTTACTGTCCACTGCAAACATCTTGGACACGAACACGATGACGGGGGCGTCCACTTCACTGGAGCAGCGCAGAAACACTGGAACAACAAACACACGACACTGTTTAACCTGAACAAACTGAGGACCACAGACTGTATGAAGCTAACCCGCTAGCCACCGCCGCGCTACAAACAGGAAGTGATCATGGGCGCACTTCCTGCTCCATCAACTCTGGCTCCAGTTCACTTTCTATTGAACAACTCTGTCCTCTCTCTGTCTCTGCTGCTTCAGACTCATTCTGGTCTTAAATGTTCGTATTAACCCTCTACATGATCCTGGGGTTTTTATTTCACTATTTTGTGGAGAAATCATGATCACTTCCTGTTTGGAACATGCTAGCAGGCTAGCAGGTTAGCTATGTGCATTTATATAAACAATCTCATCTGAAAATACAATAAAAGACCCATCGCGATACGTTTTTTTCAGATAAAATGCAGAGTTTTCCTCGATCTGTCTCTGGTGAGAGCTGAGCTGTGTCCAGACGCACACAGAGACACAGAGACACACACAGACACACACAGACACACACAGAGGGAGGAGTGTGGGTGAGATTAGACTAATGAGACGATCAGGGACGATACGAAAGACAAAAGCCGAGATGGACAAGTCTATAGAGCCACAGAGAGACACTGTCCACACCTGAGGAGGAAACTATACACAACACGACACACAGAGACACACACAGAGACACAGACCCACACAGAGACACACACTGAGACACACAGAGACACAGACACACACAGAGACACACACTGAGACACACAGAGACACAGACACACACAGAGACACACACTGAGACACACAGAGACACAGACACACACAGAGACACACACTGAGACACACAGAGACACAGACACACACAGAGACACACACTGAGACACACACAGAGACACAGACCCACACAGAGACACACAGAGACACACATAGAGACACAGACACACACAGAGACACACACTGAGACACACACAGAGACACAGACCCACACTGAGACACACAGAGACACACTCAGACATCTTCACTAGAATCATTTAGATCATTTCAGTCCTGGAATTGCTCCAATCTACAACTGAACTAAAGGTAAAAGGAGCTGTTAAAACTCCCACTTGATGACATCACAAGGTGGAACGTCGCATTTTGAGCTTTGTAGATGTTACAGACTAATAATAAAGTGACTCAAACATGTCATACCTGTACTCTGAACCTACAACTTAATGAGAAAATGAGATGTACTGAGCAGACGGCGCCCTCAGGAGACGCCGTATTAGATAAAGTGTAAACTACGGCGCACCTCCACGACGCCACGCCCGTGCAGAGAGCTAAGTGCATCAGGCTAGAGCTGGAAGCGGCAATGAGATTACACTGTGGTCTATGGAAACGGACCACGCAACTGTAAGTCACGGAGCTGATGCGGAGAACACGACACCGCCGCCCGTCTACGCCCGTCGTTAATCCTCATAACGGTCCGCGGCGGCCATTTTGTGCTGATGTGCGCTCTGCTGACTCACGAAGAAAGTACGACAAAGAAAGTTAAGAGGTTAGACGTGAATGTGTCGTTTAAATCAGACGTTTTTACTTCTATGTTGTATTAAAGAGGAGGTATTTACTTCTATGTCGTATTAAAGAGGAGGTATTTACTTCTATGTCGTATTAAAGAGGAGGTATTTACTTCTATGTCGTATTAAAGAGGAGGTATTTACTTCTACGGGGTATTAAAGAGGAGGTATTTACTTCTATGTTGTATTAAAGAGGAGGTATTTACTTCTATGTCGTATTAAAGAGGAGGTATTTACTTCTACGGGGTATTAAAGAGGAGGTATTTACTTCTATGTCGTATTAAAGAGGAGGTATTTACTTCTACGGGGTATTAAAGAGGAGGTATTTACTTCTATGTCGTATTAAAGAGGAGGTATTTACTTCTATGTTGTATTAAAGAGGAGGTATTTACTTCTATGTCGTATTAAAGAGGAGGTATTTACTTCTATGTTGTATTAAAGAGGAGGTATTTACTTCTCTGTTGTATTAAAGAGGAGGTATTTACTTCTATGTCGTATTAAAGAGGAGGTATTTACTTCTGTGGGGTATTAAAGAGGAGGTATTTACTTCTATGTCGTATTAAAGAGGAGGTATTTACTTCTATGTTGTATTAAAGAGGAGGTATTTACTTCTATGTCGTATTAAAGAGGAGGTATTTACTTCTACGTTGTATTAAAGAGGAGGTATTTACTTCTCTGTCGAATTAAAGAGGAGGTATTTACTTCTATGTCGTATTAAAGAGGAGGTATTTACTTCTATGTCGTATTAAAGAGGAGGTATTTACTTCTATGTCGTATTAAAGAGGAGGTATTTACTTCTATGGGGTATTAAAGAGGAGGTATTTACTTCTATGTCGTATTAAAGAGGAGGTATTTACTTCTACGTTGTATTAAAGAGGAGGTATTTACTTCTATGTCGTATTAAAGAGGAGGTATTTACTTCTACGTTGTATTAAAGAGGAGGTATTTACTTCTATGTCGTATTAAAGAGGAGGTATTTACTTCTATGTTGTATTAAAGAGGAGGTATTTACTTCTATGTCGTATTAAAGAGGAGGTATTTACTTCTATGTCGTATTAAAGAGGAGGTATTTACTTCTATGTCGTATTAAAGAGGAGGTATTTACTTCTATGTCGTATTAAAGAGGAGGTATTTACTTCTATGTCGTATTAAAGAGGAGGTATTTACTTCTATGTCGTATTAAAGAGGAGGTATTTACTTCTACGTTGTATTAAAGAGGAGGTATTTACTTCTATGTCGTATTAAAGAGGAGGTATTTACTTCTATGTTGTATTAAAGAGGAGGTATTTACTTCTATGTCGTATTAAAGAGGAGGTATTTACTTCTCTGTCGTATTATAAGTCGTACTGGAGTATAAATAAATGTAAATGTTGCACAGTGCTTCTTTAAACGGGCCTCTCTGTATATAGATATCATTCCGCTCCGTGCTGTGAGGTTTGACCCTGTGGAGTTGCCGTACCTTCTTTGAGCCGCTGCGTCCGCTCCGGTAACGAGTCGAACCTCCGAGCGCCCACACTCATCAGGCGCTCCACCCGCTCCGCAGACACCTCCAGGGGGCTGGGCAGCTTCTCACACACCATGGCTGCACTCGCGTTAAGGAACTCCGGGATCAGGAAAACTCCATCTGGGAAAACGCTCCGCACTCACAGATTATCATAAAAGACGCCATTTTAAAAGAATGTCGGAAAATGAAGTGAAAAGGTCTGTTTCTGATTCAGTTTATATTGATTTTCCCCATTAAAAACAAAACTAGCACAGTAGAAATCGTTTGTTTCTTTATTATTACATTTTTATTTTATTTTATCCTGTTTACAAGTCGCATATCTAGAGTTTTTATACTTTTTTTTACTTAAATTTAGATTCGAAATGTTTTTTTTAAAGCTCCGATATCACAAAAATTAACTCTTGTAGCTTTAATCCATGTTAGAACGTCGTTAGAGCATCACAAACAGACCTGGAGTTGTGTTTTGTTTCATTCACACATGTTTGAGTCACTTTATTATTAGTCTGTAACATCTACAAAGCTCAAAATGCGACGTTCCACCTTGTGATGTCATCAAGTGGGAGTTTTCAAGCGAACAACCTCCTTTTTTACCTTTAGTTCAGTCGAGATAAGAGACAACTCCAGGGTCTGAAATGATCCAAATGATTCTATAAATGAAGGTGTGTGGAGTTTAAAAACACAGTGGAGCACTTCCTGTATCGCCACATGATGACATCACAAGGTGGAACAGAGTGTTTTCTTTCAGTTTGAGAGAAGAAAACCATGTGTGAATGAAACAAAACACAGCTCCGGGTTTGTTTGTGACGAGGAAATTACATTAGAACAGATGAGAAAACAGAGTAATATGAGCCGTTTGAAGACAGTAGTAGTAGTAGCAGTAGTAGTAGTAGTAGTAGTAGTAGTAGTAGTAGTAGTAGTAGTAGTAGTAGTAGTAGTCGTAGTCGTAGGATACAGAGCACAGCCTGGGACACTGGGAGCCACTGGCTGCAGATGGAGGACAGTAGGACTTTAGGGTCACAGTGTCTCTCGTCTCGGGCCAAAACCTTCACCCCCAGAGACGTCACCACTTTGTCCACTCTGTCCTTGTCTCTGGAACAAAAACACAGACACGAGGACTTTTAAAACAAACGGGCTCGTCCTCTGTGAAGGGCGCAGGGGTCAGAGGTCGTGATGTCGGGGACGAACCTCCAGAGGGTCAAAGGTCACTCACCTGTTTGTCACCACGGCGTCGTACAAACTCCAGATGTTGTCGAGCACGAGCTGCACAAAGAGAGGCTTCCTCCCTTTAGACTGAGAGAAAGAGAAGAGAGAGGGATGAGGAGGGGGGGAGAGGGGGGAGGAGAGAGGGGTGAGGAGAGAGGGAGAGAGGGATGAGAGGGAGAGGGATGAGAGGAGGAGGGGGGAGAGGAGAGAGGGATGAGAGGAGGAGGGGGAGAGGGGGGAGGAGAGAGGGGTGAGAGGGAGAGAGGGATGAGAGGTGGAGGGGGAGAGGGGTGAGTGGAAGAGGAGGGGGAGAGGGGTGAGTGGAAGAGGAGGAGAGAGGGGTGAGTGGAAGAGGAGGAGAGAGGGGTGAGAGGAGGAGGGGGGAGGAGAGAGGGAGAGAGGAGGAGGGGGAGAGGGGTGAGGAGAGGGGTGAGAGGAGGGGGGGAGAGGAGGAGGGGGAGAGGGGTGAGGAGAGAGGAGGAGGGGGAGAGGGGTGAGAGGAGGAGGGGGAGAGGAGAGAGGGATGAGAGGAGGAGAGGGGGGAGGAGAGAGGAGGAGGGGGAGAGGGGTGAGAGGAGGAAGGGGAGAGGAGAGAGGGATGAGAGGAGGAGGGGGAGAGGGGTGAGAGGAGGAGGGGGAGAGGAGAGAGGGATGAGAGGAGGAGGGAGAGAGGGGTGAGGAGAGAGAGATGAGTGGAATAAATGTTTACTAAATAACGGTTTAACCTTCCACATAATTTCTGCCCTAAACTGAAGCAGCTGATGTGTAAAGTTTAACCTTCGGGTCTTTTGGGTATTTTCTGATTGATTATTTATATTTTTATTTATTTATTTCTGAAATGACAGTAAAGGCAAATTATTGAACAAACATTTTAAAAAACCCCTTTCATGTGTCGATTACGTCCTGTTAAAACTATAACGCGTCTGGTTTTCTCCGCTGAACAAACACGCTCCAACTGTCACGTGTACTTTTAGAGCCGCCTTATTGATACTCTGCAGTCACGTCACGGGGGTGTTCTACGTGTGCGTCTAATGGAGGAATGCTCAGCGGTTACCACGGAGACGCGACGCACACGTTAGCAAACCCAAGAAAAAATACAAAAGTGATTTAAAGAGCACATCACTCACTGAAAAACTGACGGCTAATGCTAATGCTAATGCTAATGCTAACTAGCTTGTGACTGTAATGAGAGAGAGACAGAGAGAGGGATGAGGAGAGAGGGAGACAGAAAGAGAGACAGGGATGAGTGGAAGAGAGGGAGAGAGCAACAGAAAGAGAGACAGAGAGAGGGATGAGTGGAAGAAAGAGATGAGGAGAGAGGGAGAGAGAGATGAGTGGAAGAGAGGGAGAGAGAAAGCAACAGAGAGAGAGAGACAGATGATTGGAAGAGAGGGAGAAATGAGAAGAGAGAGGAGTGGAAAAGAGAGACAGAGATGAGGGATGAGGAGAGAGGGAGAGAGAAAGAGAGACAGAGGGATGAGTGGAAGAAAGAGATGAGGAGAGAGGGAGAGAGAGATGAGTGGAAGAGAGGGAGAGAGAAAGCAACAGAGAAAGAGAGAGAGACAGATGAGTGGAAGAGAGGGAGAAATGAGAAGAGAGGAGTGGAAAAGAGAGAGAGATGAGGGATGAGGAGAGAAGGAGATTGGGGTGGAAGAGAGAGAGAGAGAGATGAGGAGAGCGAGAGAGATGAACAGAGAGAGAGATGAGACGAGGAGAAAGGGAGAGAGGAGGATGAGGAGAGAGGGAGAGCAGAAGAGAGAGGGAGCGAGAGAGAGGTGAGGCGAGAGGGAGAGGAGGGAGGAAGTGAGAGAGAAAGAGAGAGGGGAGTGGAAAAGAGAGGGAGGGAGAGACACAGGGACAGAGAGCGCGAGAGAAGGGAGGGACAAATCACCTGTTGTAGTTCATATAAATCAGATCGTGTTAAAACAAAACTCAGATTAAAGTCTAACAAACCTCAGACAGAGCAGTGCCTCCTGTTAGCATCACACCCACAGGAAATGCAGATGATCAGCTGCTAAATTATCAATAAGACTCACTGGACTCTGAACGCTCTCGTCACTCAGTCCAATCTGAAAATACTGAAACTTTACAGCTGATGTCAACAGTATTCCCTGGGGTGTGATGCTAACTGGAGGCACTGCTCTGTCTGAGATTTTGCTAGACTTTAATCTGAGTTTTGTTTTAACACAATCTGACCAGAAAGAGCTGACTTATCTGAACTACAACAGGTGATTTGTGCTGTTAAACACGTCTCTCTCAAATAACATCACAGTCACAAGCTAGCATTAGCATTAGCACTAGCATTAGCATTAGCACTAGCATTAGCATTAGCCAACAGTTTTTCAGTCGGTCACTCTCACCTTTTTGAACCCTCGGATTGATCGCAGGCTCCTGGAAACGCGCTCTTTGAATCCATTTTGTATTTTTTCTTGACCTAAAAACGTACCTGGCGGGGTTCGCTAAACGTGTGCGTTGCGTTGCCGCGGTAACCCCCTCCCGGTGCGTTTCTGTACGTCCATTTCTCTGTTGGTTGTGTTTGTTTTTCACTGTGCAGCGTCGTATGAGTGAGAATTGCGCGTTCTTTTTTTTATACTTAAATATTCCAGTGAATGGGATGTTGCTTTCAGGGTCATTTGCGTGCGTAGGAAAAAGCGCTACTGCCATTGAACGCCCCTCCAGCTCTGACCTCGTGCTCCGTGTGGTGAGTGGGCCAGCAGAAGGAGCATCAGAGGGTAAAGTACAAACATACACAACTCGCACAGAAAGAAATATCTATGTAAATACAATAAAAAAGGTCAGAAAAGCTGTTACTGGGATGTGATAAAAACATAAACGTGAACAAATGTGAGTCCTGCAATAAAAACAGACACTTTAAATCAGACTGAAGGAAAGAAGGACCTGATTTGTCTGTTATTAATGTTCAGATCTCGATTTACAGACACAATAGTGAAATAAAAACCCCAGGATCATGTAGAGGGTTAATACGAACATTTAAGACCAGAATGAGTCTGAAGCAGCAGAGACAGAGAGAGGGCGCTGTTTATCAAAAAAATAAACTCAAAATTAAACAAATTAAAAACAAAAAAACTCAAAATAACAAAAAAAAAAAAACTGTAAATGACAAAAATAAATAAATAAATGAACTCAAAATAAGAAAAACAAAAAAAAATCCTCAAAATAACAAAAAATAAATAAAAACCTCAAAATAACTGAAAACAAAACAAAAAACAAAACTCTAAATAAAAAAATAAACTCAAAATAACAAAAAAATAAATAAAAACCTCAAAATAACTGAAAAAACCCTCAAAGTAACAAAAACAAATAAATGAACTCAAAATTAACTAAAAAAAAAACAAATTCAAAATAACAAAAATAAAAAACAAGAAAAACTCAAAATAACTAAAAAAAAACAAACAAAACAAAACTCTAAATAACAAAAATAAATAAATAAACTCAAAATAACAAAAACAAAAAAAACACTCAAAATAACAAAAAATAAATAAAAACCTCAAAATAACTGAAAAAAAACAAAAAGAAAAACTCTAAATAACAAAAATAAATAAATAAACTCAAAATAACAAAAAAAAAACACTCAAAATAACAAAAATTTAAAAATAAAAACCTCAAAATAACTCAGTCTAAATCTGCAGGTTTGTGTGTTAAACATGTGTGAATGAAACACAACTCCAGGTCTGTGTGTGACGAGGAAACAACATTAGACCAGATCAGAGCAGTGCATCATGGGACATTTAATACACACACATGAATGAAAATGGCCTCCTCTCTCCAGCAGCAGACAGGAGAGTCCAGAGTCCAGACTGAAGCGAGATAGAGTCAGTGCCCGTTTGAGTGACAGGAGAACGGCGATAACATCGACCCGGAACCAGCGGACAACTCCACAACCGACTGCCCCGCGTCCAGATAACAGTCTGCACAACAGCTCGATATTCAACACGACGTTTTAAGAGCGACGTCTGTCAAATGTACGAAAACAACACTGGAACTTAATCTTTACCATCGTTACTGCATTAAACCACCAGGGGGCGTGTCACAGTGGAGGTGAAACGGGAGTAGATCAGCAAAATGGCGTCTTGAAAATAAGAGATTACAGATTACTGGGGTTTTTATTTCACTGTTGTGTCTGTAAATCAAGACGTGAACATTAATAACAGACAAAATTATCTCAGACTAAAACCCTCAGAACTGAATCACTCCACCGCTTCTGTCATTTCTTTTAAGTTATTTTGAGTTTATTTTTTATTTTAATTATTTATTAACTTTTTTTTTTTTGTTATTTTGAGTTTATTTATAATTTTTTTTTGTTATTTTGAGTTTTTGGGTTTTTGTTTTTTTGTTTTGTTTTGTTTTTTTAGGTCATTTTGAGATTTTTTTTTTGTTATTTTGAGGCGTCTGTTTTGTGTGTGTTTTTTTAAGTTATTTTCAGTTAATTTAGTTTTTGTTATTTTGAGATTTTTTTATTTTATTTTTGGCCCTCGCCACTCACGAAGTGATGGCGAGGGGCATTGTTCTTCCTGGGTTTCTTCTTATTATTATTATTATTTTTTTTCTCCCCCTGGGATCGCAATTTTCACCCCCTGAACGTCAACGAAAAGTCTCACATGGGGGTATCAAATCGACCGGCTTGGCAAAAAATTCAAGAAAATATGCATCACGAAAATGACCCACGCACACTGGCTCGACAGCGCCACCTAGAAAATTCAAAATTTTGAAATGAATTGGGAGCCGACACGCATTTTTCGCCCTAGCTTGACGAAATTCACACCAGTGATAGAGCTCATGGAGACAAGCAAAAAAGCCAATCATAGTGCGGCCCTAGGACAGACAGGTAGTCGGCTATATTGAATCGAAAATTCGCCAAATTTTTCGCTGCGTGTTTTCAAAACGCTACTAGTCTCAGGTTTTTGGTCCAAATGAGCTCAGATTTCACATGCCACATCCAGACACATGGGTTTTCAGAAGTTATCCACGTTTTCTCCGAATTCCACACGGTTCGCCCGTACGCCGCCACCGAAGTACGCCTTCGTTTCCTGTTTTTTCGATGTCCTCTCACGACCACAGGCATTGCCCTACAGAGCTCACATTCACATCACATATGCGAGATTGGGCCTTGAATGGAATGCAATAATAATTTTAATCAAAATGAACACTATAGCGCCCCCTACCATAGAGGTGAAAGGCAAACATTATCGGATTCCTACGAAATTCGGGAAATAAATTGGGGGCATGACGTGGACCAAAAAATAATATTACGGGCATAGGTCATTTTTCACACTTGGCCACCAGGGGCGCAAAGACTCCAAATAAAATCATTTAAAAATGTCTGACACGCACATGCATTGGTCTACACAGCTCAAATTCACATCACATGTGTGATATGAGGGTATTAATAAAATGGATTATTAATTGTAATAAAAATGAACACTATAGCGCCCCCTATCATAGGGGTGAAACGCCAATATTATCGGATTCCTACGAAATTCGGGGAATAAATCAGTGGCATCAGAAGAAACAAAAAATTACATTATGGCCATGAGTCATTTTCCACACTTGGCCACCAGGGGCGCAAATACTCCAAATAAAATCATTAAAAAATGTCTGACACGCACATGCATTGGTCTACACAGCTCAAATTCACATCACACGTGTGATATGAGGGTATTAACAGAATGCATTATTAATTAGTATCTAAATGAACACTATAGCGCCCCCTACAGTATTGGTAAAATACACAACTTTGTCCGATTGGCATGAAACTTGGGGAGATAATTGGGGGCATTAAAAGGGTCAAAAAAGTCCATTACACCATACCTGTATTATGTACATGCTTGCCGGTGCAAAGCCACAGACCCCTCTCATATAGAGTCAGGGCCACACAGCTCAGGGCCACACTGCATATTAACATTGTTCTTCGTTTTTCCGCCAAAACAATCGCATTTTTCACCCCTTGAACATTCACGAAAAGTCTCACATGGGGGTATAGAATCGACCGGCTCTGCGAAAAATTTCATAAAATATGTGTCGCCAAAATGTCCCATGCCCCCTGACTCGACGGCGCCACCTAAAATTTCACCCCTATGGGAGAGGAGCCTGGTTTATTTTGGAAAACACACACAAAAATCAGAACAGTGATAGAGAATGGGGGGACAAGCATAAATATGAATTGAAGCACTGCTCTATGACAGACAGGAAGTCGGCCATTTTGGATCAAAAATTCGCCGCTTCATTCGCAGCGTGTTTTCAAAACGCTACTAGTCTCAGGTTTTTGGTCCAAATGAGCTCAGATTTCACATGCCACATCCAGACACATGGGTTTTCAGAAGTTATCCACGTTTTCTCCAAATTCCACACGGTTCGCCCGTACGCCCCCACCGAAATACGCCTTAGTTTCCTGTTTTTTCGATGTCCTCTCACGACCACAGGCATTGCCCTACAGAGCTCACATTCACATCACATATGCGAGATTGGGGCATGAATGGAATGCAATATTAATTTTAATCAAAATGAACACTATAGCGCCCCCTACCATAGAGGTGAAATGCCAACATTATCCAATTCCTATGAAATTTGGGGCATCAATTCATGGTCTCAGAAGAAACAAAAAATTACATTATGGCCATGGGTTATTTTCCACTGTTGGCCACCAGGGGCACAATGAATTGAAAAGAAATTGGCACTTGGCACTTTGACTTGCATGTCTATGAATCATATATACTCCTAGGTTTTTCATCCGAATTACCTCAAACTCCACATACAGCATGTACATATGTCGATTGTCAATAATCATCCACGTTTTGGGGATATTCTTTATGGTTTATGCACAGCACACTGTCAAAATATGACTGCTTTCCTGCATATTTGATTCCCTCTCACAGACACATGGATCAGACTAAAAAGCTCAAATTCTAATCACTGATGTGGATTAAAACTGTGAATAGAGAACCATAATAAACATGTGGCCAGTGACCTCCATAGCGCCCCCTACTGTACAGGTAAAAAACTCAACTTTGTCCGATTGGCATGAAAGTTGGTGATATCATTGTGGACCTCAAAAGAGGCAAAAAGTCCATTACACCATGCCTGTATTGTGCACGAGGTTGCCGGTTCAACGCCGTGGACCTCCATTATAATGTGTGGGTCACACATATTTATATAGAAATTGTGTGAAGGGGGCGGATTGCGGCCGTGGGGTGGCCAGGCGGGGAAAATGGTGCGTGGGGGCGGTGGCCGGCCCCGGGCGGTCGCATGGGGGGGCGGTCGCGCGGGGGGCGGTCGCGCGGGGGGCGGTCGCGCGGGGGGCGGTCGCGCGGGGGGCGAGGGCCATCATCGCCGCTTGCGGCTTTAATTTTTTAGTTATATTGAGTTCATTTATTTATTTTTGTTTATTTTGAGGGTTTTTCTTTTGAGTTTTTTTAAGTTATTTTGAGGTTTGTCTTTTTTTTAGTTATTTTGACATCATTTATTTTTTTTTTGTTATTTTGAGGTTTTTTTGTTATTTTGAGTTTTTTTTTGTTATTTTGACTTTTTTTGTTATTTTGAGGTTTTTTGTTATTTTGAGGGTTTTTTGTTATTTTGAGTTTGTTTTTTTTGTTATTTTGAGGTTTTTTTTGTTATTTTGAGTTTGTTTTTGTTTTTTTGTTATTTTGAGGGGTTTTTTGTTGTTATTTTTTTGTTATTTATACTCATTTTGGTCTTAAAGCGTTAGCAACAGGTTTGATTGACAGCGTTGCTATGGGTGGCTGTGGGTCACGTCACATTCACTCAGTCCGTTTCTTTAAAGAGTTCATGAGGAGTTAAACGGTAGATCTGGTGACATACGGCTTTTAAATATAACGTTTTATGGTCCAAAGTCCAAACAAACTGCTCCCAACGACTGACCGTAGAGCAGACCTCTGATTTTAAAAGCCCCACGCTGATCACTCAACATTTAAAACCCTCAGCTCTCCGTCAGATTAAAAGAAATAAAATCAAATTACTTCCACAGCCTTAAACTCAAAACAAGTTATTTTAAGACGTTCTGCTGCGGTGCAAACGACGGCTTCAACGATTTGTCAGAACTATCTGATCTGGACGACGATTAAAATGATCGAAAATGTGTTTTGGAAATAATTATGGTTATCTGGATTATACAGACTCGGAAAGACATGAAGAAGACGAAGAAGAGCTTTTATAACAACGACAGACGCATTATTAAATCAAAATGTCAAATAAAAAAATATTAACCTTGAGTGTTGTCTCCGTCGAAGCTTCAAATCACCATAATTCAACCTTAATTTGGTTAAAACGACAGACTGTTTATATAAATAGACGTAGCTAACCTGCTAGCTGCCGCGTTACAAACAGGAAGTGACTCATTCTGGTCTTAAATGTTCGTATTAACCCTCTACATGATCCTGGGGTTTTTATTTCACTATTGTGTCTGTAAATCAAGATATGAACATTAATAACAGACAAATCACACATGTTTTATCTCATAGACTAAAACCCTCAGAACCACTGCACTCCACCACTGTCTGTCATTTTTGAGTTTATTTTATTGTTATAATTTTTTTTTTTTTTTTTTTGTTATTATTATTGTTTGTTTTTTTGTTTTTTTTGTTATTTTGAGGGGTTTTTTTTTTAGTTCATTTTGAGTTCATTTACTGGTTTTTTGTTATTTTGAGGAGTTTTTTCAGTTATTTTTTTGTTATTTAGAGTTTTGTTTTTTGTTTTTTAAGTTATTTTGAGTTTTTTTGTTTTTTATTTTTTTTATTTTGAGTTTTGTTTTTGTTTTTTATCTGTCTCCTCTCTCTGTCTCTGCTGCTTCAGACTCATTCTGGTCTTAAATGTTCGTATTAACCCTCTACATGATCCTGGGGTTCATTTTTTTTTTTTTTTTTTTTTTTTTTTTTTTTATTTTTTAAATTATTTTTATTTTATTTATATATATTTTTGTTGTATGTATTTTATTTTATTTATTTATTTATTTAGTTATTTAGATTTTATTTATTTATTTTTTTTTTAAGTTAATTTTTTTGTTTTTTGTCCCCTCTCTCTGTCTCTGCT
This sequence comes from Periophthalmus magnuspinnatus, assembly GCF_009829125.3. Lineage (NCBI taxonomy): Eukaryota > Metazoa > Chordata > Actinopteri > Gobiiformes > Gobiidae > Periophthalmus > Periophthalmus magnuspinnatus. Next base: position 725,608 of record NC_047128.1, on the reverse strand, counting down.
GCTTCAGACTCATTCTGGTCTTAAATGTTCGTATTAACCCTCTACATGATCCTGGGGTTTTTATTTCACTATTGTGTCTGTAAATCAAGATATGAACATTAAAAACAGACCAATCAGGCGTCTCCTTCTTTCCCCGAGGTCGCTCCTGTTAGCCTTAGCGACAGGTTTGATTGACAGCGTTGCTAAGGGCTCAAAAAATCTCAATATAAACACTCATTTGACTGTTAAACTAATCAAAATCTGATTCTCCACCTCCTCCTTTTCTCTCTGCTGTATTCAACCTCATACGCACACTATAAGACAACAGCCTCCTCCTCTCCTCCTCCTCCTCCTCCTCCTCCTCCTCCTCAGTGTCGTACCTGTGCTCCCTTTATGATCTTCTTTGTTTTATTGTTGAGGTAGAAGTCTCCCCACAGAGTCTTGAGCAGAACGCAGGCCCTGATGCCCATCCGCTCACTGTAGATCTGAGCAAACTGCTGGATCCTGAAACACACAACATTACACACAACATTACACACAACATTACACACAACATTACACACAACATTACACACAACATTACACACAACATTACACACAACATTACACACAAACACACCTCAGAATGACCCAATTCACACAAACAAAACTGGAACTTTTTTTGAAATACTGCACCTCAACTTCCACATTTACATCTTAAACCGTATTTGTTTATGTTGTGCGGAGTTTGCGTGTTCTCTCTGTGTCTGGATCAGTTTTTCCTCCATCAAACAAAAAAAATGCTCAACTGACGCTTTGCTAACTGGAGGCACTGCTCTGTCTGAGGCTCTGTTAGACTTTAATCTGAGTTTATCACAATCCGACCATAAAGAACCAATTCATCTGAACCAATTCATTCATTCATCATTTGTAACGCCCTTTCAAATAGCATTAGCATTATAGCATTAGCATTAGCATTAGCCAACAGTTTTTCACCTTTTTGCGTAAAATCAAACTCTTAAACAAAACCAGGACCTCTTTAAATCACGTTTTGCGGTTTTTTATTGGGTGAAAGTTGAATTTTATAACTTTTTTTCCCGCAGCGTTCGCTAATGCGCGCGTCGTGTAACCGTGGTAACTGCTGAACCTCCCGCCCTACGCATACATACAGAACCCCCCAGCTCGGACGGACCCGACCGAGATGAGCGACGAGATCTGGAGACGGGTCAAACGCAGAGGACGAATAATAAAGTGCACCTCGACCTCGACGTTTAAATAAAATAAAACGTCACAACTATAGACTGTGTACGGATGTGTGTCGCTATATTATGGGAGAAAAGTGTATAAAGTGTGTGGTGAGGGGTTTTACAGCTGCAAAATATATAAAAAAAATATATAAAAATAAAGATGATACTTCACGAATTTCGCCTATTGCGGGTTATTTTTAGAACCAGGGACCTCTGTACACAAACGGACGTAGCTAACCTGCTAGCCGTCGTGTAACAAACAGGAAGTGATCATGACCAGCACTTTCCGCTCCATCAAATCTGGCTCCAATTCACTTTACATTGAAAAACGGTGGCCCTTCCCTTTTTCGTTCACCACATTCACGAGTGTCGTTCGTCGTTTTGATGCTTCGGTGATAATTTTACAGTTTGACTAATCCTGGAAATAAACAAGAAACGGAAAGAAGAAATGGAAAAACGTCCAAACTTTTGCCTGGTCGTGTGAATCAGATCAATGGATTTTTCTTCGCGATGTAATATAATAATGTTTTATCTTCTCAAAAGTGTTTTTCTTTGTGTTTCCATCTTCCAGACACAATAATGTTCAGTGTTTTTATAAAGAATAGACGGGGTTCCACTTTGAGAGCAGTAAAATACATTTGGCTTTTGAAAACATCACTACACAAAGAGTAAACGACGAGTCTCCGGTGAGTTTTTCAAATGGCACTTATCTTATTATGTAAATGCGCTCTTCATCAGACCAATGCACTTCAAATCTGAACAGCCTCATAAAAGCCTCTGTTTAGACGCTACTTTAAAGGCTTTTTTGGAATAACTTTTACCAAATCATTATTTAGAACTAAAACGTGCCACAGTTAAACTCAAAACTCACATTTAATCTTTAAGTTCTAAACGCAAACGGCTCAAAATGTGTGAGCTAATTATAAAAATGAAGTAAATAATAAAGCAAATGTGGAGTTTTCACCCACAGACTGTGCATCACGTTACAAACTACTGTGCAAATTGTGTTTACGTGTCATAAAAGTACAGTTTTTTTTGTTTTTTTTCCAGTGAAACTCATGGATGGTTTGTGTCTAAGGAGCTTTGGGTCAAATAAATCACCTGAGACAAAGAGTTTGGACCAAATACTTCAGAAGGACGTTCCACGTTATTAAGCCTCGCCTAAGATTGAAGAAGAAACTACTGGAGTCACTAGGGCGCCCTCTAGAGGACAGTTAGTATTTTTGCTCTAACCTGGAATCAAACATCTTTACTGTTTTTTTTTAAGTCAGTGTGTGGTTGTGTGTCTCTGTCTAAATAAAAACACAACAGACCATACCGCCATTTTAAATCCATATGAGAAAGAAAAAGGTGTGAAAACCTTAAATATTTCAAGAAAACTTAAGCGTGATCTTCCTGTTATTAAGAGATTTGTGGCTGATTCGAAGAAAGAACCTTGTAATTAAATGTATTTATATTTTATTTGCTTTAAACTTTAATTATAGTACTATCTTATTATTAATCTCATCATTATTATTACTTTTCTTTCTCTTTCATTTAATTATATCAGTGTATATACCTCTTCCTGTTTGTCTTTTTTATTTATTTATTCATTCACTCGCTCGTTTTTTTTTTTATTCTTACATAAATTCTTATCATTCTTCTCTTCTTACAACTTTCTACTTTCATAAAACAGTGTGTCAAACTCTAATGACAAAACAAATGAGATGTGTGTGTGTGTGTGTATGCTCCGTGTGTGTGTATGCTCCGTGTGTGTATGGTCCGTGTGTGTGTGGGTGTGTGTGTGTATGCTACGTGTGTGTATGGTCCGTGTGGGTGTGGGTGTGTGTGTGTATGCTACGTGTGTGTGTGTATGCTACGTGTGTGTGTGTATGCTACGTGTGTGTGTGTATGCTACATGTGTGTGTGTATGCTACGTGTGTGTATGCTACGTGTGTGTGTGTATGCTACATGTGTGTGTGTATGCTACGTGTGTGTATGCTACGTGTGTGTGTGTATGCTACGTGTGTGTGTGTATGCTACGTGTGTGTGTGTATGCTACATGTGTGTGTGTATGCTACGTGTGTGTATGCTACGTGTGTGTGTGTATGCTACGTGTGTGTGTGTATGCTACGTGTGTGTGTGTATGCTACATGTGTGTATGGTCCGTGTGTGTGTGGGTGTGTGTGTGTATGCTACGTGTGTGTATGGTCCGTGTGGGGGTGGGTGTGTGTGTGTATGCTACGTGTGTGTGTGTATGCTACGTGTGTGTGTGTATGCTACGTGTGTGTGTGTATGCTACGTGTGTGTGTGTATGCTACGTGTGTGTATGCTACGTGTGTGTGTGTGTATGCTACGTGTGTGTGTGTATGCTACGTGTGTGTGTGTATGCTACGTGTGTGTGTGTATGCTACATGTGTGTGTGTGTATGCTACGTGTGTGTGTGTGTGTATGCTACGTGTGTGTGTGTATGTGTGTGTGTTGTACATTACGTTGAAAATGTATTTTATTATTCATTTTTATTATTTATTTATTTATGTATTTATTTTCGAGCGCATGTATGGGGTTCACTTCCAGCACATTTCACAAATTAACCCTTATATAATCTCAAAAAAGGAGAGGAAAGAAGAAAAATAAAACTGAAACTGAATTGAAATTGAAAGATAAAGTCTCAATGCGGAAGGTTTTCTGGGATCTGAAGCTCCTGGTGCGTCTGGAGTCGAACTTTAAGGTGAAGATCCTCCAGACGCACAAACCTACGATTCAGCCACAACCACAAACGGCTCAGAAATACAAGAAGATGGAGCAAAACACACACACACGTTACACAGGAAGTGAACTAAAGCCGGAGTGTGTCCACGATCACTGGGACGCGGCGCCGAGCAGGTTAGACGTGTGCATTTATACAACGCCAAAATGAGTGAGTCTTTGCATAAAAACAATAAAGTTAATCAGTTTGAACATTAAATATCACGTCTTTGCAGTTTATTCAGTTCGATATCGGTCAAAAAGCACGTGCAGATCATCGTATTGTGTATTTTTTTTAGTTTTTCCACAGCGTTGGGGTTGTGGTTGTATAAACATGGCGCTGGACGGCGTCTCATCATTAAACACGATCGTGGTTAATAGCGGCGAGTGTTTGAGTCTGAAGTGGTCACTCAGACACTTCATTCATTTGAACAAGAGCCGTAATCACGAGAAGCGGAGACGCGATTAAAATGGACGGACCTACGACATTTACACAGACTCACTTGACATATGAGAGTATTTGTAGTACAAGTATAACAAATATATTTAGAGAGAGTTTGAACGACGGCGGCGTTTGTGTAGAGCCGTCGAGATCTGCAAACTCCACTTTCTGTTTGTTTCTCCCATGTTCTGACGCTGTTCCTCGTCAAAATCACGTGTGCAGAGGTTTTAGAGTCGTCCATGCGTGTTTGACTCATCTAGAGATCTCTCCCGGGCCCTATTCAAACCCTCCTGTACGAGGCTCCGCCCACAGGCCTACGTCACCCACGCTCCCACACGACAATCCTCCATAAATATACAAAAACATGACACAAAACAACACACTACAGCTTCACAAACCTGGTGTGATGTGCAGTAGTTTCATTAACGCTGATTGTGATGTGATGGCGCCGTGAAGGGGGCGGGGCTTTGGACTCAGAGCGACAAAAACGAAAGCGAAACCTGTTAATACGTTTGTTTTGGGGCGAATGCAGCTTAAATAATAAAAGGAAACATGGATCTAAATATGTGACGTGTTACAGTTAATCCTCTTTAATTTATGTAAAAATAATCAGGCCGGTGCAGCGTTTACTCGAGTAAAAGTACGATTACTCTGTATTAGATATTACTGCAGTAAAAGTGTAGTATCTAAACTCTATTTACTCTCAGGTTTGAAGGTTAAAGTCGTTCTATCCCTGGTCTCCATGACTTAATATCACAAATGTATTTCACAATGGAAGGTCACGTGACTTGGTTGTAAACGAGCGGCGAGGACGGCAGCGGAATGTCAAACGCCGTCTGGGGCTGATGGGAGTTTAGCTCACGAGTGAAACTGAGGGGACAGCTCCATCTAGTGGACGTTTTGCACACAGACTTGTCCCAGGTTTTTTTAAAGATTTGACCAAATGTAAAGTGACAATCGCACAACAAAAACACAGATAATCCATGTGTTTGTCATTAATATTAAAATTATTATTGTGTTTATCATTAGAAACTTTTAACTTGTTCAGGTTGAAACATTTTTTACATCTTATACAACTTTTTAGACAATTTTTTATCTATTTACATTCACATTAAATGACTTTTTTATGCAGAATTGACATATTTTTACATGATTTTCTTCACGATATATGAGCCCGAAGGATATTAACTAAAAGCAGATCTGTTACGCAAAAGGTAGATGAAGGTCACGCCCTTCCCTTAGCAACGCTGTCAATCAAACCTGTTGCTAACGGTAACAGGAGCGACGTCGGGGAAAGAAGGACCTGATTTGTCTGTTATTAATGTTCAGATCTTGACACAATAGTGAAATAAAAACCCCACAAAAAAAAAAAAACTCAAAATAACTAAAAAAAAAAAAAAGAAAAAAAGAACCAAAAAATAAAAATAACAAAAAATAAAAATAAAAAAACAACTCAAAATAACAAAAAATAAATAAATGAACTAAAAAAAACTTTTAAAAAAAATCTCAAACTGAACAAAAAAGCAAAAAAAGAACTCAAAATGAACTAAAAAAAACTCTCAAAATAACTCAAAAAAGAAAAAAGAAAAAAAAGAACCAAAAATTCTAAATAACAAAAAAATAAATAAAAAAACAACTCAAAATAACAAAAAATAAATAAATGAACTCAAAATAACTTTAAAAAAAACAAACCTCAAACTAACTGAAAAAAACCCTAAAAAAAAAAAAAAAAAAAAAATCTCAAAACATCTATGAGATAAAACATATTCGATTTGTCTGTTATTAATGTTCAGATCTTGATTTACAGACACAATAGTGAAATAAAAACCCCAGGATCATGTAGAGGGTTAATACAAAGTGCGCTCATGCTCACTTCCTGTTTAGAACGCCGCAGCGGCTAGCAGGTTAGCTACGCCGCCTGGACGCGACTCTTTACCTGAATCCCCAGCCGTCGATGGCGCTGGCGAACACGACGTTGCCCTGGTCTGGGGAGAAGTACAGGTTGGAATCGTCGGCCTCCTCCAGCCCCGCGCTCCAGTCGTACAGGGTCTCCCCCTCCCCAGACGCTTCCCTCTCCGGCTCGTCCCTCTCCTTCTCCGCTCGCTCCTCCAGGACTTTGGACGTGAACAGCGACCCCGTCACCGCGTTCACCTGAGGCAGAGAGACGCGTCAAAGTGAAGAAATAAAACACACAAACGCCGACGGAAACACGGAAACCGTCCAATCGTGAGTCACTGCTGAGTGATTGACAGCTGGACTCAACCAATCACAGTGAAGTGTGGAGTCTCAGAAGAAGCAGCAGTTTGTCGGTAGCGTGTTGTTCTCTATTTTATTATAACTAACACCTAAAGACTCACCTGTTCAAAGCTGCTTTTAATCTTTAATTATTATGAGTATTGATTTTAAATGTTTGTATATTTGTACTTTTTTAAATTGTTCTTCTGTGTAAAGCGTCTTTGAGTGTCTTGAAATGCGCTATATAAATAAAATGTATTATTATTTATTATTTATTATAACTTGACTTTAAAGATAAAACGTCTGTTCTTGGTCTTGGATTTTGTAAAATAAATTTCCCCCAAAAAATGCGACTTGCTGTTGTTTTTTTTGTTTTTTTCTTCATTATTATGCTTTTTTTTTTTTTTTTTGCTGGTGCGACTTATACTCCAGAGCGACGAAAAGTCTGAAAAATACTGTACTTTATTTACGCCTTAAAGTTGAACGAAAAATATGAAGTGCACATGAATCGTGATAGAATTTAAATCGTGATCTGGCTCCCAAAAAAAAAAAAAAAAAAAGTAAGTTATATTTATCTTCCGCCACATCGCCCACTCGTACGACGCAACAGATCTGATTTTTTACGTGTCCGCTGGTTGAAGACAGAATTATTTTGTTGATGTCAATCCTAACCAGTGTATTTTATATTTTTTCTATTATTTTTATTGAACATTTTTTGCTTTATACAAATAAAACAAAACAAAAACAGTGAACATTAGCACAGCAGCACGTGTTAAACCAGCAAATGAACATATAACAGAATAATAATAAGAGATGAATCATGTCAAATGCAGCCGTTTTGACAAAATGGAGACGACAATCTTCACTTACTGGCCGAATTACACCACTACGCTTTTATTTCCACAAGTCCAGAGCATTAAAAACATTAAATTTACCCCTGAGACTCTATCTTAACCGTTCTAAACTGATCCACATTTGGACACAGAATCATTACTTCAACCATGTTAGTTTGGACAAGACTCTCTCCCATTTTCACCAGTTTGTGAACTGTCCCACCAGGGAGGAAAGGACATTAGACCTTTGTTATGCTAATGTCAGGAATGCATACCTGGCCACACCACTGCCCCCATTGGGTGGGTCTGATCACATTCTGGTTCACCTCAAAGCAGCTTACCTCCCTCTTGTGAAGCGCCTCCCCCCAACAACAAGGACTGTGAGGAGATGGACGGATGAGGGCATGGAGATGCTACAGTGCTGTTTTGAGGAGACTGATTGGGCTGTACTAACAGAGCCACATGGAGAAGACCTGGACGGGCTGAACGACTGCATCACCAGCTACATCAACTTCTGTGAGGACTCAATAGTCCCAGCAAGAACTGTGAAATGTTATCCAAACAACAAGCCGTGGATAACCAAGGACATTAAAACCATACTAATCAGGAAGAGGAGGGCCTACAGAGCTGGCAACAAGGAGGAGGCCCGGTCTGCTCAGAAGGAACTGAAGGTGAAGCTGAGGAAGGCCAAACAGAGACATGGGAGGAAGCTGGAGGGGAGACTCCGACAGAAGAACATCAGGGAAGTCTGGAGCGGCATGAGAGCCATCACAGGACACAAGCCGACCAGAGGGAGAGGCGTTGAGGGGGATGTGAACTTAGCCAATGAGTTCAACATCTTCTTTAATCGCTTTGAACTGGCAGGCAACTACCATCTCCAGCCAGTAGCCTCCCCCACCCCCCCTCCCCCGTCCATCTCCAGGGGAAGACTCTGCTCACACCTCCGACAGCTCCACCCCTCCCCCTCCTGACACCTCCACACTGACTGTCACTGAAGAGCAGGTGAAGAGACAGCTGCTGAGACTCAGGGCTGGCAAAGCTCCAGGGCCTGATGGAGTGAGTCCCAGGGTCTTAAAGAACTGTGCCCCTCAGCTAAGTGGTGTCCTGCACCTGATCTTCAACCTGAGCCTGAGTCTTCAGAGAGTCCCCCTGCTGTGGAAAACATCGTGCCTCGTCCCTGTCCCGAAGACGCCGCACCCCAGCGACCCCAAGGACTATAGGCCTGTGGCACTGACCTCCCACATCATGAAGACTCTGGAACGACTCGTCTTGGAGCAGCTGAGGCCCAGGGTCCAACATCTGCAGGACCCCCTCCAGTTCGCCTACCAGCCCCATCTCGGAGTAGATGACGCCATCTTGACCCTACTCCACAGAGTCTACCCCCACCTGGACACACCGGCTGCCACTGTGAGGGTCATGTTTTTTGACTTCTCCAGTGCCTTTGACACCATCAGGCCGGCTCTGCTGGCTGAGAAGCTGGCGGTGATGCAGGTGGAGGACTCCCTGGTGTCCTGGATTGTGGACTATCTCACTGGAAGACCACAGTATGTACGTTTACAGGGCTGTGTGTCAGACAGAGTGGTCAGCAACACCGGGGCTCCACAAGGGACAGTCCTCTCTCCCTTCCTCTTCACTCTCTACACCACGGACTTCAGCTACTGCAGTGAGACTTGCCACCTTCAGAAGTTTTCTGATGACTCTGCAGTGGTGGGATGCATCAGCGGTGGTGACGAGAGGGAGTATAGGACTGTTGTGGACAACTTTGTCACGTGGAGTGAGAAGAACCACCTTCAACTCAACGTGACCAAGACAAAAGAACTGGTGGTGGACCTGAGGAGGACCAAAGTGGCTGTGACTCCCATCTCCATCCATGGGGTCAGTGTGGACATGGTGGAGGAGTACAAGTACTTGGGAGTGTACTTGGACAATAAACTGGACTGGAGCAGAAACGTGGACGCAGTCTATAAGAAGGGCCAGAGCCGCCTCTATTTCCTGAGGAGGCTGAGGTCCTTTGACATCTGCAGGACGATGCTCAGGATGTTCTATGAGTCTATGGTGGCCAGTGCCATCATGTACGCTGTGGTCTGCTGGGGCAGCAGTCTGCGCGTGAGGGACACGAATAGACTCAATAAGATCATCAGGAAGGCTGGTCATGTTGTGGGGGAGGAGCTGGACTCTCTGACTGTTGTGTCGGACAGGAGGATGTTGACCAAAGTCAGGACTATTCTGGACTCTCCCCTCCACCCCCTCCACGAGGTGCTGGCCAATCTGAAGAGCTCGTTCAGCCACAGACTGTTACTGCCACGCTGCTCCACTGAGAGACACAGGAAATCTTTCCTGCCTGTCGCCATCAAACTGTTAAACTCCGTTCTGTAACCAAACACTTCAATACTGCAATATTCCACTTTGTACATAGATGTAAATAGTGTGTGATTTTGTGAGATGATCTATTTATTTATTTTGTTTAACACTGACACTTTATTCTTATTGCATGACACTTTATTCTTATTGCACAAATTTTATTCTTATTTAAATTACTTTTTATTCTTATTCTTAAATTCTATCCCGTAGTTGTGGCATCTTGTAACTAAGAGAATTTCCCTTCGGGGATCAATAAAAGTGATTCTGATTCTGATCTGATTACGAACACATTTTGACGTTGTAGTTTTCCCACGCAGCATCAGGACGAATTGCGTGACGTCTCTGTGAGTTTAAAAATCTACAGGTACAAACACTAAAAGACAAAACAGCGACGGAGAAACAGGGTCCGCCCCCACCGCAGAGCCGACCCGTCTCCACACGACGTCCCAGAACGACGAGATTTATTTACATTTGGGACGATCCATGTGTCGTATTTTTAAGTTTTCCAAATGTTTTTCTTTACTATCTTCTTTTCAAAATGGCGCTTTGATTTCGTGTGGAGGAGTGACAGAATGAGCGACGTCACAAGTTCATTAAAAAGCGGTAGAATCGTGCAGCCGTGATTTGTCAACGAGGTTACGCCAGAACGCTCCACCAACATCACTTTGCTTCTTACTTTCTGTTCCGTTGCTTTAAGATCCGGCGCAGAGGCTCGGGGGATCGTTCTGTACTCGTTTACTGTCGGTTACAGCGAAACAGTCGGGTTAAAAGCGGCGTCCGGCAACATTCAAAGCTAAATTAAGTGAGTCGCGTCTTAAATGATGCCTGAAGCAGAGTCTAAACGAGGTGAGACTGTACCAGAGCGAAGGTCGCACGTTCTGCAGATAAGAAATTTAAAGCGAAGTCGAAAAAATGTCTTAAACCCGTCCGTTCGTGGGGGTCACACGTTCCCGATGATGAAAGGGGCGACAGATAAAAGATGTGACTTTAGTGTGATGTACGTCCACTGCTGCACGATGGGAGGCAGAACGTTTTGTAGCTTTGTGAGAAAATAAGTAATATTCCATCTGTAAATCGTCCACAGCTCCCAGGACTCGAAAAAAAGCCTCAGACGTTGTTTTGTGAGTGATTAAAGTGGAGATATAGACGCAAACAGAGTGAGAGAGTAATAAAAACTGGATAAAAAACACACCGACACCAGGAGGAACACAGAGAAGTAACAGGACAAAGTTTATCTGCTGCTGTTTACGACTTATTAGAACATTTACTGAAAAAAAAAAAAAGTCTTATCAAGGCTCCAGCAACTGAGTGACAGTTTGTGAAGAGTTTGTCCACTGAGCTGAAGGTTTGTGGTTCAAATCCAGAGTTCGACATAAACGTTATGGGTAGACGGGTCCAGCTCCTACAGGTCGATGCTGTTGTTGTGTCCTCGGGCAAGACATTTAACCCCCCTCACCCCTGTGTGTGTGTGTGTGTGTGCTCTGGTGTGGGTGTGTGTGTGTGTGTGTGGGGGGGGGGTGTGTGTGTGTGGTTCGTTAAAAGAGCTTTGAGCCTTGAATGTGAAAAAGCTGCTGTGTAAAAATGTGATTATTTACAGTTTATATTATGATGTCGTCACCGTTTCATGTCAATAAAAGATTCCCCAATTTTTTTTTGTTTTTGTTTTAAATTAAGTCTATAATGATTTTGAACATGTGGCTTTTAATATCAGTGAGTTGTGTCTGCGTCTCCTCACCTGTCTGCGTCTCCTCACCTGTCTGCGTCTCCTCACCTGTCTGCGTCTCCTCACCTGTCTGCGTCTCCTCACCTGTCTGCGTCTCCTCACCTGTCTGCGTCTCCTCACCTGTCTGCGTCTCCTCACCTGTCTGCGTCTCAACTGTCTGTGTCTCCTCAACTGTCTGCGCCTCCTCACCCGTCTGCGTCTACTCACCTGTCTGCGTCTCCTCACCTGTCTGCGTCTCCTCACCTGTCTGCGTCTCCTCACCTGTCTGCGTCTCAACTGTCTGTGTCTCCTCAACTGTCTGTGTCTCCTCACCTGTCTGTGTCTCCTCACCTGTCTGCGTCTCCTCACCTGTCTGCGTCTCAACTGTCTGTGTCTCCTCAACTGTCTGCGCCTCCTCACCCGTCTGCGCCTCCTCACCCGTCTGCGTCTACTCACCTGTCTGCGTCTCCTCACCTGTCTGCGTCTCCTCACCTGTCTGCGTCTCCTCACCTGTCTGCGTCTCCTCATCTGTCTGCGTCTCCTCACCCGTCTGCGTCTCCTCACCCGTCTGTGTCTCCTCACCTGTCTGTGTCTCCTCACCCGTCTGTGTCTCCTCAACTGTCTGCGTCTCCTCACCTGTCTGTGTCTCCTCACCCGTCTGTGTCTCCTCACCCGTCTGCGTCTCCTCACCCGTCTGCGTCTCCTCACCTGTCTGTGTCTCCTCACCTGTCTGTGTCTCCTCAACTGTCTGTGTCTCCTCAACTGTCTGTGTCTCCTCAACTGTCTGTGTCTCCTCAACTGTCTGCGTCTCCTCACCTGTCTGCGTCTCCTCACCTGTCTGCATCTCCTCATCTGTCTGCGTCTCCTCACCTGTCTGCGTCTCCTCATCTGTCTGCGTCTCCTCACCTGTCTGCGTCTCCTCACCTGTCTGTGTCTCCTCACCCGTCTGTGTCTCCTCAACTGTCTGCGTCTCCTCACCTGTCTGCGTCTCCTCACCCGTCTGTGTCTCCTCACCCGTCTGCGTCTCCTCACCCGTCTGTCTCCCCTCACCTGTCTGTGTCTCCTCACCTGTCTGTGTCTCCTCAACTGTCTGTGTCTCCTTACCTGTCTGTGTCTCCTCAACTGTCTGTGTCTCCTCAACTGTCTGTCTCCCCTCACCTGTCTGCGTCTCCTCACCTGTCTGCGTCTCCTCATCTGTCTGCGTCTCCTCACCTGTCTGTCTCCTCACCTGTCTGTGTTTCCTCACCTGTTGTAGTATCTTCTGCAGGTGTATTTGTACTCTCACCTGTTGTAGTATCTTCTGCAGGTGTATTTGTACTCACCTGTTGTAGTATCTTCTGCAGGTGTATTTGTAACTCTCACCTGTTGTAGTATCTTCTGCAGGTGTATTTGTACTCTCACCTGTTGTAGTATCTTCTGCAGGTGTATTTGTACTCTCACCTGTTGTAGTATCTTCTGCAGGTGTATTTGTACTCTCACCTGTTGTAGTATCTTCTGCAGGTGTATTTGTACTCTCACCTGTTGTAGTATCTTCTGCAGGTGTATTTGTACTCACCTGTTGTAGTATCTTCTGCAGGTGTATTTGTACTCTCACCTGTTGTAGTATCTTCTGCAGGTGTATTTGTACTCTCACCTGTTGTAGTATGTTCTGCAGGTGTATTTGTACTCTCACCTGTTGTAGTATGTTCTGCAGGTGTATTTGTACTCTCACCTGTTGTAGTATGTTCTGCAGGTGTATTTGTACTCTCACCTGTTCGAGTATCTTCTGCAGGTGTATTTGTACTCTCACCTGTTGTAGTATCTTCTGCAGGTGTATTTGTACTCTCACCTGTTCGAGTATCTTCTGCAGGTGCAGGTACGCCTCCTGTGACGTCATCTTCAGCTCCAGGATCAGTCGGTCGATTTTATTTATCACCAAAACGGGACGAATGTTCTCGAGCCAGGCCTGACGCAGCACCACCTGAGTCTGAACAGCAGGGGGCAGCAGAGGGAACGTTTACTGTTACGCCAAAGAAAGTTCCTGTTTGTGAATTTTGTTCACCGGCAACGGCAAAAAACTTGGTCTAGAACTAGAAAAACCTCAGGAAACTTGGGCAGATTCACTATTCACAAGATTTTTATTTTTTAGAGATGAAATTAGACGTAAAAACAAAAATTTGATTTAAATAAGAATGGAAATGATAAAAATCTTATTCAACCGCTCCAAACTATTAACAGGAAGTGCGTCCATGATCACTTCCTGTTTGGAACGCGGCGGCTAGCAGGTTAGCTCCATTTATATACCGTAAATTTCGGACTACAGAGCGCACCTTGATATAAGCCGCACCAGCTAAATTTGAAGAGAAAATCAATTTTGTACATATATAAGCCGCACCTGAATAAAAGCCGCAGGTTTTCATATTGTAACATGAGATATTTACACAGAAAGACGGTGCACCGACACGCTTTTTTTTAAACTGTGCCTGAAAATTGGCACCAACACGACAACAACACGGGATGAACAGGTCTGATCTGCAGGTTTAGAAATAAAGCTGCACCAACACGGAAAATCTGCTTTTATTTCCTCTGAAAACTTTTGTCGTCTTTTTACATTGACCAAGTTGGATTCATTGATGTCGAGCTTACGTGCAGTGGCTCTATTTCAGGGGTCGGCAACTCGCGGCTCCGGAGCCGCATGCGCCTCTTTCCGCCTCATACTGCGGCTCTGCGTGGCTTGGGAACTGACAGACACAGCTCACAGTCCTGCGTAAAGAGCCCTGATTTTCAGACGCTGTGCGCACAGGGGTCAGGAGCAACTTTGGCCCGTCCCTAATGACACACTAATAAGCTCGTCCGTAGATGTATCATGAAAATCCTGCTGGAAATCGCCACAGAAATCTATTTGATGTAGTAGCAAGTTTATTATCTGCTCTTGTCTCCGCGGTGACGTATCACGTATAACACATCAGACACGACGCACAAAAGTAGAGCCACAAGCGAGTGAAAATGAGCCAAAACAAAAGTCTTTGGAGAGCTTTTAACAAAGGGGGAAAGGACAACTGAGGAGCCAGAAGAGGAGACTACGACCTCCAAGAAAAAGAAAGATAAATTTAACAGACAATGCCTACTTAAAATCTGGGTTTGTCGCTACAGGTGACTCACGCACAGAGTCCGCTCTACGTAACATACGGGAAAAGCAAATAAGGCAATGAAACCTTCAAAACTGCTTTGGCACATGGAGAATAAGCACCTGGGATTAAACGATACGCTACGAGTTTTTTTGTTGTTGTTTTTTAAAGAAACTGCGGAGTAGAGTAGACATAATCACATAATCAGCGCGATGCATGATGCAGCGGTTTGGTGAGTTGTATTTTTTTAATGCACTTAAGTTGTTTTTGCCATATTTATCTGCCACGTGTAGAAGGCTTGTCCGTGAAAGGTAAAACCTACATTATTCCGTTACATTATTGTTATTATACAGTGTTATCTTCATTTTAGATGTCAAAAAGTATTTGCGGCTCCCAGTGTTTTATTTTATGTGGAAAGTGGGTCCAAATGGCTCTTTGCGTGTTAAAGGCCGACCCCTGCTCTGTTTCTTTATCTTAAAAACTGCATCATATCCATTTCATGATGCGCAAAATGATCGTTCAAAATCAAAACTAGTGAACTCTTCAGAGCAGAATCTTTCCCCACGTCTGTCTCACTTTTACGTTTACAGCTAGAGAGCGCCCCCCAGGGGCCGTTATCCAGTAAAATTCCATATATAAGCCGCACTGCTGTAAAAGCCGCAGGGTTCAAAGCGTGGAAAAAAGTAGCG
Source organism: Periophthalmus magnuspinnatus (assembly GCF_009829125.3). Classification (NCBI taxonomy): domain Eukaryota; kingdom Metazoa; phylum Chordata; class Actinopteri; order Gobiiformes; family Gobiidae; genus Periophthalmus; species Periophthalmus magnuspinnatus. The sequence goes on along the minus strand of NC_047128.1, from coordinate 710,307 downwards.
GCTTTATAATCCGAAATTTACGGTAAACAGTATAAATGCTCATAACTCACTCTGCAGCTCCGTTTGTCTCGCTAAAACAAAGACCTGAGCTTCACCTGTGGACACACTCCCTCCACGGCGTCCACGACGACGACGGCGCCGTCGCACAAACGCACGGCCGTCGACACCTCAGAGGAGAAGTCCACGTGTCCCGGAGAATCAATCAGGTTTAGCAAGTAGTCCTGCTCTCCTGCACGCACAGAGGACGGGAGGGGAATTACAGCGGTGTGTTCTACGTTTATGTGAGCGCAGAAAAAAAGAGGAAACACAATCTAATCTAAAGCTCTGTCCTGGGACATACTCAAACGCTCCTTAGCTGGAAGATGTGTCCAAGGCTCCGCCCACATGTACTAGCACTTAATACCCCGCAGAAGTAAAATACCCCACAGAAGTAAAATACCCCGGAGAAATAAGAGAAATAAAATACCCCACAGAAGTAAAATACCCCACAGAAGTAAAATACCCCGCAGAAGTAAAATACCCCGCAGAAATAAAATACCCCGGAGAAATAAAATACCCCACAGAAGTAAAATACCCCGGAGAAATAAAACACCCCGGAGAAGTAAAATACCCCGCAGAAGTAAAACACCCCGGAGAAATAAAACACCCCGCAGAAGTAAAACACCCCGCAGAAATAAAATACCCCGGAGAAATAAAATACCCCACAGAAGTAAAATACCCCGGAGAAATAAAACACCCCGGAGAAGTAAAATACCCCGCAGAAGTAAAACACCCCGGAGAAATAAAACACCCCGCAGAAGTAAAATACCCCGCAGAAGTAAAATACCCCGCAGAAGTAAAATACCCCGCAGAAGTAAAATACCCCACAGAAGTAAAATACCCCACAGAAGTAAAATACCCCGGAGAAATAAAATACCCCGGAGAAATAAAATACCCCACAGAAGTAAAATACCCCGGAGAAATAAAACACCCCGGAGAAGTAAAATACCCCGCAGAAGTAAAACACCCCGCAGAAATAAAATACCCCGGAGAAATAAAATACCCCACAGAAGTAAAATACCCCACAGAAGTAAAATACCCCGGAGAAATAAAACACCCCGGAGAAGTAAAATACCCCGCAGAAGTAAAACACCCCGCAGAAATAAAATACCCCGGAGAAATAAAATACCCCACAGAAGTAAAACACCCCGGAGAAATAAAATACCCCGCAGAAGTAAAATACCCCGCAGAAATAAAACACCCCGCAGAAGTAAAATACCCCGCAGAAATAAAATACCCCGCAGAAGTAAAATACCCCGGAGAAATAAAATACCCCGCAGAAGTAAAATACCCCGGAGAAATAAAACACCCCGGAGAAGTAAAATACCCCGGGAAGTAAAAATACCCCGCAGAAGTAAAATACCCCGGAGAAATAAAACACCCCACAGAAGTAAAATACCCCTCAGAAGTAAAATACCCCACAGAAGTAAAATACCCCACAGAAGTAAAATACCCCGCAGAAGTAAAATACCCCGGAGAAATAAAATACCCCACAGAAGTAAAATACCCCGGAGAAGTAAAATACTCCGCAGAAGTAAAATACCCGGAGAAGTAAAATACCCCGCAGAAGTAAAAATACCCCACAGAAGTAAAATACCCCGCAGAAGTAAAATACCCCGCAGAAGTAAAATACCCCGCAGAAATAAAACACCCCGCAGAAGTAAATACCCCGCAGAAGTAAAATACCCCGCAGAAGTAAAATACCCCCACAGAAGTAAAATACCCCGGAGAAGTAAATACCCCCGCAGAAGTAAAATACCCCGGAGAAATAAACACCCCACAGAAGTAAAATACCCCACAGAAGTAAAATACCCCACAGAAGTAAAATACCCCACAGAAGTAAAATACCCCGCAGAAGTAAAATACCCCGGAGAAATAAAATACCCCACAGAAGTAAAATACCCCGGAGAAGTAAAAATACTCCGCAGAAGTAAAATACCCCGGAGAAGTAAAATACCCCGCAGAAGTAAAATACCCCGCAGAAGTAAAATACCCCGCAGAAAGTAAAATACCCCACAGAAGTAAAATACCCCGGAGAAGTAAAATATTCAAGTTATAAATATTGCATGGATCTGAAAAAAATGACTGTGTATCTCCTGATAAACTGATATTTTAAGACAGTCGTACTTTTTAATTGACCTTGTCGCGGGCCACATAAAATGACGTGGCGGGCCGCATTTGGCCCACGGGCCTTGAGTTTGACACATGTGTTCTATACATTTCAGACTTGACTACAATGTCCAGAACGCCTCCCCGGAAAGACCCAGGACGCGCCGGAGGGACCGTGTCTCTGGGAACGCCTTTGGGCCCCACGAACGGAGCTGGAGGAAGCGTCTGGGCTGAGGGAGGTCAGGGAAGGCCTGTTTACACTGCTGCTCCGGATAAACGTAAGAAAATGGATGGATGGACTTCGAACTAACAACACATGAACTGAACTGTGAGCTGGAGCCATGAATCTGGGTTTGTTTTTTAATATTTCGATGTTTAATTAAATATTAACGATTAACACGTAACACTGACTCAACGGCTGCACTTAATGATGTCACTCAGTGGACCACAGCGATGGAGAGAATCTTACGGTGTGAAAAGTGAAGGGAGATGGCGCTGGACTTCATGGTGATGCCTCTGAGCTGCTCGTCCTCCCTGCTGTCCAAGTACCGCAGCTGGAAAACAATTTTAAAAACACATCGTCAAAAGGAGAATATTTTTTCCAAACGTTGAGGAGTAAACGTGTGAGCAGAACCTTCCCGGCGAGGCGGCTGGAGATGATCCCATTACTGGCCACGAGACAGTCCGCTAACGTGGTCTTACCTGCAGAGACGGAACAGGAGAGGACTCGGGTTTATTTATACAGAGACAAAGAGTTTGACAGGAAAAGAAAGACACGAAAATCACAACAAAACAAAACAGAAATAATCATCATAAAGTTAAAATGAAAAGAGAAAAGGCAGAATAAAACCCTTTAAGGCACAAGAACCAGGACTAGACCAGGACTAAACCAGGACTGAACTAGGACTAAACCAGGACTGAACCAGGACTAAACCAGGACTAAACCAGGACTGAACCAGGACTAAAACAGGACTGAACCAGGACTAAAACAGGACTAAACCAGGACTAAACCAGGACTGAACCAGGACTGAACCAGGACTGAACCAGGACTAAACCAGGACTAAACCAGGACTGAACCAGGACTGAACCAGGACTGAACCAGGACTAAACCAGGACTGAACCAGGACTGAACCAGGACTGAACTAGGACTGAACCAGGACTAAACCAGGACTAAACCAGGACTGAACCAGGACTAAACCAGGATTAAACCGGGACTGAACCAGGACTAAACCAGGACTGGACCAGGACTAAACCAGGACTAGACCAGGACTGAACCAGGACTAAAACAGGACTAAAACAGGACTAAATATGGACTAAACCAGGACTAAAACAGGACTGAACCAGGACTAAAACAGGACTAAACCAGGACTAAACCAGGACTAAAACAGGACTGAACCAGGACTAAACCAGGACTAAACCAGGACTAAACCAGGACTAAACCAGGACTAAACCAGGACTAAAACAGGACTAAACCAGGACTAAACCAGGACTAAACCAGGACTGAACCAGGACTGAACCAGGACTGAACCAGGACTAAACCAGGACTAAACCAGGACTGAACCAGGACTGAACCAGGACTGAACTAGGACTGAACCAGGACTAAACCAGGATTAAACCAGGACTGAACCAGGACTAAACCAGGACTAAACCAGGACTGAACCAGGACTAAACCAGGACTAAAACAGGACTGAACCAGGACTGAACCAGGACTGGAACCAGGACTAAACCAGGACTAGACCAGGACTGAACCAGGACTAAACCAGGACTAGACCAGGACTAGACCAGGACTAGACCAGGACTAAACCAGGACTAGACCAGGTCTAAACCAGGACTAAACCAGGTCTAAACCAGGACTAAACCAGGACTGAACCAGGACTAAACCAGGACTGAACCAGGACTAAACCAGAACTTAACCAGGACTAAAGCAGGACTAAACCAGGACTAAACCAGGACTGAACCAGGACTGAACCACGATCTGAACCAGGAACTAAACCAGGACTGAAACCAGGACTAGACCAGGACTGAACCAGGACTGAAACCAGGACTAACCAGGGACTAAACCGGACTAAACCCAGACTGAACCGGACTGAACCAGGACTAAACCAGGACTAAACCAGGACTAAACCAGGACTGAACCAGGACTAAACCAGGACTAAACCAGGACTAAACCAGGACTAAACCAGGACTGAACCAGGACTAAACCAGGACTAAACAGGGTTGGTGTTGATCCCAATCATTTAGAATCCAGAGAAACTGACATCTAGACCCGTCAGAATAAAAACTGTTAAATTCAAACTATCGCTGAAGAAAATATAGACGACGATACTGAAACTAATTTAAGACACTGACCTAATAAACTCAAAGTCGACTTAATCCAAAAACTACTGTAAATGTGTTTTTTAATCATATTACACAAACGGCAATAACGACACAGCAGAATCAAACACTTCAGTAGTTTGTTTGTGTCTATAAAAACTCATAAAAGTCACATGTTCAAACGTTCACGGCTCAAATCTCAACACAGAACAAAAAAATAACAACATTTTCACCACTGGCACAAAGACAAACTCCCCACGATAAATACTGACCCCAAAGACGACTGTTCCAACATATACTGAACGAAAGGTCGACGTGGTAATTATCCTGACAGACCTACTCCGCCGATATGTTTGGGCCGATTTAATTTATTATTTATGTCATTTAATTTGACTACCAACTCACCCACAGCCACTTTTTGTCCTCAAATCCATCAGTTAGTTCAGTATCTCTTCATATTAAAGTGTTCATATGACGCTTTATGTGTATTTTGGACACAGCAGAGCGACCAAAACAAAATACCGGCCCGTTCTGGAGATTTAAGTCTGATATCCTACACGTTTAAAAGTCGACATATCAGTCTATCTCTAGTTTAAAATACCGTAACATACTTTGTACCTGTGTGTTTGTGAGAGCTGTGACACCGAGCTGATCAAACCCACGCATCTTTACTCCGGTTAAATGACTTACCGTGGTCCACATGAGCCAGGATGCACAGGTTCCTGATGTTGGCCGGGTTCCTCTGCAGAGTCTTGATCTTGTCCAAACTCGTGTGCCCCATCGTGAAACTTTAATAACGGGAAAAAAAATCAGGATTAAAACCCAACCAAACCAATTCACCGAGCTTTAACGGCTATATCTGGATCTGTCACGGTAAATACTATATCCACTTATTGTTTAATAACTGACAGACGGAACATTAGTTTTGCAGGGTCTATATTTATTTAGTTAACTTTTATTTCTACAAGTGAAGAACTTTTAGAACTCTGATAACATTTCAGCTGTAAAGAGTCAAAATATTAATACTATGACTCATTATAAATACATTGATTACTATTTATTTCTTTCAGCTCGTGCATTTTAATCATATTGTGCAGTTAGAAAAGTGTTTACAGGGTTTTTTAATGTGTCAGTGGCATAAATCAGTTTTAATGGGATCTTTTACAGTTTGTAGTTATTTTCAGTCACATATCTGACTTTAAAATGTTGTTTTTGTGTCAGGCCAAGCTACAGCAGTGACATAAAGCAACTAGCGAGTGTTTAGACTGGAAATTATAAAACAGTATTCATATTTAAGGCAAAACAAAGTGACAGAACAGAGTAAATGCAGATACAGGGCTGTCAGAGATGAAGCTACTTGTGGCTAGCTCTCACTCAGGCTAACTAAGCTAACAAAACAAACACGACCACAACGTTCACTTCCGTAGCACAAAACAACCTTATCCCACGTCCACAGGGAGATAAAAAGTGTTAGATTATTAATATAACAAAGAAAAAGCTGTTATTTCCATCCCATGTGGAGGCTCGGCTCTGTTTAGACTCACGTTGTTTTCCCGGAAGTAGATTGAATGCGTCAGCCCCGCCCACTACGCTGACGTTGGTGCTGCGTTCACGGAAGTCGGATAATGAGAAACCGCGGTCACAAACATTAAGAAAACACTACAAATATTAAAATATAAACGCAGATTCATATGTTTAATGAAAGCTACAATGTACAAAAATATGTTTAAACTATATTGTTCGGAAATGTAAGTCAAATAATTTAGATTTTTGGCTTTTTATAGTTTATTTCGTATTTTTCTTGTTTTTATTTAACGCAACACAACACATGCAAATTCAACATTAGTCCAAACTGTGCATAAAAGGGATAAGTTAATATTTAAAAAGTAGGAATAACTACACGTTTGTGATTTTAAACTGTCTTAATGGAGGCTGCAGCACTTTTTTGTCTCCATAATGTCCCAGAATGCAGCATTAATGGCATCTATCTCTATGGAGGAAAGTAAATCGGCATCACCAGGTTAAGTTACACACCAGATCTGAGCAGAGGCGATCCCCACTCACAATAAGAATACATGTTTTTCAAGTTTTTAAAGCAATAATGTGCCTGTAAATGAATAAATGCATGGTGGATGAGTTTAATGCCATACTGTGGAACATTAAAGGTAAAGTAGAAGCGCCTCCAGTTACATAAGTGTTAAGTGACTGGTGTTATTTTTATATTATTGTCTTTTGTACAAACATTAGCGATGGGTCTTTTGGCTCTTTATGGGATCCGAATCTTTTGGATTTGTTTATTTCAAAGAGCCATTCAAAAGAGTGTCTCTTTTTATATGTTTTTATATGACAGAAGAGACATGGGTTTGGAATGAAAGGCTTTGGAATTATGAATAATCAAAATAAAACATTCTACAATAATAATAATTAAAAATCAAACTGTTATCGTGATGCTAAATATGTTTTTTTCATTCATAAATCTGTCTCTCGTGTCGTCTGCTGCTTCTGAGCTGATTCTTGTGTTGGTTCAGCGTCAATCAGAAAAGAAAAGATCTGACTCTTGTTGAAAATGTGTTCTGATTCCAGCCGTTCCACAGATCTGACTCGTTCACACACATCACACACATGAGACAGTCTCCGTTGTGTAAACTGACTTTATTCCACTGGCGTTGTTAACAAAAGCACTTTAATTATTTCTTTGTCAAACTCATAACTGCAGGTCCACAAGCAGAAACAGGACCACGGACACTTCAACGCAAAAACGTGACGTCACAGCGGAGCAAACCTCGTCATCATGCAGGTAAAAAAGTGGGTCAAACGCCAGACCGATAGAACCGCTTTAATGTTCAGTGTTAAAAATGGTATGAAAATAAACGTCCTGAAACACTCGTCATGATATTTCACCAACGTATTTAAAAACACTGTACAGCAGACCTGGACCGAACCAACACCACCAACAGGGGGCGCTCAGGGGGCGCTCAGGGGGCGCTCAGGGGGCGCTCAGGGGGCGCTCAGGGGGCGCTCAGGGGGCGCTCAGGGGGCACTCAGGGGGCGCTCAGGGGGGGCGTTTGGACTCTAATCTCTGATCTTTTCTATAAATATGATCCTCGTTCAATCCTGCTTTAGTCCTGCTTTAGTCCTGGTTCAGTCCTGGTTTAGTCCTGGTTTAGTCCTGGTTTAGTCCTGGTTCAGTCCTGCTTTAGTCCTGGTTCAGTCCTGCTTTAGTCCTGGTTCAGTCCTGGTTTAGTCCTGGTTCAGTCCTGGTTTAGTCCTGCTTTAGTCCTGGTTTAGTCCTGCTTTAGTCCCGGTTCAGTCCTGGTTTAGTCCTGGTTCAGTCCTGGTTTAGTCCTGGTTCAGTCCTGCTTTAGTCCTGGTTCAGTCCTGGTTTAGTCCTGCTTTAGTCCTGGTTTAGTCCTGGTTCAGTCCTGGTTTAGTCCTGGTTCAGTCCCGGTTAAGTCCTAGTTTAGACCTTGTTCAGTCCTGGTTTAGTCCTGCTTTAGTCCTGGTTTAGTCCTGGTTTTAGTCCTGGTTTAGTCCTGGTTTAGTCCTGGTTTAGTCCTGGTTTAGTCCTGGTTTAGTCCTGGTTCAGTCCCGGTTAAGTCCTGGTTTTAGTCCTGGTTTAGTCCTGGTTTAGTCCTGGTTCAGTCCTGGTTTAGACCTGGTTCAGTCCTGGTCTAGTCCTGGTTTAGTCCTGGTTCAGTCCTGGTTCAGTCCTGGTTCAGTCCAGGTTTAGTCCTGGTTTAGTCCTGGTTTAGTCCTGGTTTAGCCCTGGTTTAGACCTGGTTTAGTCCTGGTTTAGTCCTGGTTTAGTCCTGGTTTAGTCCTGGTTCAGTCCTGGTTTAGTCCTGGAGTTGTCTCTTATCTCGAGCTGTTCAATTAAAAAAAAAAAAAAAAAACACCACTTGATGACATCACAAGGTGGACCAGAGTGTTCTGAGCTCATAAGAGTAACTATAGGACCTTTAAAAGTAAAATAAATACATAAATGATCAGTTGCTTGGTCTTTTTGTGACGTGGTTCGATGTTTTTTTTTGTCTCTGTATAAATCTCTTTCAGTTTAAATTCACTTCACAAAAACTTTTTCAAAATAAAAGTTTGGTCCAACTTTAGTTTTGTCTGTTTTGAGAATTTGTTTCATTTTGAGGATCATTTTTTTCAATGTTCAGTGTGGAAATAATTTATAGTTTTACCAAAATAACAAATAAATACAAATAAATACTTTGAAAAACAAAACTCAGGACGTGTCAGATTTAAAGCAGCACTGTGGAACTTTTCCGTCCTGATGGAGTTTTACTTTGGTGAGTCTCGTGTTTCTGTTCAGTGGTGACGACTTTTCTCTGAGTTAAACTGAAATGGAAGAAGTAAAAGTACAGATACTGGAGCAGAAAAATACTCAAGTAAAAGTAAAAGTATCACATGAAACAATCTACTTAAGTAAAAGTATTAAAGTCCCTGTTTAAAATGTACTTGAAGAGCAAAAAGTAAAAGTATTTCTCACAGATTTTGAGTCTTTAAAGCTTCAAATGTGGAGATTTTGATAAAGATTTGAGCTGAACCAATGTACCATGGTAAAATGTACTCGAGTAAAAGTAAAAGTACCATGGTAAAATGTACTCGAGTAAAAGTAAAAAGTACCATGGTAAAATGTACTCGAGTAAAAGTAAAAAGTACCATGGTAAAATGTACTCGAGTAAAAGTAAAAAGTACCATGGTAAAATGTACTCGAGTAAAAGTAAAAAGTACCATGGTAAAATGTACTCGAGTAAAAGTACCATGGTAAAATGTACTCGAGTAAAGTACTTTTCTACTTGTACTCTGCAGTTAAACCCTCCGTCTCTGACTCATCTCTATGGAAATGTCATTGATGTGTCAGAAATGTCCCACAGTGCGGCATTAAACAAACTCATCTCCGTGGAGACGAGCAGGCGAGGCCAAGTTACAGGTCAGATCTGCGGAGGATACATGTTTAAGAATATAGTATTTTCTGAGTAATAAAATAACGACCTGTTATAAAAATGCAAGATAAACAAGATTAATGCCCAACTGTGGAACATTCCAGACACAGTGACATCTGTGTGAGGCCAGCAGGTGGAGGACACTCAGAAAAGTTCCACAATGCAGCTTTAAACAGCCTGTTTAATGTGACTCATTGTAAACTTGATCTCAAACACTGGAGGGACAGGTTCATCAAAGTGCATTCTGGGAGGTCGTCTGTGTTTCTCCCTCCGTCCTCCAGGGGGCGAGCTCCTTTCATTAAAGATCCAGGAGGAGGCGCCGTTTTTAGAGGAGATCTGTGTCGTCTTGTAGGAGGAGGGTGGAGGCTGGTGGTGCAGATGGAGGACAAACATGATCCAGGCTGTGTCCGAATGTCTCCTCCAGCTCCTCACCCCCCGCTCCACAGACCTGCTCCTCACCCCCCGCTCCACAGACCTACACTATTTAAAGGACCCTGTAGAGATTCAGACACAGCTCTCTACACTCTGGTCATGTGACTCAGGTCATGTGACTCAGGTCATGTGACTCAGGTCATGTGACTCAGGTCATGTGACTCAGGTCATGTGACTCAGGTCATGTGACTCTGGGAGATAAAGTCTAAAAAACATGATTTGTGTGATAAATCCTGGTCAGACTGGACTGGCTCAAGTCTTTATGGAATAATAATAATCAGACGAGTTTAAATCAGTGGATCTCATGTAAACAGACTATGTTTTTTATTCTTTTGTCTAACACAGACATGTCCACAAATCTGCAGACGTCTCCAGAAAACTGAAAAATTCTTCTCCTCCCTCTCTCTTTTGGTGATAAAGGTTTAGTTTGTGCAGGTTTTTTTTGCCTCTTTATTTTAAATCATTTCTGACAGACTGGACACACTGGGCCGTCCGCCGTCGGCTTCATTACGTCGTGTTTTCACCTGCGGCTCATACGACGCCACTAACACTAAAACCTACACAGCGCCCCCTGTAGGACACAGCGTGGACATTCGGACACAGCCCTGGTCTTTCTTGGTTCACGTCTCAGGTCCAAACCAAAACCGTCCCACACTCAGTCCATCTGCTCGTCCCGGAGGCGTCTCAGTCCTTCAGTTCATTAAAGGCGGTGCAGTTCCTCCGGGCGTCACTAGGGGGAGTCCACGCGCTGTGAACACGACGAGCAGCATCTGTGTTTATAGACGAGCGAGTGGCACAGGAGCCTCCAGGCCACACTGCAGAACTGAGAGCTGTGTGTGCAGTCACCTGCAACGACAGGACAAGCATCAGGACGACAGGAGAACATGCAAACAGAACTGAGAGCTGTGTGTGCAGTCACCTGCAACGACAGGACAAGCATCAGGACGACAGGAGAACATGAAAAGAGCAACATGAGAGGAGGAGAGCATGCAAACAGCAACATGAGAGGAGGAGAACATGCAAAGAGAAGGAGGAGAACATGCAAACAGCAACATGAGAGGAGGAGAACATGCAAACAGAACTGAGAGCTGTGTGTGCAGTCACCTGCAACGACAGGACAAGCATCAGGACGACAGGAGAACATGCAAACAGCAACATGAGAGGAGGAGAACATGCAAACAGCAACATGAGAGGAGGAGAACATGCAAACAGCAACATGAGAGGAGGAGAACATGCAAAGAGAAGGAGGAGAACATGCAAACAGCAACATGAGAGGAGGAGAACATGCAAAGAGAAGGAGGAGAACATGAAAACAGCAACATGAGAGGAGGAGAACATGCAAAGAGAAGGAGGAGAACATGAAAACAGATCCTTCACAAGAGGAGAACATGCAAACAGAACACAGAGCTGTCTGTGCAGTCACCTGCAACGACAGGACAAGCATCAGGACGACAGGAGAACATGCAAACAGCAACATGAGAGGAGGAGAACATGCAAAGAGAAGGAGGAGAACATGAAAACAGCAACCTGAGATGAGGAGAACATGAAAACAGCAACATGAGAGGAGGAGAACATGTAAACAGATCCTTCACAAGAGGAGGAGATGCAAACAGCAACATGAGACGAGGAGAACATGTAAAGAGAAGGAGGAGAACATGCAAACAGCATCATGAGATGAGGAGAACATGCAAAGAGAAGGAGGAGAACATGTAAACAGCAACATGAGACGAGGAGAACATGCAAACAGATCCTTCACAAGAGGAGGAGAACATGTAAAGAGAAGGAGGAGAACATGCAAACAGATGCACCTCCTTCTTAAAGGGGAGGTGTTAAAGAGGACATATCACACTTCTGTGGGGCGCGTCACATATTTCGATCGTTCGCTTTAATCACAGCTAAACATGAGGAGAGTTTGAATAGGGCCTGGGAGAGATCTCTAGATTATTCAAACATGGACGACTCTAAAACCTCGACAGACGAGTTTTTGACGAGGAGCAGAGTCAAAACATGGGAGAAAAAGAAAGAGAGTGTGCGTTTTGGTTTTAGTTTAGTTGTGTTTTATTGTCTGAGTATCAGGAAGTGCGCGTTATCCTGCTAGCTGTTGTTAGCAAACCTCCGCTCTGGCCTCTGACAGTTGTGCTTATAAACTCATCTTGGTGAATAATTACAACAGTCTGGATGCATAGGGTCAATGAGGAACAACTGCAAACTGTTTCAAATGAACTACTCCTTTTTTTCACGTTTTTAAACCAAACTGAAAGTGAAAGTGAAAGTGAAAGTGAAAGTGCAGTGTAAACGTTTCTTCTTCTCCTCTTCCTCGTGTCTTACTCTGTGCGGTGCAGTCGCTGGAGTCGGAGGAGCAGGGTTGCCAGGTCGGGGGTCTCTGTATCCAGGCGCAGTGCTGCTGGGCGAGGGTCCGTCCCGTGCGGAGGTGCACACAGTCCACTCTGCGAGAACGAAACCCGCCGCCACAGGGCGCGCTACAGCCCCCCCATGGCCCGGGGCGCCACTGCACGCTGCACAGGTCAGAGGAGCAGTCACGCACCGCCGGGGGTCTGAGGAGGAGAGGGAGGAGCATGTGAGGAGGCCACACGGACACGGGGGCGAGGAGGTGAAGTGTCTCCATCAGTGACACGCTCTACCAACTGAGCCACTGTCGTCTGGATAAGGATAAGAGACGACTCAATAAATGTTTTTTTTCCCCTCTCTGTCTCTTGTCTCCATGTTTTTGTTTTGTCTGAAATATTCCTCACTGTAGCATTAAACAGCTTAATCTCCATGGAGACGAGCAGACGCCTCTAGCCATGTTACAGGTCACATCTGTGGAGAGGCGTCCCCGCTCACAGTAAGAATGAATGTTTTTGTTTTTTTTTTATGTGCAGTATTCTTAAAAAATGACAATGACTCTTTCCTCCTCTCTCTTCCCCTCCTCCCCTCCCCCTCCTCCTCTCTCCTCTCTCTCCTCCCCTCTCTCTCTCCTCTCTCTTCCCTCCTTCTCTCTCTCCCCTCCTCCTCTCTCTTCCCCTCCCCCTCCTCCTCTCTCTCCTCCCCTCTCCCCTCCCTCCTCCTCTCTCCCTCCCCCTCCTCTCTCCTCCCCTCCTCTCTCCTCCCCTCCTCCTCTCTCCTCCTCCTCCTCCTCTCTCTTCCCCTCCCCCCCCCCTCTCTCTCCCCTCCTCCTCCCCCCCCCCCCCCCCCCCCCTCCCCCCCCCCCCCCCCCCCCCCCCCCCTCCTCTCCTCCCCCCCCCCCCCCCCCCCCCCCCCCCCCCCCCCCCCCCTCCTCTTACTCTCTCTTATCTTTGTCCCATTCCAGTTAAATGTCAGCTCTGTGTCTCCGTCCTCTGGGACACTCTGGCCTTTCGCTCTGTCCCGGGTTTGTCCTGTTCCAGTCCTGACTCAGACCTGGACCTGAGTCTCACTCTTTACTTTTTATAACTTAAATAATAGTTTCAGTTTCAGTTTCATTATAATCTGAGACTGAGCTGCACAAAAACATCAGTGTGAGTTTTTCACACTAACTCCTCCTCCTTTTACCTTTAGTTCAGTCGAGATAAGAGACAACTCCAGAAATGATCCAAATGATTCTATAAATGAAGGTGTGTGGAGTTTAAAAACACAGTGGAGCACTTCCTGTATCACCACATGATGACATCACAAGGTGGGACAGAGTGTTTTTGTGAGTTAAACATGTGAGAATGAAACAAAACACAACTCCAGGTCTGTGTGTGACGAGGAAACGACATTAAAACAGATCAGAGGGTCGAGTAATCTGGGCCGTTTAAGGTAATCTGGGCCGTTTAAGGTAATGTGGGCCCTTCACTCTGTGTTTTTACCTGCTGCTCTGGTCACAGTCCGAGTGGGCCGTCCCGTTCAGGTGCTGACACAGGACAGACCTCTTCTGGACAGTGGAGGAGGGGCTCAGACAGCGGCCCGAGCACTGAGGACGACAACAACAACAAAACAACGACAAAAACATTTACACGAGTGATACTGGACAAAAGAAATAAAACAGAATTATAAACATTTGCAGAGGACGTGACGGGGGGGACAAAGGGTCTGCTGTCCCAGAATCTGACCCTCTTCCCATGTATTTGTATTAGGGGGGCCCGTATGAGGGTTCTTGCCCCGGGCCCCCAATTTTCTGCTGACGGGCCTGATTATATGAATGATTTGTTGTTTTGAGGATTTGCAAATTGTAATATCTGACATTTGATTTATAATTTTACAAAAATGATGCAAAAAGAGCTGAGCAGAAAATTAAAAAAAAAAAAAACAATTATTACTATTTTTCCTTTTCTTTTGATTATTTAAATATCAACTGACAAATTTCTGATGCACTGCAAGAATTTATTCAGATTTTTGTTATTGAGATCCTCCCAATTATTATTATTATTTTTAATTTATGCCAATATTGTTAAATAAATAAATACCAAAAATAAAAAAATAAAAAATAATACATTAAATTCTTAATTCCAGAAATATTCACCATATTATTTATTTATATATTTTTTATTTATTATTATTTTTATTTATTAATTTTTTATTTTTTATTTGTATTTATTATTATTTATTATTATTATTTATTTATTTATTATTTATTATTATTTTTATTATTTATTATTATTTATTTATTTATTTATTTTATTTCCATTTATCACTTTACAAAACAAATGTATAAATTATGGAGTATTGTCAATCACACAAACTACAAACATGAATGTAACTAATCAGGTTGAAGTTTGATTCCTTCTATAATCCATTGGCACACTGCTGTTGTGTCTTTGGGCAAAACACGTCACCCTTGAGCCGGTGTTTGTCACAGTGAGAGAACCAGGTCAAATCAGACGAGAGTAAACTGGAGATGAACATGAACCAAACACTTTAAATCAGAGTATTTCACTTTAAAAACCCTCAGAGAGAAACACGAGCTCAGACAAAATGGATCCTTATTTCTCTCATTTTAAAAACTGAATCTCAGACTGAAGACGAGCGCAGTCACGCACTCGGACACGAATATCTGAATATTTTCTTGGTCATTAACATTAAAAAACAAAATTAATCAAACGCTTCTTCTGTGACTGTCAAAGTGAAACAAACCTGCAGCGTTTATCTGAGGAAAAACAGAATGTGTGTGTTTTTATTCTGTTTATTCTGTTTAAAGGGCCCATTTTACTCTATTAAAGGGCCCATTTTACTCTGTTAAAGGGCCCATTTTACTCTATTAAAGGGCCCATTTTACTCTATTAAAGGGCCCATGTTACTCTATTAAAGGGCCCATGTTACTCTATTAAAGGGCCCATTTTACTCTATAAAAGGGCCCATTTTACTCTATTAAAGGGCCCATTTTACTCCATTAAAGGGCCCATTTTACTCCATTAAAGGGCCCATGTTACTCTATTAAAGGGCCCATTTTACTCCATTAAAGGGCCCATTTTACTCTATTAAAGGGCCCATGTTACTCTATTAAAGGGCCCATTTTACTCTATTAAAGGGCCCATTTTACTCTATTAAAGGGCCCATTTTACTCTATTAAAGGGCCCATTTTACTCTATTAAAGGGCCCATTTTACTCCATTAAAGGGCCCATTTACTCCATTAAAGGGCCCATTTTACTCCATTAAAGGGCCCATTTTACTCCATTAAAGGGCCCATTTTACTCCATTAAAGGGCCCATTTTACTCCATTAAAGGGCCCATTTTACTCCATTAAAGGGCCCATTTTACTCCATTAAAGGGCCCATTTTACTCCATTAAAGGGCCCATTTACTCCATTAAAGGGCCCATGTTACTCTATTAAAGGGCCCATTTTACTCTATTAAAGGGCCCATTTTACTCTATTAAAGGGCCCATTTGTGTGTGTGTGTGGGGGTGTGTGTGTGTGTGTGTGGGGGTGTGTGTGTGTGTGTGTGTATCTTCGTACCTTCCCCCAGGGGCCCGTGACCCACACGGGGCAGTTGTGGGCGGTGCAGTTGTGTGTTTGTTCTGGGCGGGGCTCGTCGCAGGAGCGGGACGGGAGGGTCCGGGTGGAGCCGCGGGCGTCCAGCTGCTGACACACCACCTGTCTGTGCTTAAGCCCCGCCCCACACGAGGAGGAGGAGGAGGAGGAGGAGGAGCACTTAGACCAGTCTGACACCACCCACCTGACACACAGACACACACACACAGACACAAACACACACACCGATACACACAAACACACACAAACACAGACACAGACACAGAATCAGAAAAACGTCATTTCAAGTTGATATTTTTTATGTGAATATTTTAAAATAAATGTAGACGTTTTATTACTAAGTTGTATAGTGTTGATAATTTTGCACTGACGTCACACTGGGGGTGTTCTACATGTATGTGTATGGAGGAATGTTCAGCAGATATTATAGAGACGCAACGCACACGAGAGCAACACAGTTAAAAAAGTGATTTAAAAACGTTTATTTTCCTGTGGAGAGTGATTAACCGAAAAACTGCTGGCTAATGCTAATGCTAATGCTACTGCTAGCTTGTGACTGTGTTGTTATTTGAGAGGGACTTTTTTCATCTGTTGTAGTTCAGATAAATCAGTTCTTTCTGGTCAGATTGAGTTAAAACAAAACTCAGATTAAAGTCTAACAGAGCCTCAGACAGAGCAGTGCCTCCTGCTAGCGTCGCACCTCCACGGAAGACTCTACACCGCGATGATGTCATACTCTCAGATGGGGTCAGAGAATAACACAACATCGGCCCAAAAAATCCCAGGACAATCTTCTACGCGGACGTCCTTACTGTAAGTGAACTCGCCTCTCCACAGATCTGACTTGTAACTTGAATACTGTTTTTATGCAGATTTTGGTTTTAATATGTTAAATTCTAGGGTCTAGTAGAAATGACCCATTATTTAAAATGAGTGAATTTCCTTTTAAGATATTTACACGACTTGTAATCAATATGCAGATCAGTGTGTCGCCCCCTTCTGGCAGAACGACGTCACCGCATGAAATGACAGTGTTGGACTGGCTGCCACAAAGCATGATGGGAAAAACAGCGTGACACAGGGACCACCCGGGGGGAGCGTGAGGGCGATCCGGGGTCCAAACTCACACTGGGCGTCTGATCTGACCAAAGCTCGGAAAATATTAATAATGGAGTCGATCAAAAACACTGAAATGAAAGTGAAAGTGAAAGTGAAACCACAGACGGTGAGGTGTGAATATTTAAAGGGCCCACGTGACTCTATTCTCTTTTTTCTTCGTCAAACACAGACCTGGAATTGTGTTTTTTTTTGTTTCATCCTCACATGTTTAACACAGAAACCTGCAGATTTATAACTGAAAACACTCTGTTCCACCTTGTGATGTCATCGTGTGGTGATACAGGAAGTGCTCCACTGTGTTTTTAAACTCCACACACCTTCATTTATTGAATCGTTTGGATCATTTGAGCTAATCTGGAGTCGCTCAATTGTCTACTGAACTAAAGGTAAAAGGAGGAGGAGTTAACTTGAAAACTACCACTTGATGACATCACAAGGTGGAACGTCGCATTTTGAGCTTTGGAGATGTTACAGACTAATAAATATTATCAGATGAAGTTTAAGAGCTGAAAAGAATCAACGACAAACACAATGAGCTCAGGGTTTACGCACAAAACCAACACTTAACGAACATGTGGGTCTGATCACCGGTGATTGACAGGTGCCTTAGCCAATCAGGGACAAGTGTGAGCTGTGCGTACTGGAAATGTTAAAGAAAAAAAATCACACGGAGCTGAAAAACATGTCCGATTTCTGTTAATCTGAGGTGAGAGAAATGTGATTTTATTTGTAAATCACAGTCGACCAATGAGCTCCTTCGTTTCACACGTGTCACTGGAATAAACGGATCTGATTGGACGAGGACGAGGGACCAGACTGAGGTTAATTAATCTGTAAAAAAAACACAGACAGAGGCCAGTCCGGTTTTGCCAGGCTAGAAATAACCAACTTAAGTCTTCATTTATACTCGCTCCTGATTGGCTCTTTTGTTTCGCGCTCGAATTTCCAAATACGGTTCCTGGTCGCAGATTAGCCGCTAAAACTGCGAGCGTCGATGAGAATAATGTACGACAGGAGATTCGTACGTGGGACACTGACCTGGGGGGACAGTCCTGGGCGTTGCAGGGGACGGGGGAGCTGAGGGGTTTGGGGCGGTGTCGGCACATGGACAGGGGCGCGTCTTTACCCAGGACGGACACACAGCTGACCCTCCTCAGGCGAGTCCCTCCGCCGCCGCACGACTCGCTGCAGGTCGTCCAGTCCCCCAGACGCCAGCCGTACTCTGCACAACAACAACAAACGACGCCCGGTCACATGACGCTCATGCACGCTCACCCGCTCCGGTCACATGACGCTCACCCACTCCGGTCACATGACGCTCACGCACGCTCACCCGCTCCGGTCACATGACGCTCACCCACTCCGGTCACATGACGCTCACGCATGCTCACCCGCTCCGACATGACGTAGATCCATGTTCGTACCTCGTGACGTAGATCCGTGTTCGTACCGTGTGACGTAGATCCGTGTTCGTACCTTGTGACGTAGATCCTTGTTCGTACCTTGTGACGTAGATCCGTGTTCGTACCTTGTGACGTAGATCCGTGTTCGTACCGTGTGACGTAGATCCTTGTTCGTACCTTGTGACGTAGATACGTGTTCGTACCTTGTGACGTAGATACGTGTTCGTACCTTGTGACGTAGATCCGTGTTCGTACCTTGTGACGTAGATCCGTGTTCGTACCTTGTGACGTAGATCCGTGTTCGTACCTTGTGACGTAGATCCGTGTTCGTACCGTGTGACGTAGATCCGTGTTCGTACCTTGTGACGTAGATCCGTGTTCGTACCGTGTGACGTAGATCCGTGTTCGTACCTTGTGACGTAGATCCGTGTTCGTACCGTGTGACGTAGATCCGTGTTCGTACCTTGTGACGTAGATCCGTGTTCGTACCTTGTGACGTAGATCCGTGTTCATACCGTGTGACGTAGATCCGTGTTCGTACCTTGTGACGTAGATACGTGTTCGTACCTTGTGACGTAGATCCGTGTTCGTACCTTGTGACGTAGATCCGTGTTCGTACCTTGTGACGTAGATCCGTGTTCATACCGTGTGACGTAGATCTGTGTTCGTACCTTGTGACGTAGATCCGTGTTCGTACCTTGTGACGTAGATCCGTGTTCGTACCGTGTGACGTAGATCCGCGTTCGTACCTTGTGACGTAGATCCGTGTTCGTACCGTGTGACGTAGATCCGTGTTCGTACCTTGTGACGTAGATCCGTGTTCATACCGTGTGACGTAGATCTGTGTTCGTACCTTGTGATGTAGATCCGTGTTCGTACCTTGTGACGTAGATCCGTGTTCGTACCGTGTGACGTAGATCCGCGTTCGTACCTTGTGACGTAGATCCGTGTTCGTACCTTGTGACGTAGATCCTTGTTTCGTACCTTGTGACGTAGATCCTGTGTTCGTACCGTGTGACGTAGATCCGTGTTCGTACCTTGTGACGTAGATCCTTGTTCGTACCTTGTGACGTAGATACGTGTTCGTACCTTGTGACGTAGATCCGTGTTCGTACCGTGTGACGTAGATCCGTGTTCGTACCTTGTGACGTAGATCCGTGTTCGTACCGTAGTGACGTAGATCCTTGTTCGTACCTTGTGACGTAGATCCGTGTTCGTACCTTGTGACGTAGATCCGTGTTCGTACCGTGTGACGTAGATCCGCGTTCGTACCTTGTGACGTAGATCCGTGTTCGTACCGTGTGACGTAGATCCGTGTTCGTACCTTGTGACGTAGATCCGTGTTCATACCGTGTGACGTAGATCTGTGTTCGTACCTTGTGATGTAGATCCGTGTTCGTACCTTGTGACGTAGATCCGTGTTCGTACCGTGTGACGTAGATCCGCGTTCGTACCTTGTGACGTAGATCCGTGTTCGTACCGTGTGACGTAGATCCGTGTTCGTACCTTGTGACGTAGATCTGTGTTCGTACCTTGTGACGTAGATCCGTGTTCGTACCTTGTGACGTAGATCCGTGTTCGTACCGTGTGACGTAGATCCGTGTTCGTACCTTGTGACGTAGATCCGTGTTCGTACCTTGTGTGTGACGTAGATCCGTGTTCGTACCTTGTGACGTAGATTCGTGTTCGTACCTTGTGTGGACGTAGATCCGTGTTCGTACCTTTGTGTGTGACGTAGATCCGTGTTCGTACCTTGAGCGTGGACGTAGATCCAGGCGGTGAGGGGCTGGCGTCCGGCGCTCAGGACCGTCTCACACTGGTACCGCCCCGAGAACTGGACCTGGACCGTGCTGACCTCCAGGGCCCTCCCTCCGGCCAGAACCCTGTACCGAGGGGCAGAGGTGGGGGTGTGGTGGGTCTGATGAGGCCCCTCCTCCAGACTCTGGTTGTTAAAGGACCAGCGCACAGGGATGGAGTGATGAGGGACGACTGGACAGCCTAAAAACACAAGAAAAACAGGAGATCGATCGCGTCTGAGGTCACATTTATGTTCAAACATGGAATTCACAAAACAAAAATGGCGTCGTCACGTCCTCTCTCAAATCATTTCTTTTCTCTGACTCAGATTCGTACGTCACTTTCTTCTTCTTCCGTCTTTGTGATACAGATGGACAGCAGATTGTTGTCCTGAGCTGCTCTTGTGACAGTGTTGGTATGTTCTGTTTTGCCCAGTTACAGAATTTATTATTTTTTATTTTTTTTACACTAAGAAAAATGTTTTAGGAGAACGTTTGGGCTGTGTCTGAATGTCTCCCCCGGCCCCTGACCCCTCACTCCGTCCACATTTGTGTCGTAAATCCTGATCAGATTGGACTCGAGTCTTTATTTATCTCACGTAAACAGACTGGATTTTTAATATTTTTGTCTGAGATGTGGAAATATTCATTTATTAAAGTATAATTCTCGGGATGATGATTAAAAATTAATTCATATTTTATTCAACAGCAACAAAACAAATCAACATCGTCATTTTTCTTCAGATTTTTGTGTTTTTTTTTATTTTTGTTTTGCTCAAAGTCTCAGGATGATAAAAAATAACCCCTTAAATCAGATCAAAAGTACTTTTACTTTTCAGTCCTGTTCAAAAATATAGTGAAGTAGAAAGTACAGATACTGCTCTCAAATGTACTCAAGTAAAAGTAAAAAGTACACGCTGTAAAATGTACTTCATGATCAGATCCACAGTGAGATAAAAATCATCAGAAAAAACGAGAATGAAACACTTTAGTCGTTAGTTTGAGTCTTAACGAGTCGGACAAGTTATTTATTCAAATGTTTACGCTTTAAATCTGAGAAAAAATAACTAAAACTATCCCAGCAGAGCAAAGAAAAGCCATTAATATTGGCCTAAAAATACATAGTTCCATCTTTCTACAACACAACACAGAAGAATCTGTATCGATATCATCATCCGATACCGATCCTAGAACCGATATCTCGCCCGTCCCAGACTCAGACCACGTTTATAACATCTGTGCGTGAGGTACCTATCCTGAGGACCTCCCCAGGACGGACGTGGACGCTGGTCCCTCGACTGGACGCCATCAGGAGCCGCCTCTGGTTCAGCTCCTGGGACGCGACCGAGCGGCTCCGGCTCCCGAAGGACTCACTCCCAAAAGACTCACTTCCAAAGGACTCACTCCCAAAGGACTCACTCCCAAAGGACTCACTCCCAAAGGACTCACTCCCAAAGGACTCACTCCCAAAGGACTCAGAGACTAGAGACACAAGACATTAAAGTGGATCAGACATTTAGCTGTTTTTATGACTCTTAAAGGGCCCATATTAAACAATTTAAAGGGCCCATATTACACCTGGAGTTCTGTTTTTTTGTTTCATTCTCACATGTTTCACACACAAACCTGCAGATTTAGGCTGAGTTCTTCTCTCAAACTGAAAACACTCTGTTCCACCTTGTGATGTCATCATGTGGTGACACAGGAAGTGCTCCTCTGTGTTTTTAAACTCCACACACCTTCATTTATAGAATCATTTGGATCATTTCAGACCTAGAATTGCCACTTATCTCGACTGAACTGAAGGTAAAAGGAGGAGGAGTTCACTTGAAAACTCCCACTTGATGACATCACAAGGTGGAACGTCGCATTTTGGTCTTTGTAGATGTTACAGACGAATAATAAAGTGACTCAAACATGTGAATGAAACAAAACACAACTCCAGGTCTGTTTTTGACTCTCACAGGTGAGTTTTACCGTGGGCTGGCGGCGGCGTCTCGACCTGCAGGGCGGTGGAGGCGATGGCTTTTCCGATGGAGTTGTTGGCGAGACACGAGTAAACGCCCAGATCTGACACGGACACGTTTATGATCCAGAGAGACCCAGAGGGGAGGGGCACAGCGCCAAGGGGCAGAGGACGACCCCTCCTCAGCCAGGTCACTGCGGGCTCAGGGACGCCTGGGAACCAACAAGTACACGTTTTATCACTCCGAGTCCAAAGCCCCGCCCCCTTCACGGCGCCATCACATCACAATCAGCGTTAATGAAACTACTGCACATCACACCAGGTTTGTGAAGCTGTAGTGTGTTGTTTTGTGTCATGTTTTTGTATATTTATGGAGGATTGTCGTGTGGGAGCGTGGGTGATGTAGGCTTGTGGGCGGAGCCTCGTACGGGAGGGTTTGAATAGGGCCCGGGAGAGATCTCTAGATGACTCAAACATGTACGGACGACTCTAAAACCTCTTCACACGTGATTTTGAGGAGGAACAGTTAGAACATGGGAGAAAAATAAAAAAAAACAAACAATTTATGTCATTAAGTTGGGTTCAAGAATTCAGGATGAAAACTGTAGAACCGTTGCCGTAGCGATTAACAATTTAAAACACAATATTCTATTTTCTGAATGCGGAAAACTCCTCAGAATGTTGCACACGAGAGGAAGCAAAAACCTGTGAATAATTTAAACTGAGCTGGAGTCAGGTCAGAATCCTCCCGTAGTGTTTTATTGATACTTTGCGGCTGATGTCATCAACATTCCTCGGCGGTGTGACGCTAACTGGAGGCACTGCTCTGTCTGAGGCGTTCCATCCATCCATCCATCTTCTTCCTCTTATCCGGGGCCGGGTCGCGGGGGCAGCAGTCTAAGCAGGGACTCCCAGACTTCCCTCACCCCGGACACGTCCTCCAGCTCCTCCGGTGGGACCCCAAGGCGTTTCCAGGCCAGAGAGACATAGTCCCTCCAGCGTGTCCTGGGTCTTCCCCGGGGCCTCCTCCCGGTGGGACATGCCCAGAACACCTCCCTAGGGAGGCGTCCAGGAGGCATCCTGAGCAGATGCCCGAGCCACCTCAGCTGGTTCCTCTCAACGTGTAGGAGCAGCGGCTCTACTCCGAGCTCCTCCCGTGTGACCGAGCTCCTCACCCTATCCCTAAGGGTGCGCCCGGCCACTCTGCGGAGGAAGCCCATTTCAGCCGCTTGTATCCGCGACCTTGTCCTTTCGGTCATTACCCAGAGCTCATGACCATAGGTGAGGGTAGGAACGTAGATTGACGGTAAATCGAGAGCTTCGCCTTCCGGCTCAGCTCCTTCTTTACCACAACGGACCGATACAGCGACCGCATCACTGCAGACGCTGCACCGATCCGCCTGTCAATCTCCCGCTCCATCCTTCCCTCACTCGTGAACAAGACCCCGAGATACTTGAACTCCTCCACTTGGGGCAGGGACTCACCACCCACCCGGAGAGAGCAAACCACCTTTTTCCGGTCGAGAACCATGGCCTCAGATTTGGAGGAGCTGATTCTCATCCCAGACACTTCACACTCGGCTGCAAACCGCCCCAGTGCTGCAGGTCCTGGCTTGAAGAAGCATCAGGACAACATCATCTGCAAACAGCAGAGATGAAATCCTGTGGTTCCCAAACCAGACCCCCTCCGGCCCCTGGCTGCGCCTAGAAATTCTGTCCATAAATATAATGAACAGAACCGGTGACAAAGGGCAGCCCTGGCGGAGTCCAACATGCACCGGGAACAGGTCTGACTTACTGCCGGCAATGAACACAGCTCCTGCTCCGGTCATACAGGGACCGGACAGCCCTTAGCAAAGGGCCCCGGACCCCATACTCCCAGAGCACCCCCCAAAGGACACCACGAGGGACACGGTGGAATGCCTTCTCCAGATCCACAAAACACATGTGGACTGTGGCATACTCCCATGAGCCTCGAGGACCCGATGGAGAGTATAGAGCTGGTCCAGTGTTCCACGACCAGGACGAAAACCACACTGCTTCTCCTGGATCCGAGGTTCGACTATCGGTCGGATTCTCCTCTCCAGTACCCTGGAATAGACCTTACCGGGAAGGCTGAGGAGTGTGATTCCCCTGTAATTGGAACACACCCTCCGGTCCCCCTTCTTATACAGAGGGACCACCACCCCGGTCTGCCATTCCACAGGTACTGTCCCCGACCGCCACGCGATGTTGCAGAGACGTGTCAGCCAAGACAGTCCCACAACATCCAGAGACTTGAGGTACTCAGGACGGATCTCGTCCACCCCCGGAGCCACCGAGGAGCTTGCCAACCACCTCAGTGACTTCAGCCAGGGTGATGGACGAGTCCGCCTCTGGGTCCCCAGCCTCTGCTTCCTCCTCGGAAGACGTGACAGTGGGATTGAGGAGATCCTCAAAGTATTCCTTCCACCGCCCGACAACATCCCCAGTCGAGGTCAGCAGCTCTCCACCCGCACTGTAAACAGTGTTGGTGAAGCACTGCTTCCCCCTCCTGAGGCGTCGGACGGTTTGCCAGAATCTCTTTGAGGCCGTCCGATAGTCCTCCTCCATGGCCATGGTTTGAGGCTTTGTTAGACTTTAATCTGAGCTTTTTTTTTAACACGGTCTGACCAGAAAGGACTGATTTTTTGCTGATTTGTGCTGTTAAACAAGTCCCTCTCAAGTAACATTACAGTCACAAGCTAGCATTAGCATTAGCATTAGCATTAGCCAACAGTTATTGAGTAAACAGGACGATGAGCTCGGACTGATCACAGGCTCCTGAATATGTGCTTTTTAAATCACTTTTGTATTTTTTCTTGATGATTTTAAACACTTTTTTGCCGTTGTTCGCTAATGTATGTAATGTGTCACCATGGCAACGGCTAAATATTCCGAAATCCTGAATATAAACTAACTCTGGAACACGAGCACGGACTATTTCACGTACATAAAGAGTAGACTCAGGCTGTGTAATATTTGTAGTTGTGTTACGGACGTACCTGAGGCGGGGCAGTCCAGGGTGAGGTTGGCCCCCTGCTGGACACTGACGGTAGCGCCCACGGTGGCTCTGACGCTCCGCCCCAGGACGACGCCGCGGTCCGTGATGTTCCTCCAGGACACAGAGATGGACGGAGGCTCTGGACGGAGACGGAGGAAGCAGATCAACGCATCAGATTTTTATAGTTTATTTTAAAATATTTAAAATGGTTTAGTCCTGGTTTAGTCCTGGTTTAGTCCTGGCTTAGTCCTGGTTCAGTCCTGGTTTAGTCCTGGTTTAGTCCTGGTTTAGTCCTGGTTTAGTCCTGGTTTTGTTGACTTATTTAACTGTTCTTTCTGTCTTACATAATTCCATACATCTTTCTTCATATATTTCACGTCTTGTTTTTGTTTATAAAAGGTAAAAAGTCGTGAACATAAAGAAAAACACACTGATGAGAGGATTTTTCTAAACGTTTGACTTTTAGAGTAAATTCAACCTCAACAGACGAGACCTGAGCAACTAAAAAAACACAACTTTATTTATTCACAGAATCTCATCTGACTCATCATTTTTGCTGTATTTTTATTTATTTTTATACATTTTTTGCTTTAAATTTTAGATTTCAGAGTCCAGAAAAAAAAGTCTATTTACAGTTTTTAAATGTAATTACAAAGGCAAACGATTATTATATTTGTTGTGTTGTCCTCTGTGGTTATAAAAGTTTTTAATCACGTTGCGTTTTTGTATTTCATTTGTCCTGTCAGGGTTTAATGAGACAGAATCAGACGCACAAACTCAACACAACCACACAACAAAGTATAGAACAGGAAAAGTGTGAGACCAGACCGTGTTCCTCAGTAGTAAACACACAGATGTTCCTCACCCGCCGCCCGGAGCAGAGACGTCTCAGAGTCTGACCCGTGGACGTTGCTGCAGATGCATTTGTACTGTCCCTGGTCAGACGCTCGGGGCTGGACGATGCGGAGGACGTCGCTGTCCCACCGAACTCTGGACACACAAAAATATAACGACAAACCCTGAGGAACATCACACGGGCTTCAGTCAACGCAGAGTCTCACAAAGAAATGTCCAAAACATCCAAAAGATCCATCCACAGAGCCAATCCAGAGCGAGGATGTTCAAGGTCACGCCCCTTCCCGCCCACGCCGCTGGTTTATCAAGGAGCGGGCGCTTAGCAACGCTGTCAATCAAACCTGTTGCTAAGGCTAACAGGAGCGACCTCGGGGAAAGAAGGACCTGATTTGTGGAGCAGGTTAATACTACAGACTGTTTATGTAAATGCACAGAGCTAACCCGCTAGCTCCAAACAGGAAGTGATCACGGGCGCACTTCCTGCTCCATAGACTCATTCTGGTCTTAAATGTTTGTATTAACCCGCTTTTTTATTTCACTATTGTGTCTGTAAATCAAGATATGAACATTAATAACAGACAAATCAGACGTTTTATCTCAGACTAAAACCCTCAGAACCTCATTTCTTTTAAGTTATTTTGAGTTTATTTTTTATTTTAATTATTTATTAATTTTGTTATTTTGAATGTATTTATAATGTTTTTGTTATTTTGAGGGGTTTTTGTTTTGTTTTTTTTAAGGTCATTTTGAGATTTTATTTATTTTTTGTTATTTTGAGTTTTGTTTTGTGTTTTTTTTAAAGTTATTTTCAGTTAATTTAATTTGAGTTTGTTTTTTTGTTATTTTGAGTTCATTTGTTCATTTATTTATTTTTGTTATTTTGAGTTTTTTATTTTTATTTATTATTTTATTTATTTATTTATATATTTTATTACTTTGAGTTTGTTTTTTGATAAACAGCGCCCCCTCTGTCCTCTCTCTGTCTCTGCTGCTTCAGACTCATTCTGGTCTTAAATGTTCGTATTAACCCTCTACATGATCCTGGGGTTTTTATTTCACTATTGTGTCTGTAAATCAAGATATGAACATTAATAACAGACAAATCAGACGTTTTATCTCAGACTAAAACCCTCAGAACCTCATTTCTTTTAAGTTATTTTGAGTTTATTTTTTATTTTAATTATTTATTAATTTTGTTATTTTGAATGTATTTATAATGTTTTTGTTATTTTGAGGTGTTTTTTTTTTTTTTTTTTTTAAGGTCATTTTGAGATTTTATTTATTTTTTGTTATTTTGAGTTTTGTTTTGTGTTTTTTTTTTAAGTTATTTTTAAATTTTTTATTTTTGTTATTTTATTTATTTATTTTGTTATTTTGAATGTATTTATAATGTTTTTGTTATTTTGAGGGTTTTTGGGGTTTTTTTTTAAGTCATTTTGAGATCTTTTTTTTGTTATTTTGAGGTGTTTGTTTTATGTTTTTGTTTTTTTTAAAGTCATTTTTAGTTAATTTAATTTGAGTTTGTTTTTTGTTATTTTGAGTTCATTTATTTATTTTTGTTATTTTGAGTTTTTATTTTAATTTTTTAGTTTTTAATTTATTATTTTATTATTTTATTTATTTATTTTTATTACTTTGAGTTTGTTTTTTGATAAACAGCGCCCCCTCTGTCCTCTCTCTGTCTCTGCTGCTTCAGACTCATTCTGGTCTTAAATGTTCGTATTAACCCTCTACATGATCCTGGGGTTTTTATTTCACTATTGTGTCTGTAAATCAAGATCTGAACATTAATAACAGACAAATCAGGTCCTTCTGTCCCCGAGGTCGCTCCTGTTAGCGTTAGCAACAGGTTTGATTGACAGCGTTGCTAAGAGAAGGGGCGTTACCTTCAACATCCTCGCTCTGGATAGAACATTTTAAGACCAAAGTGACGAGTCTGACAGCCGCGTTTATGGAGAGAGGCGATCACTTCCTGTCTGGAGCGCGGCGGCTAGCGGGTTAGCTTCATCCATTTACATACACAGCCTTTGTTCTACGGGCCAGACGCAGACAGAACACTTTATTGCGCCCCCAGATGGTTTGTGAGGATCTTAATTTGCACATGCCGCTTTCCGTACGCTGGAAAACCGTCAGAAACTCCGAAAAGTCAGAGAGTTTTGTCCCGGGAGAGCTCGGGGTGAGTGGCAGCGCCGTGGGCTCCAGCTCCTGATCGTTTCCATATGAACTCCTCCATTTACATTTAAAACCGCCGCTCCGTGAGTGACACCTGCCGAGCCGCGATCTGCATTTTCAAACCAGGGAAAGAGCGCTCGCCCGTCCACCGCTCTCGCCCGTAAAACGAACGCACACGTCCTGCACGACTATGAAGTGTGCGGGTCTGTTTTTACGGCGAGTCGATGGTAAGTGCTTTTTAACGGGACAGGAACTCGATACAACGGCGCGGCGGCTCCGGACACGACGGGCTCTTCAAACGGCTAAAGAGCTGATTTTTACAGAAGCAACACAACGATTTAAAAAAGAAATATCGAATTGTGATTTTTTTTTTCCGACAAACAGTGAGATTACATTTGCATTTTGTGTTTGTGTCCAGAAGAATGAACAGAGAGGTTGAAAGAAATATAAACGAAAACAAGAATCACATTTGGACACAGCTGAACTACAGGGTGAGACGTTTATGTGCAGAATAAGACCCCAGGGAGACACAGGGAGGGCATCTGACACAAAGGGACGTGTTTGTACAGATCTAAACTACAGGGTTAGCGTCTTTTTTTTTGCAGAATAAGAACTAATAAAGTGTCTTGGAAGCGTTTAGGAGTTTGATTTTACACAAAAAGGTGAAAGTGACTGACTGGAAAAGTGTTGGCTAATGCTAATGCTAATGCTAATGCTAATGTACCCTGGTTAAAGTCAGATAATATTTCAGTTGTTTTGAAATAGTTTTGTGTCACGTTTTTATATATAAGCGTTTTTATTATGAAAACCGGACGTTTATTTGTGTTTTTGTAGAAACCGTACACAGTGTGAACACGCGCAGCTAGCTTAACGTCGCTCATTGACGCACAGAGCACAGCCTTTTCTCTCACGTGTCGGTTGAAAAGAAAGAAAAGAGGTGAGCGAATGGTTGAAGAAACGCTTTTAATTTCCTGAATCGCCCGAGTTAACCTTCTTGATCAGGTTTTTTGACTTCACTGCCGACTCTGGACGTATTCTGTGACTTCTATTCCTCGACTTTCTGACTCAAACATTGATTGAAGTTGCGAGAAAACAGAACATTTCCCAAGAGACGCTTTTATTCTTAGTTATTCTGGGCCCGTGTACGTGTGACTGTAAATGCATCGTATACTTCTTTTATATTTTTATATCCAGTGTCCGTTCTTGCTACTTCTCAGCTCCTACGAACCTAGAGGCCGTGACGTGAACGTGCTAATGCTAATGCTAATGCTAACTAGCTTGTGGCTGTAATGTTATTTGAGAGGGACTTGTTGTTTCACCTGTTGTCGTTCAGATAAGTCAGTTCTTTCTGGTCAGACTCAGATTAAAGTCTAACAGAGCCTCAGACAGAGCAGTGCCTCCAGTTAGCGTCACACCCCCCAGGGAATGTTGACATCAGCTGCAAAGGCTCAATAACAACTCCACGCAGACCAGAAACGTTCCACAGTGCAGCTTCCTCCCCGTTTCTCTCCTCATACATAAGTGATTCTCTCCGTCTGCAGCTAATGAGACGAGATTCAGCTCCAGGACTCGACGCCCCAGATTCAGATCATTTTATGCGAGTTCCCAAAAACCTGCAGCCTGTTCACTTTCCCCGCTCCCCTCTCTCGCTGGAGGAAGTGTAATTTGTGTTTCGCTGCGTCATCGCTGAGTTTGCCTGAGGAAGAGGAGCCGACGGGGACGATAAGAGCGGAAAATGTGTGTGTCCGGCTCAGAGACGGTGTAAAGAAGAGACTGAGAGAGACGTCAACACAGCGATCGGTCAAATGAAGCTCATCCAGGCTGGAGACGAGTGACATGTTTGAAATTCTGTATCATAGCAACCAAAGAGCCAATCAGGAGCGAGGATGTTGAAGGCAACGCTGTCAATCAAACCTGTTGCTAACGCTAACAGGAGCGACCTGAGTCTGAAATGAGTCTGAAGCAGCAGGGACAGAGAGAGGAGACAGATTTAAAAAAACAAACTCAAAATAACAAAAAAACACAAAAAAAAACCCTCAAAATAGCAAAAAAAACCAAAAAAAAAACCCTCAAAATAGCAAAACCTCAAAATAACAAATAATAAATAAATAAAATCAAAATAACTAAAAACAACCCTCTCAAAATAACGGAAAAAAACACAAAAAAACTAAAAATAACAAATAATAAATAAATGAACTCAATACAACTCAAAATTACAAATAATAAATAAATAAACATCAAATAACTAAAAACACCCTCTCAAAATAACGGAAAAAAACACAAAAAAACTAAAAATAACAAATAATAAATAAATGAACTCAATACAACTAAAAAAAAAAAAAAAAATTAAAATAACAAAAATCAACACAAAAAACTCAAAATAACTTAAAAAAACTCAAAATAACAAAAAAATAAATAAATGAATTCAAAATAACCTAAAAAAAACAAAACTCGAAATAACAAAACAAAAAAACAAAAAAAAAATCAAAATAACAAACAATAAATAAATGAAATCAAAATAACTAAAAAAAAAAAACCCTCTCAAAATAACGGAAAAACACAAAAAAGAAAAATCAAAATAACAAAAAAATAAATAAATGAATTCAAAATGACCTAAACCCCCCCCCAAAAAAAAACAAAACTCGAAATAACAAAAAATAAAAAATAAAATAAAAAAATGAACTCAAAATAACTTAAAAAATGAGATAAAACATGTGTGATGTGTCTGTTATTAATGTTCATGTCTTGATTTACAGACACAATAGTGAAATAAAAACCCCAGGATCATGTAGAGGGTTAATACGAACATTTAAGACCAGAATGATGATGTCGATGGAGCAGGAAGTGCGCCATGATCACTTCCTGTTTGTCCATTTATTTAACAGTGACACACTAAGATCTGAGCTGTAGACGGTTGAATAAATAGCTTCATTCTGATATTTATTTCATGTTTTTAATGATCCCGTCTCTCTCTGTTTACTTTCACTTTCCCCGTGTCTTGTTTGTCGCTTGTTCGGGATCAGATGTGTGTCATGTCTGCTCGCTCTCGCCCCCTGCTGCTCACAGACGCCTCCTCTTTGATCACCAGCTGAAGGCAGTTTGTCTGAGCGCGTTTCATCTCGTCGCTCTCGTTTTAAATAAATAAATAAATATAAACACGGCGTCTTAGCAGCACCTGCCGTTTGAGCGGAACGAGCAGAACCGCGAGACGCTGCCGTGATGTGGCGGGGGGAAATGGAGCCAAAAGTGCGTCCATGGGCTGTACCTGCTGTTCCGTCGCAGGAGGCTTCCGTCTTTGCTCCACACGACCTTTGGCCTTGGGAGTCCCCGAGCAGGACACAGCAGCGTGAGGGAGCGCGTGGTGTTGGTCAGGAGAGCGTTTTGTCCGATGGAGATGTTTAAGTTCTTCTGTAGAATCCAGGGAACTCTCCGCTGCGGTCGGACTATCAGAGGTTTACCCAGGACCAGCTCCACCGTGGACGACTCCGACCAGTTTGACGAGGACTCTACAGAACAAAAGACAACAAAATACAGAAATCAACCCTGGTTCAGTCCTGGTTTAGTCCTGGTTTAGTCCTGGTTTAGTCGGTTTAGTTGGTTTGTTTTGTTTTGTTTTATTTTATTTTATTTTAGCATTATTTTTTATTTATTTTATTTGATTTTTTATTAGATTTTTTTATTTTATTTTTTATCTTTATTTTATTTCATTTCATTAATTTATTTTTTTTATTTTTTTATTTTTTTTTATTTTAGCATTATTTTTATTTATTTTATTTTTATTTATTGTATTTTTTATCTTTATTTTATTTCATTTCATTAATTAATTTATTTTATTATTTTCTTTTATTTTAGCATTATTTGTATTTATTTTATTTTTTATTTTATTTTTTAATTTTATATTTATATTTATTTTATTTCATTTCATTAATTTATTTATTTTATTTTAATTTTTTAAGTTTTTGTTTTTTGTTTTTATTTTATGTAATTTTAATTCTAATTTATTTATTATATCAGTACAGCCTTTTTGTAATTTCCATTTATTAGAACAGATCTGACTCCGCTCCAAACCCAGCACTGGGAGAAGTACTGCACTTTGTACTGCATTTTGTTACTTAAGTAAAAGTACAGATACTGGAGCGAAAAAATACTCAAGTAAAAGTAAAATCACATGACCAAATCTACTTAAATAAAAGTATTAAAGTATCTGTTTAAAAATGAAAAAGGGTGAAACAGTAAAAGTATATTGTACAGGGATATTTACTCCATGTTTTATCAGTTTCACTTTCGTTTTTGTGGCTCTGAGTCCAAAGCCCCGCCCCCTTCACGGCGCTATCACATCACAATCAGCGTTAATGAAACTACTGCACATCACACCAGGTTTGTGAAGCTGTAGTGTGTTGTTTTGTGTCATGTTTTTGTATATTTATGGAGGATTGTCGTGTGGGAGCGTGGGTGACGTAGGCTTGTGGGCGGAGCCTCGTAAAGGAGGGTTTGAACAGGGCCCCGGGAGAGATCTCTAGATTACTCAAACATGCATGGACGACTCTAAAACCTCTTCACACGTGTTTTTGACGAGGAGCAGAGTTAGAACATGGGAGAAAAATACAAAAAAACAAACAATTTATGTCATTAAGTTGAGTTCAAAGAATTCAGGATGAAAACTGTAGAACCGTTGCCGTAGCGATTAACAATTTAAAAGACAATATTCTATTTTCTGAATGCGGAAAACTCCTCAGAATGTTGCACACGAGAGGAAGCAAAAACCTGTGAATAATTTAAACTGAGCTGGAGTCAGGTCAGAATCCTCCCGTAGTGTTTTATTGATACGTCGCAGCTGATGTCATCAACATTCCTCGGCGGTGTGACGCTAACTGGAGGCACTGCTCTGTCTGAGGCGTTGTTAGACTTTAATCCATCCATCCATCCATTTTCTTCCGCTTATCCGGGGCCGGGTCGCGGGGGCAGCAGTCTAAGCAGGGACTCCCAGACTTCCCTCACCCCGGACATGTCCTCCAGCTCCTCCGGTGGGACCCCAAGGCGTTCCCAGGCCAGCCGAGAGACATAGTCCCTCCAGCGTGTCCTGGGTCTTCCCCGGGGCCTCCTCCCGGTGGGACATGCCCAGAAACACCTCCCTAGGGAGGCGTCCAGGAGGCATCCTGAGCAGATGCCCGAGCCACCTCAGCTGGTTCCTCTCAACGTGTAGGAGCAGCGGCTCTACTCCGAGCTCCTCCCGTGTGACCGAGCTCCTCACCCTATCCCTAAGGGTGCGCCCGGCCACTCTGCGGAGGAAACCCATTTCGGCCGCTTGTATCCGCGATCTTGTCCTTTCGGTCATTACCCAAAGCTCATGACCATAGGTGAGGGTAGGAACGTAGATTGACCGGTAAATCGAGAGCTTCGCCTTCCGGCTCAGCTCCTTCTTTACCACAACGGACCGATACAGCGACCGCATCACTGCAGACGCTGCACCGATCCGCCTGTCAATCTCACGCTCCATCCTTCCCTCACTCGTGAACAAGACCCCGAGATACTTGAACTCCTCCACTTGGGGCAGAGACTCACCACCCACCCGGAGAGAGCAAACCACCTTTTTCCGGTCGAGAACCATGGCCTCGGATTTGGAGGAGCTGATTCTCATCCCAGCCGCTTCACACTCGGCTGCAAACCGCCCCAGTGCTGCAGGTCCTGGCTCGAAGAAGCCATCAGGACAACATCATCTGCAAACAGCAGAGATGAAATCCTGTGGTTCCCAAACCAGGCCCCCTCCGGCCCCTGGCTGCGCCTAGAAATTCTGTCCATAAATATAATGAACAGAACCGGTGACAAAGGGCAGCCCTGGCGGAGTCCAACATGCACTGGGAACAGGTCTGACTTACTGCCGGCAATGCGAACACAGCTCCTGCTCCGGTCATACAGGGACCGGACAGCCCTTAGCAAAGAGCCCCGGACCCCATACTCCCAGAGCACCCCCCAAAGGACACCACGAGGGACACGGTCGAATGCCTTCTCCAGATCCACAAAACACATGTGGACTGGTTGGGCATACTCCCATGAACCCTCGAGGACCCGATGGAGAGTATAGAGCTGGTCCAGTGTTCCACGACCAGGACGAAAACCACACTGCTCCTCCTGAATCCGAGGTTCGACCATCGGTCGGATTCTCCTCTCCAGCACCCTGGAATAGACCTTACCGGGAAGGCTGAGGAGTGTGATTCCCCTGTAATTGGAACACACCCTCCGGTCCCCCTTCTTATACAGAGGGACCACCACCCCGGTCTGCCATTCCACAGGTACTGTCCCCGACCGCCACGCGATGTTGCAGAGACGTGTCAGCCAAGACAGTCCCACAACATCCAGAGACTTGAGGTACTCAGGACGGATCTCATCCACCCCCGGAGCCTTGCCACCGAGGAGCTTGCCAACCACCTCAGTGACTTCAGCCAGGGTGATGGACGAGTCCGCCTCTGGGTCCCCAGTCTCTGCTTCCTCCTCTGAAGACGTGACAGTGGGATTGAGGAGATCCTCAAAGTATTCCTTCCACCGCCCGACAACATCCCCAGTCGAGGTCAGCAGCTCTCCACCCGCACTGTAAACAGTGTTGGTGAAGCACTGCTTCCCCCTCCTGAGGCGTCGGACGGTTTGCCAGAATCTCTTTGAGGCCGTCCGATAGTCCTCCTCCATGGCCTCCCCGAACTCCTCCCAACCCCGAGTTTTTGCCTCTGTGACTGCCCGAGCCGCGGCACGCTTGGCCCGCCGGTACTCATCAGCTGCCTCAGGAGTCCCACGAGCCAACAAGGCTCGATAGGACTCCTTCTTCAGCTTGACGGCATCCCTTACTTCCGGTGTCCACCACCGGGTTCGGGGATTGCCGCCGCGACAAGCACCACAGACCTTACGACCACAGCTACGAGCAGCCGCATCAACAATAGAGGTGGAGAACATGGCCCACTTGGAGTCCATGTCTCCAACCTCCCCCGGGATCAGGGAGAAGCTCTCCCGGAGGTGGGAGTTGAAGACCCCCCTGACAGAGGGCTCCGCCAGACGTTCCCAGCAGACCCTCACAATACGCTTGGGCCTGCCAGGTCTGTCCGGCTTCCTCCTCCGCCAGCGGATCCAACTCACCACCAGGTGGTGATCAGTTGACAGCTCAGCCCCTCTCTTCACCCGAGTGTCCAAGACACGCGGTCGGAGGTCAGATGACACGACAACAAAGTCGATCATCGACCTCTGACCTAGAGTGTCCTGGTGCCATGTGCACCGATGGACACCCTTGTGCTCGAACATGGTGTTTGTTATGGACAAGCTGTGACTAGCACAGAAGTCCAATAACAAAACACCGCTCGGGTTCAGATCGGGGAGGCCGTTCCTCCCAATCACGCCCCTCCAAGTGTCACTGTCATTACCCACATGGGCGTTGAAGTCCCCCAGGAGAACAACGGAGTCCCCGGTTGGTGCACTGTCTAGTACCCCTCCCAGGGACTCCAAGAAGGCCGGGTACTCTGCACTGCTGTTTGGCCCGTAGGCCGACACAACAGTGAGAGACCTGTCCCCGACCCGAAGGCGCAGGGACGCGACCCTCTCGTTCACCGGAGTGAACCCCAACACGCAGCGGCTGAGCTGTGGGGCAATGAGCAAGCCCACACCAGCTCGCCGCCGCTCCCCGCGGGCAACGCCAGAGAAATGGAGAGTCCAACCCCTCTCAAGAAGTTGGGTTCCAGAGCCCAAGCTGTGCGTGGAGGTGAGGCCGACTATATCTAGCCGGTAACGCTCAACCTCCCGCACAAGCTCAGGCTCCTTCCCCCCCAGCGAGGTGACATTCCATGTCCCCAGAGCTAGTCTCCATGTCCGGAGATCCGGTCGTCGAGGTCCCCGCCTTCGACTGCTACCCGGATCTCTCCGCACCCGCCCCTCATGGCTCCTCCCGCAGGTGGTGGGTCCACGGGAGGACGGCCCCACGTCGTTTCTTCGGGCTGGGCCCGACCGGGCCCCGTGGGGAAAGGCCCGGCCACCAGGCGCTCGCTGCCGAGCACCCACCCCAGGCCTGGCTCCAGGGTGGGGCCCCGGTAACGCCAGTCCGGGCGACGTAACCGGCCTTGATCTTTTACTTTCCATGCTGGGCTTCTGAACCGCTCTTAGTCAGACCCGTCTCCCAGGACCTGTTTGCCATGGGTGACCCTACCAGGGGCATGAAGCCCCCGACAACATAGCTCCCAGGATCATTCGGGTGCTCAAACCCCTCCACCACGTTAAGGTGGCGGTTCGGGGGAGGGGTAGACTTTAATCTGAGCTTTTTTTTTTAACACAGTCTGACCAGAAAGGACTGATTTTTTGCTGATTTGTGCTGTTAAACAAGTCCCTCTCAAGTAACATTACAGTCACAAGCTAGCATTAGCATTAGCATTAGCATTAGCCAACAGTTATTGAGTAATTTTTCTGCGTAAAATCAAACTCATAAACAGGACGATGAGCTCGGACTGATCACAGGCTCCTGAATATGTGTATTTTAAATCACTTTTGTATTTTTTCTTGATGATTTTAAACACTTTTTTGCCGTTGTTCGCTAATGTATGTAATGTGTCACCATGGCAACGGCTAAATATTCCGAAATCCTGAATATAAACTAACTCTGGAACGCGAGCACGGACTATTTCACGTACATAAAGAGTAGACTCAGGCTGTGTAATATTTGTAGTTGTGTTATGGACGTACCTGAGGCGGGGCAGTCCAGGGTGAGGTTGGCCCCCTGATGGACACTGACGGTAGCGCCCACGGTGGCTCTGACGCTCCGCCCCAGGACGACTTCGCGGCACGTGATGTTCCTCAAGGACACAGAGATGGACGGAGGCTCTGGACGGAGACGGAGGAAGCATCAGATTTTATAGTTTATTTTAAAATATTCAACATTTAATTCAGGTTCAAGACGAACAAAATGAGACTGATAATAACTCTGAACTTGTTTTAGATTTTGTGATATCTCCTTGACCCTTTGACCCTTTGACCCTTTGACCCTGTTTGCGCTCGTGTCTCGTCCCTGAGGCTGAAGTGAAACCATCAGAGACGTGAAGCCGAGAGAAGGACGAGGGTTTGAGCTGCACAAAGAGACGACACCGACGACCTGAACGTGAAATAAAACACACTGAGTCCAGTTATTTCACTTTTTTCATTTCTACATAAGTCCAGGTTTAGTCCTGCTTTAGTCCTGGTTTAGTCCTGGTTTAGGTAATAGCTGAAAGAACAAGATGGTTGAAAAAAGCATGGAGGAGCAGCAGCTCTACTCCGAGCTCCTCCCATGTGACTGAGCTCCTCCCCCTCTCTCTAAAGGAGCGCCCCCTGTGGAGGAAACTCATTAAACCTTTTGTCTCCGCCATCTCGTCCTTTCGGTCGAAATATCCAGACGTACAAAAACATTTACCATCTGCAGTTCTCCTCCAGACCAGAGAGGGCGGCGTGTCCGTGAGCATTGAGGCGATGAGTTTAGCCGCTTCGTCCGCCGCGCGCTCAGTCCTCAGCTTGTTGGCGTCGGCGTGCAGCGTGATTTTGATCAGTCTGTCCTTCACCTGCGGCTGCAGTGACACGTCCTGGACTCCAGGGGGCAGCAGCACCACGGGGACACTGACCCAGGACCAGTGTGTCCAGTGTGTGCGGCAGCTCAGCCGGAAGTCGTCCCAACTCGGAGACGGGGGCCGCGGAGACGGAGACGGAGCTGCGGACGGATGGGACGGGTTATGACATCACAACATTAACTCCGCCCTGTTGAGCTTGTGTCTCTATGGTTCTCATCTCTGTGGATCATTATAATTTACACATTTAAATATATTCATCTGAAAACACTAGAAAACTGCAGTAGTATTAGGTAGTAGTAGTAAAAAGTAGTAAGTGGTAATAGTAACAGTAGCAGTAGAAGTAGTGGTAATAGTTAGTAGTAGTAAGCAGTAAGTAGTAGTAAGAAGTAGTAAGTAGTAATAGTAAAAAGTAGTAGTAATAGTAGTAGTAGTAGTAAGTAGTAAGTAGTAGTAGTAGTAGTAGTTGTAGTAGTAGTAGTAAGTAAAAGTAGTAAGTAGTAGTGGTAGTAGTAGTTGTAATAAGTAGTAGTAGTAGTAGTTGTAATAAGTAGTAGTTGTAATTAGTAGTAGTAGTAGTAGTTGTAATAAGTAGTAGTTGTAGTAAGTAGTGGTTGTAATAAGTAGTAGCAGTAGTAGTAGCAATAGTAGTAGTAGTAGTAGACTAGTACTAGTCTTTCATATGAATTATTATAAATTTGTATAAAGGCGATTATCACAGTAATATTACACAATACTACATAATACTACACAATACTACACAT
The DNA here is from genome assembly GCF_009829125.3 of Periophthalmus magnuspinnatus. Taxonomy (NCBI): domain Eukaryota; kingdom Metazoa; phylum Chordata; class Actinopteri; order Gobiiformes; family Gobiidae; genus Periophthalmus; species Periophthalmus magnuspinnatus. The sequence goes on along the minus strand of NC_047128.1, from coordinate 671,851 downwards.
ACTTTTTCCCGTGTGTATTCTCCATTGGACATGACCAAACTGCAGTGTGACATCACTGACCTTTCACACGTGTCCTGCTGTCTGGACCAATCAGCTGCAGAGTAAAGATCTCGGAGGCGGGGCCTGCCTCACACCTGTACACGCCCACGTGCTCGGGGCCCAGGTGTTGGATCTTCAGCGCTCCAGACCTGTTGATCCACACAGAGCCGTTAATCCTGGTCCTGTCTTTGTACCAGACGACGGACGCTTTGGGGAACTTCTTCACGGGACAGCGGACGATCAGAGAAGTGCGGGGCAGGAGGTAAGAGTGCCCCCCGATGGTGAGCTGGAGGCGCCGCACGTGTCGGGTTTGGACGTACACGGCGTGACGGGACTGTATGAACGGGCAACGCTTCACCTGAGAATGCGGCGGGTACGAGAGCTGCATCACCTTCTTTGGCTCTGTTTAAAAAAGACAAACACACAAACCTGCACATTTAGGCTGAGCTCTTCTCTCAAACTGAAAACACTCTGTTCCACCTTGTGATGTCATCATGTGGTGATACAGGAAGTGCTCCACTGTGTTTTTAAACTCCACACACCTTCATTTATAGAATCATTTGGATCATTTCAGTCCTGGAGTTGTCTCTTATCTCGACTCAACTAAAGGTAAAAGGAGGAGGAGTTAACTTGAAAACTCCCACCTGATGACATCACAAAGTGGAACGCCGCATTTTGATCTTTGTAGATGTTACACACTAATAATAAAGTGTGATTCAAACATGTGTGAATGGAACAAAACACAACTCCAGGTCTGTTTGTGATGCTCTGACACTGTTCTAACGTGGATTAAAGATACAAGACTCCATTTTGTTCGTTTTGTTCTTTTAATTACATTTTTTAAAGTCAGATTCTTCAAACTCCACCGGAAAACTCCTTCAGATAAATTCTCTTTCCCATTAATAATCGTTCATATCTCTCAGCGCTTCCTCCTGCGTCGACCCGGAGCAGAGCCTACACACACACACCGCGCTCATTAGCATTACATTAGCGTAGCAGTACATTAGCGTAGCATCACGTTAGCCGCCGCGGTGCTCTCCCCTTTCACTCGGCGCTCACAGGAGGCCGCTCTGAACGCGAGATAAGACCCGCTGCCTTTCCAAAGTTCAAGCCGTAATCCCCGGACCATTTACGTTCAAAGTGGGAACGGGATCTGCTGATGAGGAGATACGCCGCGCCTCAAGGCATTCTGGGTAATTTGGGCCGTGATGTATACAAATATGGCAGTTCAAAAGACGCTAATCTGTCAGTTCAACATATGCGGCAGAAACAAAACGGCTGAGTTAACGTTTAAAGGAGCGACCGGGGGTGACACACAGGATCTGGAGGTTGGGGAGTTCAAATCCCACTCTGTGCTGTTACTGTACCTTTGAGCAAGACACGTCACCCATCTGGTCTGTGTGAGTGTCATGCGTGTGACTTAACCCGGGTTTGGACCTGGTTTAGTCAGTGTTTCTTTATAAAATACCTTAAGTCCATCTGTTTTTTGTTTTTTGTTTGTTTGTTTTTTTGTTTTGTTTTGTTTTATTTTATTTTATTTTAGTATTATTTTTTATTTATTTGATTTGATTTTTATTAGATTTTTTATTTTATTTTTTATCTTTATTTTATTTCATTTCATTAATTATTTATTTATTTTTTATTTTTTTTATTTTAGCATTATTTTTATTTATTTTATTTTTATTTATTTTATTTTTTATCTTTATTTTATTTCATTTCATTAATTAATTTATTTAATTTTTTTATTTTATTTTAGCATTATTTTAATTAGTTTTTTAAATTTATTTTTATATTTATTTTATTTCATTTCATTAATTAATTTATTTTATTTTAATTTTTAAATTTTTTCTTTTTTGTTTTTATTTTATGTAATTTTAATTCTAATTTATTTATTATATCAGTACAGCCTTTTTGTAATTTCCATTTATTAGAACAGATCTGACTCCGCTCCAAACCCAGCACTGGAAGAAGTACTGCATTTTGTACTGCATTTTGTTACTTAAGTAAAAGTACAGATACTGGAGCGAAAAAATACTCAAGTAAAACTAAAAGTAAAATCACATGACCAAATCTACTTAAATAAAAGTATTAAAGTATCTGTTTAAAAATGAAACAGGGTGAAACAGTAAAAGTATATTGTACAGGGGTATTTACTCCATGTTTTATCAGTTTCACTTTCGTTTTTGTGGCTCTGAGTCCAAAGCCCCGCCCCCTTCACGGCGCTATCACATCACAATCAGCGTTAATGAAACTACTGCACATCACACCAGGTTTGTGAAGCTGTAGTGTGTTGTTTTGTGTCATGTTTTTGTATATTTATGGAGGATTGTCGTGTGGGAGCGTGGGTGATGTAGGCTTGTGGGCGGAGCCTCGTACAGGAGGGTTTGAACAGGGCCTGGGGGAGATCTCTAGATTACTCAAACCTCTTCACACATGTCTTTAATGAGGGACAGTGTCAGAACATGCGTCTTTAAATCCGTGTTTTCCTCTTTCTCGTCTTATTTCTGTCCCGTTAACTTTCCTCGCGCGGAGTCACTGAGCTCTCCCGCCGCAGACGCCATCGTGACGCAAGAAAACGCTTCGCCAAGGAAAGAAATACAGAAGTTTGAATCGGCGTCAGCGACACAACAGAACGACTCAAAGAAAAAGAAAAATAAGCATTTGTCAGAGACGCGAGGTTCCATTAAACTAAAGCCTCTTTTGTAGTCCTTGAGCGCGACGGCGAGCTCGGGCGGCGTGCGCGGCTGCTCGTTGAGATAAATGGCAGAAAAGCCCCCAAAGCGGCGTTACCATTAGGAGTTTTGTGTTTCCCTGAGCTTCTGTAATGAATCAGCAGGATTGAGTTTGAAAAGAAACAAGACGAAAAGGACTTAAAACGCCAGGATTAGCCACGAACAAGACGTGTCCACAGATTAAACGAGGAAAAAACACAAAAGGTACAACATGTCGGTCTAAAGAGTCTGCGGACGCCACGCTCCAACTTCAGGAGGGTTTGAATATGCTAACATGAGGGACTATTGTGTCTGTCAGCGCCTTTCACTGGATTTATGAAACGTTTTTAAAGAAATATGATACGGACAAGACAAGATCATGATGGTCTATGGATAAAAGCTGAACGATACAGAGGAGGAGAGGAGGAGAGAGAGGAGGAGAGAGGGAGGGAGGAGAGAGGAAGAGAGAAAGAAGAGAGGAGGAGACAAAAAGAGGAGACGAGCAGCGAGAAAGAGGAGAGGAGGAGAGAGAAGAGGGAGGAGAGAGGGAGGGAGGGAGGAGAGAGGAGGAGACAAAAAGAGGAGATGAGCAGCGAGAAAGAGGACAGGGGGAGAGAGGAGAGCGGAAGAGGAGAGGATGAGACAAAGAGAGGCGAGGAGGAGAGAGACAGAGGCTAGGAAGAGAGAGGGAGGGAGAAGAGGAGAGAGAAGGAGACGAGGAGAGGAGGAAAGAGGAGGAGAGAGGAGAGAGAGGGAGGAGGAGAGAGCAAGAGGAAAGGAGACGACAAAGAGACAAGAAGAGCATTGAGAAAGAGGACAGGAGGAGGGAGGGAGAGGAGGAGTGAGAAAGAGGAGAGGAGGAGAGAGGAGAGAGGGGGAGGAGAGAGGAAGAGGAGTGGAGAAGAAAGGAGGGGACAAAGTGAGGAGAGAAAGAAACAGGCAGTAAAGGAAGGAGAGAAGGAGAAGAGGATGAGAAAGAGAGAGGAAGAGGAGGAGAAAGGGACTGACGAAGGAGGAGAGAGGGAGTAAGAGAGAGAGGGAGGGACAGAGAGGAGATGAGGAGAGAGGGAGAAGAGAAGAAGAGGCTAAGAGAGGAGAGGAGCAGCGAAAAAGAGCAGAGGAGGAGCAGAGGAGGAGCAGATCTCTGACTCCAGATCTCCTGATCGTCTCGTCTAAAAACTGTGTCTAGAACAAATGGAACAAAAACTTCACAAAAATGGAATCGATCTGAAGGAAAAAACCACAGCAGAACTTTAATAATGAGACACAAACATTTACACACATGACCCTGGATTTAGATTTAAATGTTTAAATGTTTAAATGGAGCTGTGCAGGTTTGGTTCAGTCGAGATAAGAGACAACTCCAGGGTCTGAAATGATCCAAATGATTCTATAAATGAAGGTGTGTGGAGTTTAAAAACACAGTGGAGCACTTCCTGTATCACCACATGATGACATCACAAGGTGGAACAGAGTGTTTTCAGTTTGAGAGAAGAACATTTCACATTTGAATGTCGTGTTCTTACTTGGACAGGGCATCATGCGACAGGCCCGTATGAGCGGAGGAGAGGACAGTCCACTGCACTTGTCCCAGGACAGAGACAGGACCTGAGCCGAGGACGAGAGCTGAAGACACTGAGGCTCTCTGCGCTGGACGCCCAGACCGCACGACACGGAGCACTGACCACGACAAACAACACAATAAACAACAGAATAAAGAACACAACAAACAACACAACAAACACAACAAACAACAAAATAAACAACAGAATAAAAACTGACTGAAAAACAAACAGCTAAATAAATATAATAACTGCACCAACTTCAGTGGATAAAAAGCACAGAAAAAGTGAAATATTTCTGGATTTTTTGTGTCAACCTGGAGATGAACCACAGACTGAGTGAAGACGTGAGTGAGACGTCACAGCTTCAGCTCAAATGAAGCTCATCGAGGCTGGAGCGGATGTAGCGGCTCTGGAGCACGTTTACAATGTTCTGACCAAATCAGACTGATCAAATAGATAAACTCAGTGCCTGTGTGAAGGACATCAAAACCTGGATGACCTTGAATTACCTGCTCTTAAATCCTGAAAAAACAGAGGTCATTGTCGTTGGTCCCAAAGGTCAAAGAGATTCTCTGTCAGACCAGATAATCTCACTCGACAATGTGAATATAGCTTCTAGCCCTACTGTAAAAAATCTTGGAGTCCTATTTGATCAAAATCTCTCATTCACAGCCCATATAAACCTAGCTTGTAAAACCGCATACTTTCACCTGCGAAATATAACTAAAATTAGAAATATTTTACCTAAAAACGATGCTGAAAAACTCATCCATGCATTTGTTACTTCCAGACTTGATTACTGTAATTCTCTGCTCGCCGCCTGCCCCAAAAGTACTATAAAGTACTATAAAGTACTATAAAGTACTATAAAGTACTATAAAGTACTATAAAGTACTATAAAGTACTATAAAGTACTATAAGGAGCCTCCAGTTGGTCCAAAATGCAGCGGCCAGAGTCCTAACAGGAACTAAAAGAAGAGACCACATCAGTCCTGTACTAAAATATCTGCACTGGCTTCCTGTCGAGCTTAGAATCAAATTCAAAGTCGTCCTCCTGACATACAAAGCCCTAAATGGTTTGGCCCCATCCTATCTGCAAGATGCTATTGTCCCGTACCAGCCAAACAGAGCACTCCGCTCTCAGAATGCAGGACTATTAGTGGTTCCTAGAGTGTCCAAAAGTACAGTGGGAGGGAGAGCATTCAGTTACCAAGCTCCTGTGCTATGGAATCAACTCCCTGCTGATGTTAAACAGGCCCCCACAGTCTCTGTATTTAAGACCAGGCTTAAAACCTTCCTCTTCGGTATAGCGTATGACCAGGTTACTTAGTGAGGGAGTTAGGGACATTAAACCCGGGATAAGATAAGCTGCAGTAGGAGTAACTAGCTGGGGGAAGTATGGCAACCTGAGCACTGTCCTCTACTTTGTCCCTATTTTCTCATCAGCAATGCTATTCACATGTTGTCCCCTGTCCCACTCCCCCTGTGGAGTGTATCTCTTTCAGATGCCCCGATGACAGATGGACCCTCTCCTCATCCTCGCCTGGCTCTCCTCCTCCTCGTCTGGTCTTCCTCCCCCTCGCCTGGCAGATTTCTTATGTTGTCTGATTTTCCTGTTGTGTCTGATTCTTCCTGTTGTTTTGTTTTTTGTGTCTTGGCGGCACGGTGACTGAGTGCCTCACTCATGTCTCACAGCAAGAAGGTTGGTTCGATCCCCGGGTCACCAGGCCTTTCTGTGTGGAGTTTTTCATGTTTCTCCTCGTGTCTGGATGGGTTTCCTCCGGGTACTCCGGTTTCCCCCATCAACCAAAACATGAACGCCCTTCGAGACAACTGTTGTTGTGATTTTGGGCGTTACAAAAATAAATGAATTGAATTGAATTGAATTGACCACGAGTATCATAGCAACCAATGAGACGACAGCTGTCAATCAAACCTGTCGCTAACGGCAGCAGGAGCGACCTCACCGCTGAGTCTGGGTCTGTGTGTCGTTCAAACACTTTTCCTCCTCCTCCACCGGAGCGTTTCAGTCCTCACGGCGTGTTTAGCCACAAGTGAAAGACGTCTGTGTACAGGTGAAGTGTGTGTGTGTGTGTGTGTGTTTTGTTCTTGAAGCTCGTTGTCATGGCGATAAGTCACTTCTCAGCTGATGGAGTCTGACGATGCTCGGTGTGTGTGACCGACAAGAAAGAAGGAAATAAACACAACTAAACCTCGAGCCACCGGGGGGCGCTCCACAGAGACACCCACTGTGAAAACCACCTTAAAGTTAATCGGATTATGATGATCTTTTTGTTTGCTTGATTTGTTCATGTTGTGGTTTTAAGGGGGCGACTGTGGCTCAGTTGGTAGAGCGTTTGTCCATTGATCTGAAGGTTGACGCTCTCGACATAAACATCACAAACTTTCCTCGCCTCGCCTATAGTTTTGCCGATATATTTTTAGTATTTTTAGTAAGTTTAAGTATCGTCGTATCAACTTTTCAGCTTTAGGAGTTTAGTTTTCTTCTTCCCGCTTCTTTTTTCGAGCTTATATAAGAACAAATGTGTAAAATGTGCTTTAAATAATTGAAAATAAATCATAAATCAGCGTCAATATTATCGTTTATCGTCTATAGTTTCTTCAGCGATATATCAAACTCCAAACTTTATTATCGCGTCTAGGTCTAAATAAAACACCCCGCTCCTCCGCGTCTCACCCTGCTCCATTCCCCTCCGCTGATGTAGGGGGCGCAGTCCGTGTTGGCGCAGGAGCGTGTGCTGTTGGGGGCGTCGTCTCCGCACCCCCTCGCCGTCCTGTAGGCCCCGGTGGACAGCAGCTGTTTACAGAAGACCTTTCGAAACTGCAAACCGCCGCCGCACGACTGGGAGCACTGGGACCAGACAAACAGCAGGACGTTTACACATTTATGAGGAAAAAAAACAATTAAAAACACAATTAAAGACGCTCGGGAAAAACAAACAGACACGAGATTAGCGAGAAATAATGAGGATAAGATGAATTTAGCTCGGCTCGGTTCAAAGTCTACAGTAAAAACGACAATCTATGGGTTTAAAAAAGATGAAAAGTCAGGACTGTTAGCGTCGCAGTTAACTATTTATATAAAATACTGTAATAAGTCCTCAATATGGCGCCGATTGATACGAATCTCTGAGCGAAACTACAGCTAAAATGTTAAAATCAGTTAGATCAGCGCCAGAAACTTAGCAAATGAAAAATATAAAATCCATAAACCGGACAAAAAGTTGTAGGAGTGAAGTCGTTTGGCTGAAAGGAGGAGCTAACGACGCTGAAGCTAACACACCTGAGTCGTACATAGCGTCGTCTATAGCTCCATCTTCAGACTCAGAAAGCAAAACAAAGAAAACAACAGGGCTAGCCACGATGCTAATAGTGTGAAATGACTCATTAGGGGCTTGAATGACTGCGCTAGCTCCTGCAGCGATTGTTTTTTCAGGAGGAAACGTCCATCTCTGTGCATGTTTACGTTTATGTGGAGCTAGCGTCGGTCCAGCTCCGCCTCGTTTCAACTTCTGGTTTATAGGCGACATTTTGAGGACTTTTTTTTTTTTTTTATCATTCTAAAGGTTTATTATTGTGTTTTGAGTGAACTGCTTTGGCAACAATACTACTTTTTTAATTTTATTTTTTGCCTGGGATCCAGAACACACACTTTTTTCAGATTGGAGTGATTGACAGGTGAACGAGCCAATCAGAGACAGGCGTGGTCCGTCCGCATCAGAAAAATCAAAAAAAAAAAAAAAAAAAAAAAAATTACATGAGGTTGTATTTCTGCAGAATCGGTGACGCCTGAATAGTTTTAATCTGAGAGAAATGTGTTTTATTTGTAAATCACAGGTGACCAATGAGCTGCATCGTTTCACACGTGTCACTGAAATAAACAGATCTGATTGGACGACGACGTTTGAGACGCGACAGACGACGAGGGACCAGACTGAGATCAATCTGTATAAAAATATAAATAAATAAAAACAAAACAAAACTCTGAAACACACGAGCAGCACAGTTCATCAGTGAATTTCCAAAGTGCTGCACAAAGAAGAATCATAAATCATAAAGAAGAATCATTAAATAAACCGTTAAGTCCAACAGTTATTTTTCAAAATAATGAAAAAAATACATAAAATTACTACGATTTTTTGTATTTTTCTAGTTTTTTCTCAACTCATAAACTGATTTAAGTACTGACTGAAGTACAACAGGTGAAACAAGTCCCTCTCAAGTAACAGTCACAAGCTAGCGTTAGCATTAGCATTAGCATTAGCATTAGCCAACAGGACCATGAGCTCAGACTCACCACAGCAAAATGAACATGTCTCTTTAAATCACTTTTGTGTTTTTTTCTTGCGTTTATTATTTGTCAGTGTTTGCTCACGTGTGCGTCGTGTCTCATTCTGCCATAGACACACACGCAGTACCCCCCCAGAGCGACATCACTGCAAAACCATCACTTCACCTGTTCCCAGGGCCCGGTGTCCCAGGCGGGGGGACAGTCGTGTTGGTTGCAGGGCCGGAGGACGGGGGGCTTCATGTCTCTGCACTGGTCCTCGGAGACGGTGAGGACGTCCCCGAGGTCCACGGACACCAGCCTCATGCAGAACACGGTCCGAGTCTGAATGCCCACGCCGCAGGACGAGGAGCAGGACGTCCACTCGCTGACCTCCCACCTGCAGAGACAGAGACAGAGACGGGACATGAGACACAGAGTACAGAGTGAAAATACAAACAGACAAGAAATAAACCGTATTCAGAGCAAATAGTGACGTAATAACACACGTCTGAGAGCAAATCAAGCTAACGTTGATCAAAACTATGTCCAGCTACTGAAAATATTCCCTCCAACACTCTCATTAAACTGAAAATATTACAAGCAACAACAAAGAAACATGGATGTAGGTCACACCAAACTGCCTCTATCGGACATTTTTCAGTCTGGTCTATATTTTTAACTTTACAGCAGTGAACAGTAAAACATTAGCATCATCTAAAAGAGCTAAAAAAAAACAAAACAGGACAACAGGGAATCTGGACCTGGAAGGAAACACCTAACTATTCCTTAAACAGAGGGTGAGTCGGAAAAGCTTCAGAGAATTTTCAGACAGTTTGAGATTCCGGTCTATTTTAAACCCACAAACACTTTAAGACCAAAACTGGTTCATCCAAAAGACAAAACCCCGAGACATAAACAAAGTGATGTGTGTCCTCCGTTCAGTGAAGAGTGAGACACTAAACACCGCTCCATAAAAGAAAGAACCAACACGAGAGAACAGCTCAGGACACAGTCTGCTGTTCATCTGCATCTCAAACACACTGACCACTCAGAGGAAAGAAATGGTCTGAGAGAAGTTTTTTTTAGTTTTTTTAATAGTGGACAGAGCATGTTGACCAACAGTAACTGTTTAACATGCCAGAATTAGCCACGAGGCTAGTTTACTTCTGTTGTCCATTGCCGTGATGTACAGACGGACAGTTAAAGAAGATGTTTGTGTTAGGAAAGACAATCCTTAAACAGAAATGGGGCCTCAGACGTCATCTCTCCTCCATCTGTAACTCCATCCTCAAACCCAAAGCAAAAAAGGAAACAAAGAGAACAATAGAGCTAGCCAGGATGCTAATAGGCGTTAAAAACATCCACTGAGGGGTGTATGAATATGCTAATTATGACTCAGGCACAGTGCTCACTTAGTGTAGCTCAAAAGACCGAGCCAACAAACAGAAACTGTAAACAAAATCTGTTACAGTTTCAGTGTCGTTAGCGCCTCCTTCAGATGGATATGAGGTAGTGTCCAGCAGGAATCTGACCAGAACTGAAGAAGAAGAAGAGACTAGAACGAGCAGAGAAACGACTTCATTCTAAAACTTTTTGTCCAGTCGACAGATTTAACTTTTGGCTTTTACTAAATAAACATTAGCATTAAACAAACACAGTGCCTCCTGCTGGTGGAGGGGAAAACTGCACCTGGACAGAACTAATGCTCAACGACCAAATAATGTTGTATTTACTTAAACTGAAATGGAAAACCACAAAACTACTGTTTACAAACCAAATATTTAAAGGTTCTAAATCATAAATGGTAAACGGTCACATTTTTATAGAGCATTTTTCCGCCTTCAAGACTCAAAACGTTTTACATGAAGGAACCACTCACACATTCACACACTGGTGCAAAATAAAAAAAAAAAAATCAAAATGAACTTAAAATAACAAAAAAGACAAAAAAAAACCCCAAAAAAAACTAAAAAACCCTCAAAATAACTAAAAAATAAATAAATAAATAAATGAACCTAAATAAAATAAATAAATAAATAAATAATATCTCAGTGGGTAAATAGAGTTTCTTTATTGAACCGTGTAGATCACAGATTCATCTAAAGCGAACTCAGAAACTCAAAACTAGCGCCGGCGTCAAGAAGAAAGAAACGTGTCTGTTTAATATTTCTTCTTTCCAAATAAAAATTAAATGAAACAAAAATAAAGACAGAAGGAGCTCTGACTCTACTGATGCTTAAAGTCTCTGTACCTGATTTTTTCCGTCTTAAAAACGTAAAAAACAGAACAAATTCAACAGTTTGTTCTTATTAGTTACTCCTCACTGACTTTATTCACTCTGAACATACTAATGATTCACCACGATGAGTTTATAAGTGCTTTTCACCAACAACAATCTGATCATGTGACAGTAAAACACTTCCTGATTGGCTGCAGACAGATCAGGCTGAACATATGTGGAGCTGCGTACGATAAAATCATAATAAATGTGATGTTTCTGCTCAGACCTGGGAGAAAATCACACACAGGCTGTTTAAACACGAGACCATGTTTGTTTGGAAACTTCAAAGTCTCCGCCGGGATCCAGGAGCCGAGCGGAGCCGATAACATCACCTAAACCGTCCAAATAACACCACGGGACGCTGATTTAGAGCCCTGATTTATAACACAACAGCAGGTGGTTCTAATCGTGTGAGGAAGTAAAACAAGACGCAACAACACGGAGACGAAGGGACGACGGGAAGAAGAGACGCTCGAGTAAACACAGGGACAACGGAGTAAATAATGTCGAATAAAATGAGCCTAAACAGGAAGTGCATTTGGTAACGGTTAACTGTGAGTGAACTGTGAGAATGAAGGAGTAACATAGAAACTAAACAGCCAATCAGGAGCGAGGATGTTGAAAAAAACACACAAAAAAAACCAAAAAAAAACAAAACCTTCAAAATAGCAAAAAATAAATTAATTAATAAAAAAATAAAAAAATAAAAAAAACCCACAAACCTCAAAATAACAAAAAATAAATAAACTCAAAATAACAAAAAAATAAAGAAAGAAACTCAAAATGAACTCTAAATAACAAAAAAAACCCATAAAAAACAACCTCAAAATAACAAAAAAATAAAAATAAATAAATGAACCTAAAATTAAAAAAATAAAAATAAAATAAAATAAAATGATAATAATACAAACCCCAAAATAACAAAACATAAATAAATAAACTCAAAATAACAAAAAAAAATCAAAATAACAAAAAATAAATAAATAAACTTTTGAGTTTATTTATTTATTTTTTGTTATTTTAACAAAAAAACATTAAAAACAACCTCAAAATAACAAAAAATACAAATAAATAAATAAATGAACCCAAAATAAATAATAATAATAATAATAATAATAATAATAATAATAATAATAATAATAAATAATAATAATAATAATAATAATAATAATAATAATAATAATAATAATAATAATAATACAAACCTCAAAATAACAAAACATAAATAAATAAACTCAAAATAACAAAAAATCAAAATAACAAAAAATAAATAAATGAACTCAAAATGAAAAAAAACAAAAACAAAAAAAAAAACAGAAATCTCAAAATAACTAATACAAATACATAAACTCAAAATAACAAAAAAATAAATAAATGAACTAAAAATTAACTAAAACAAACAAACAAAACAACAACTCAAAATAACAAAAAAATTAAATAAAAATAAAATTAAATAAAACATTTTTTTTTAATAAACTCGAAACAACTTTTTAAAAATGACAGAGAGCGGTGGAGTGATTCAGGTTCTGAGGGTTTTAGAACGTCTATGAGATAAAACATGTGTGATCTATTAATGTTCATATGTTACAGACACAAATAAAAATGTAGAGGGTTAATACAAACTTTTAAGACCAAAAGACGAGGGAGCAGGAAGTGCACATGATCACTTCCTGTTTGTAAAGCGGCGCTAGCAGGTTAGCTATGTCCATTTACATGAACAGACTGTGGCTTTAACAATAAAACTCAGAGTCTGAATCTTGTTAGAGACAGAAATGGAGGCGAAGTGTGAACGAACAGAACGAACAGAACGAACGGAGCTAAAAGAGCGAACAGATCAATGGACGTTATTCAAAAGGAGCTGTTTTCACAAAGCCGCAGTTTAAAGTTTCCACCGGTGAATCAATATTTGTTTGTTAAGTGTTTAGACTTTTACCCACATCAGAGGAGCTCACCTTTGTGGATTTAAAACATCTGAGACGGACGCAGGAGGCTTTTTATTCAGCCGTGTGTGAGTTTAGTCTGGGGGATTTCACATTTATGTTTCACTCCATTTAGAAAAGTTAAATAGATCATTTATCAGTCGATCGATATCAGTTTATCCGCAGTGTCAATGGGTAGAGTCAGGTCAGAGTAATATCCCTCAGGACAAAAGTGCACTCTAGTCTGTGTCCTGGAGCTATTCATCACAGCAGCCTCTAGGGGGAGCCATTTATTTAACAAGCATTTAATTAAAATCACAATGTCTGATACCTAGAGTCATTTTTATAAGAGAAAATGCAAAAATATGACTTTATATTGATGCTATTAAAGATGCACTGTGTAACTTTTCTGGTAAAGGGTGCACCACCTGCTTGTCTCCATGGAGATGCTGCAGTTTTGCCCTGAATGATCCACAATATGGCATTAAATGTGTCTATCTGCGTGGAGGCAAGCAGGTCAGTTTTGTCTTACTTTTTTGTGTTTTTTTCTTGCGTTTATTCAATAACGGACAAGTTTAAAGCCACAGTGAGGGATATTTCAGACAAAGCACAGAGAGAGAGAGCGCAGTACAGCGAGGGGCGGGGCTCTGACCTGGGGGGGCAGGGCTGGGGGCTGCAGGTGCGGGTCAGGGCCGGAGGTTTAGACGAGGCGTCGCACAGAGAGTCGTCCACCTCAGTGTCCAGAGTGTGGTCAACGCACTTCACCACGGCGCTCTGTTTACCTGAAGAACAGAGAGAGAAACGCTGAAACAGAGAGAAACAGAGAGAAACAACAGAGAGAGAAACACTGAAACAGAGAGAAACAACAGAGAGAAACATGTGGTCAACGCACTTCACCACGGCGCTCTGTTTACCTGAAGAACAGAGAGAGAGACACTGAAACAGAGAGAAACAGAGAGAGAGACACTGAAACAGAGAGAAACAACAGAGAGAGAAACACTGAAACAGAGAGAAACAACAGAGAGAGAAACACTAAAACAGAGAGAGAAACAGAGAGAGAAACAACAGAGAGAAACAACAGAGAGAAACAACAGAGAGAGAAACACTAAAACAGAGAGAAACATGTGGTCAACGCACTTCACCACGGCGCTCTGTTTACCTGAAGAACAGAGAGAGAGACACTGAAACAGAGAGAGAAACAACAGAGAGAGAAACACTGAAACAGAGAGAAACAACAGAGAGAGAAACACTGAAACAGAGAGAAACAACAGAGAGAGAAACACTAAAACAGAGAGAGAAACAGAGAGAGAAACACTGAAACAGAGAGAAACAACAGAGAGAGAAACACTAAAACAGAGAGAGAAACAACAGAGAGAGAAACACTGAAACAGAGAGAAACAGAGAGAGAAACACTGAAACAGAGAGAAACAGAGAGAGAAACACTGAAACAGAGAGAGAAACAACAGAGAGAGAAACACTGAAACAGAGAGAAACATAGAGACAGATTTGGTGTTTGAGGCTTGTTCACACTTTTCATAATAAAATCATTTCCACAAAGTTCTTGCCTCATTAAAGTAAATGCGTCACTCAGAGCAAAATGAGCCACAGCTCCATGAAATATCAGAGGAATCTGAAAGAACAGATTTTATTTAATGTTCAGTCAGATCTGAGTTTGTGTCGATGTGTGAATGTCCTGACTCTGACGTCACAAAACACGACCAGGAGCTTTTAGAAAATTTAATACAAATGTGGTTTTTTTTTATCAGTGTCGTGACAAAAAATATCAAGAAATAATAAAGACAGGACTTTTTCTAACTCCTCCCTCCTCCTCTTCTCTCCTTTTGCTCCTCCTCTTCCTCACTCTTTCTCCTCCCTCCTCCTTCTGCTCTTTCTGTGGGCTGTTGTTTGTTGTTTTGTTTGTTTACTTGGCCTCCTCCTCCTCCACCTCCTCCTCCACCTCCTCCTCCTCCTCTATTCTGTCACATGGTCCAATCAGAGAGCTGTAATATTCTGATTTTTTTTTTTAATCTCACATTTTTCTCGTTTTAACCTGAATAACCTTCAGTTCTGTGAAATGAAAGACGAGCACCAGAGTTTAAACTGTTACAAATCTCCTCCTCCACCTCCTCCTCCTCCTCCTGTCTCACCTGTGGCGCAGGAGGCGGAGCAGTCGCTGAAGCCTCTGTAGTCCCAGGTGTGGAGCTCCGTCCTGGGGTGGAGCGGCCCCTGAGAGGCCCCCGTCCTGGAGCAGGGGCCCAGAGTGCACGCTCTCTGCCTCTGGGGGCGCTCTCCTCCGCACTCCTCCTCTGGGAGGTCCACCTCTGTTTTCGTGAAGAACAGAAGCACCTGACACTTGAGCTCCCGCGTCTGCACTCCAGGACCACAGGGGGCGCTGCAGCGAGACCACGGCCCCGGGACAAACCTGAGACAAGAAGAACGAGACGTGAGGACATTCTGATGTACGTGCTGTTCAAAGTGTGCGTCCAAGGGCAGTTACGTAATGTCCGCCGCGACAAGGACTGTCCCATTTCAACACACCGACTGAATGCGCCCGACAAACCTGCCCCGCCCTTTGCACCATTTCCATGGAGATCGGACGTAACCGAAGCGTGCATGCGTGCACACTTCACACACTTCTATATCCCATCATGCACCGCGGCTACGCAAAAAAAAGAAGAAAATGGAGTCCACTGCACAAAACACGTTCAAATGTTCTACTGGTTTACCTCATCAGTGCGACATGAAACTGTTAAATCTGAATAAAGATCTGTACAGTGTGTTTGATTAAAAAGGAGGAGAGTTACATGGAATAAAGGAATGTGCAGTTATTCACAATAAGAGACATTATTATCATGAGAAATTATTACTGCAATAAGAAAAATGTAAGAATGTTCGTTTCTATTGTGTCAAAGACCAAGAGAAACATAAAGTCAGAAGAGTTTAATGATCCACACAGATAATGTGAACAATGAAGCAACGGACTCTGAGGAAAGGACAGAACAGACAGAACAGAGAGAACAGACAGAACAGACAGAACAGACAGAACAGACAGAACAGACAGAACAGACAGAACAGACAGAACAGACAGAACAGACAGAACAGAGTCCTGAGACGTGCACAAAATCTTCATGTGTTCCGGTACATTCCATAGGTCTGCGCCCCCTGGTGGCACGTGTCATTTACCTTCGTGTTAGCAAATCAAGATATTAGCTTGATGTAGCTGCACTGCTAGAAAATACTTTACAATAATCGTTCTCGTGGCTCAAAGTCTCATGGGGAGGAGCTCATCTGCACGTGGTCAATGGGCAGGTCTGGACGTACCTAACAGCTAAAGGCTAAACTAGTGACATCTGTCACTGAGCGCGGCCCATCGACCTGAACGGGCGGTCATGTTTAGGCCCTGGGGCTTGGTTTTGTCGTACGTGTCATTCCCCAATTTGAGTCAGAGCCAAATGTGCATAAAAATGTGATCTGCACAAACACTAGAGCTGTAATAATCTGTGCTGTTCTTTAAATATGTATGAATATATTTATTTGGAGTGTGAGCCCAGCGTTGGTGTTAACAGAACATTAAACCGCTAAAAACCTCGAGTAAACAGATGAGGAGAGGCATCGAGGCGGCTGATCTCAGGGTAATATTTAATGTGTTTGTGTTTACGGCCATATTGGATTTTATCAAAATAAACTTTATGAAACTTTCTTTGCAAACTCTCTTTCACTTAAGCGAAGGTGAACTGAGGTTTCAGCGGACACACAACAACACGCAACTGTGTCTGGAGTGAAATAATGAAAATAAAGTGGACTAGCATGAGTGACGCGGATCTGGCAGGCGCCTCGTGTGGGTCCAGTCTGTGTCTGGGCCTTTTGAGTCCAGCTCCATCTGTTTGGTCCAGTCAGAGCAGAATGAAGGAGCTGAGGCGTTTATAACAGACTCGGAGTATGAATGGACAAAGCTAACGCGCTAACTGTGTTCAAAACAGGAAGTGATCATGGGCGCACTTCCTGGTCCATGGACAGAACACAGTGGTCCACAGTCACCTGCTCCTGATTTGTTCTTTCTTCTCTCTCTCCCACTCCTCTCTTTTTCCTCATCTTTCTCCTCTCCTCCTCCCTCTTGCTCCTCTCTCTCTTCTCCTCTCTCTTTCTCTCTCTCCCTTTCTCCTCTCTCTTTCTCCTATCTCTCTCGTCTCTCTTTCTCCTCTCTCTTCTCCTCTCTCTCTTTCTCCTCTCTCTCTTTGCCCTCTCTCTCTTTCTCCTCTCTCTTTCTTCTCTCTCTCCTCCCTCTTGCTCCTCTCTCTTTCTCCTCCCTCTTTCTCCTCTCTCTCTCTTTCTCCTCCCTCTTTCTCCTCCTCTCTCTTCTCCTCCCTCTTTCTCCTCTCTCTCTCTTGCTCCTCTCTCTCTTCTCCTCTCTTCTCCTCCCTCTGTTTTGAGTGTTTTAAATGGTCCTGTACAGGGTTTGGTTGTGTTGTTTACTTTGTTTTGTTGTGTATTTGACCTGATGACAGTCTGGTCTCTGTAGAAATAAAAATACGTGAAAAATGAGATGGACTTTGTAAAGATTCGAACTTTCTTCAAATTATAAAACGTCCAGTAGTTCAAAACCCCCGCACAGTCCTGCCCCTCGCCAAACACAAAATGGCCGCCTGCAGAGTTTCCTTTAGGCGCAGAATAACACAGCCTCATGTTTGTTTTTCTGACGCACAGTACGACAAACGTCCAGCTGCTCATCCAGACGGACGCCCGAGTCTGTGGGTCTGAGGACGGGTCCCCGGGCGCGGCTCTGCGGGCGCTCGCCGCCCCTCACAGTTTGCCCGGAGGCTGTGGTTGAAGGATGGGTCAAAAGCACAGGACAGACCCCCCTACGGCCCCAAAGTCTGAAACACAATCTGACTTTTAAAGAGGATGTTCCACTCTGCTCTGTGTCACATGAACGTCACAGTTTTATACAGAGTCAAGAGTGAAAGTGACAACAAGGAACAAACAAACAGACCTGGAGCTGTGTTTTGTTTTGTTTCTGCAGATTTAGACTGAAAACACTCTGTTCCACCTTGTGATGTCATCATGTGGTGATACAGGAAGTGCTCCACTGTGTTTTTAAACTCCACACACCTTCATTTATAGAATCATCTGGATCATTTCAGTCCTGGAGTTGCCCATCTCCTCTCCTCTCTCTCCTCTTTCTCCTCTTTCTCTCTCTCCTCTCTCTCCTCTCTCTCCTCTCGCTCCTCTCGCTCCTCTTTCTCTCTCTCCCAGTCACGATCCGCACTGTTCCTGTCCATGTTTTACCTCCTGTCCTGCTCCTTCCCTCCTCCACCTGCCGGAGCCGGAGCTGTGCTGGGCTCCTCCCACTCGCACCTGCAGCTCATCAGCACAATCAACACCACCTGCCGTGGATAAGAGGAGCCAGGACCAGACACACGGGGCCAGATCGTCCGCGTGTCCACATCCTGTCTTCTGCTCCACCCCGGCTCCCGCGCTCCCGGCTCTGCTCCACCCTCTGCTCCACCCTCTGCTCCACCCTCTGCTCCACCCTCCGCTCCACCCTTCCCAGACCTGGTACAGTCCTGTCTCGCTTTGTTCACCGCACACTACGCCTCTGGACCCAGCTCTGCACTCTGCTCCTCTCCCTGCTCCTCTCCCTCCTCCTCTCCCTGCTCCTCTCCCTGCTCCTCCCCCTGCTCCTCTCCCTGCTCCTCCCCCTGCTCCTCTCCCTGGCTCTGGTTGACCCGTCCCTGTGCTCCACGTTCTCTGCCGCACCACCCGTCCTGTCCCTGGACCCCGTCCTGCACCTCCCCCCTGTCCCCCTCCAGCTCAACCCACGTTATTGTTTATTAATTCACAACTTGTAAATAAACACTGTAAACTTTCCCCGAGTTTTGCGTCTCTTGGTCTGATTGGTCAGATTTACGACACTTCCCCTCTCTTGTCTCTTTCTTCTCTCTCTCCCACTCCTCTCTTTTTCCTCATCTTTCTCCTCTCTCTCTCTCCTCCCCCTCTTTCTCCTCTTTCCCTCTTTCTCTCTTCACCCTCCTCTCTCTTTTCTTTCAGCTCTGGAGTTACCAATTTTCTACTGAACTAAAGGTAAAAGGAGCTGTTAAAACTCCCACTTGATGACATCACAAGGTGGAACGTCGCATTTTGATCTTTGTAGATGTTACAGATGAATAATAAAGTGACTCAAACATGTGAATGAAACAAACACAACTCCAGGTCTGTTTTTGACGCACAAACATGGGTTAAACCTCACAGAGTCAGTTTTGTGTCACAGGAGCTTTAATTAACGGCTTTGTCTGACACTGAGCACACGTCGCCTCCTCCCGTCACCTCCTCCCCGTGGCCTCCTCCCACACCACACATAACGCTGATTTCCTCCTCGCACTAACGGCGTGTTGTGTGTGTATTTGTGTTGTGTGTGTTTGTGTTGTGTGTGTTTGTGTGTGTTTGTGTTGTGTGTGGGCTGTAGCAGATGTGTTTTTCCCACACGTTTTTCTCGCTCGGGGAGGACAATAAAAACACTGAGACCAGCTCCTCTGCTCCCAGTGAGAGGAGGAGACGAGGACAGAGCTCAGGAGAAAGAGGAGAGAGAGGAGAGAGATGGAGGAGGAGGAGGAGGAGGAGGAGGAGGAGGAGGAGGAGGAGGAGGAGGAGGAGGAGGAGGAGGAGGAGGAGGAGGAGGAGATGATGAGGACAGCTCACCAGAGAAAGGCTCAACATATTTTATTAATATGAAGATGAACCAGGGAGGAGAAGTAAACAACAGAACACAGACAGAGGAGGAGGAGGAGGGAGGAGGAGGAGGAGGGAGGAGGGGACGAGGAGAAGGAGAGAGGGAGAAAGAGCAGGAGGAGGAAGACAAGTAAACAACAGAACACAGACAGAGGAGGAGGAGGAGGAGAACTCGGGACAAGGGAGAAGGAGAGAGGAGGAAGAGGAAGGAGTAGGGAGGAGAGAGGAGGAAGGAGGACAAAGGAAGAGGAAGAGGAGGATGAGAAGGGGGAGGAGGGAGGAGGAAGAAAAAGGAGGGAGAAGAAGGATGGAGGAGGGAGGTAGAGGGAGGAGGAGGGAGGAGGAGAGAGGAGGAGAGTCAGACAGTACGTTTAGTGAGAGGTAAATAAATGAGCAAAGGTGAAACTAATTAAAACATAAAGTTGTAACTGGCAGAAAAAAAAAAAAACCCACAAGAAAAACAGTGAAAGTTAAAGGTGCAGTGTGTAACTTTTCTGGAGGGGGTGTGTCACATGCTTGTCTCCATGGAGATAGATACGTTTAATGCCATACTGTGAAACATTAGAGTCAAAAGGAGGAGGCGCACGTCGACGGAGAGTTTGGAAAGAAAGATTCATTAATAAATAAACAGTCATCTAGAGATCTCTCCTATTCAAACCCTCCTGTACGAGGCTCCGCCCACAGGCCTACATCACCCACGCTCCCACACGACAATCCTCCATAAATATACAAAAACATGACACAAAACAACACACTACAGCTTCACAAACCTGGTGTGATGTGCAGTAGTTTCATTAACGCTGATTGTGATGTGACGGCGCCGTGAAGGGGGCGGGGCTTTGGACTCATGATGTAAATATCTCCTCTTTAATATTATCTGTGTCTGATGGATGAACACGTCCGTTTGTCGCTCGTGTAATTGTGTTTGTTTGGATTCGTGATGATTTATTAAGTTTAACGAGTTTATTTATTCATTAGTTGTGTCTTTGTTCATTTATTCATCTCTCTTTCCAAACACTCGTCCTCTCAGTTTGTCGTTCGTCTGTCGAGCCACAAAACACTAATCCTAAACTTTCTCCACAGACAAAAAATCTGAGCTGGTCCTTCCCTTTAAAAAAACAAACAACAAAAAAAAAAACAAAAAAAAACAACAACAACACAAAAAAAACAACATCAAAATGACAAAAAATGAAAAACTCAAAGTAACTAAAATAAATAAATGAACACAAAATAACAAAAAACCCAACAAAAAAAACCAAACACACACACACAAAAAACCCATTAAAATAACTGAAAAAAACAAAAACACAAAATAACAAAAAATAAATAAATGAACTCAAAATGACCTAAAAAAAAAAACAACGTATTTTTTTAAAAATCTCAAAATAACAAAAAATAAATTAAGTGAAAATAACTAAAAAAACAAACAAACAAAAACAACACACATACACAAAAAAACGCCTCAAAATAACAAAAAAGAGCTCAAAATGACCTAAAAAAATAAAAGAAAAACTCAAAATAACAAAAAAACCCAAAAAAACTCAAAGTAATTAAAATAAATAAATAAAATAAACGATAAACTCAAAATAACTTAAAAGAAATGACAGACAGCGGTGGAGTGCAGTGGTTCTGAGGGTTTTAGTCTGAGATAAAACATGTGATTTGTCTGTTATTAATGTTCATATCTTTATTTACAGACACAAAAGTGAAATTAAAACCCCAGGATCATGTAGAGGGTTAATACGAACATTTAAGACCAGAATGACGATGTCGATGGAGGTCCATGATCACTTCCTGTTTGTAGCGCGGCGCTAGCAGGTTAGCTCTGTGCATTTATATAAACAGTCTTTGGTCTTATCAGTCCACTTGCCAAATGCTGCACGACTCTAAATAAGTTAATAAACCTAAAAACTTGAAATTTTCATCTGGTGCGACATTAATCCAAACAAACCAAACAAACAACTTCCATAAAGTCGGGCACATTCTGAATCCAGCTCAGGTTTGGCTCTGGTTCCTCCTCTGGGATAATGGAGCTGTACACACTGTAATTACAAACTTTTTGAAAATGCTGAACTTTTTAATTAAGGGAGAATTGATATTTTGAGGCTTTTATTTGATCCCGTTGCCAATAGTATTTGTATTCAAGACGGCTCCTGAGTCGCCGGAGTCAGAGCCAGAATGAAATCAATACAAAATTGGTGGATTAGTGCCAAAGTGGGTAATGCAGGGCCCAGACGATCGGCCCCTGTTTACTAAAGAAACACACAGGCACATTTAGGCTCTTTATCGCGGCAGGATCGGGACGTTCGGCTCTTTTATGGGATCCGAATCTTTTAGAGACGTTCATTTTAAAAGAGCCGTTCAAGAACCAGTCACTCATTCACACGACATTTACACACCAGAGCACACACACACACACACACTGGGGCGAGGGGGTAAGTGTCCTGCTCAAGGACACAACAACAGTGTTCATCTGTGGGAGCTGGAATCGCACCGACAACCTGTGGGTCTGTGGATCTGAGCTCGATCGGTGATGTTTTATGTCAAAAATGGAATTCAAACCGACAACTTTTGGATCAATGGATAAAGCTCAGTTCAGTCCCGGTTCAGTCCCGGTTTAGTCCTGGTTCAGTCCTGGTTTAGTCCTGGTTTAGTCCCGGTTTAGTCCCGGTTCAGTCCTTGTTCAGTCCCGGTTTAGTCCCGGTTTAGTCCCGGTTTAGTCCCGGTTCAGTCCCGGTTTAGTCCCGGTTTAGTCCCGGTTCAGTCCCGGTTTAGTCCCGGTTCAGTCCCTGTTTAGTCCCGGTTCAGTCCCGGTTTAGTCCCGGTTCAGTCCCGGTTTAGTCCCGGTTTAGTCCCGGTTCAGTCCTTGTTTAGTCCCGATTCAGTCCCTGTTTAGTCCCGGTTCAGTCCCGGTTTAGTCCCGGTTCAGTCCCGGTTTAGTCCCGGTTTAGTCCCGGTTCAGTCCTTGTTTAGTCCCGGTTCAGTCCCTGTTTAGTCCCGGTTCAGTCCCGGTTTAGTCCCGGTTCAGTCCCGGTTTAGTCCCGGTTTAGTCCCGGTTTAGTCCCGGTTTAGTCCCGGTTCAGTCCTTGTTTAGTCCCGGTTCAGTCCTTGTTTAGTAACGGTTCAGTCCCGGTTTAGTCCCGGTTTAGTTCCGGTTTAGACCCGGTTCAGTCCCGGTTTAGTCCCGGTTTAGTCCCGGTTCAGTCCTTGTTCAGTCCTTGTTTAGTCCCGGTTTAGTCCCGGTTTAGTCCTGGTTTAGTCCTGGTCATATTATGAGCGCTGTTCAGTGTAAAATGCATAAAATCTGAAATAAAATAGATCCAGTTTCAACCATTCACTTTACGGAGCCGTTCCAGAGATCTGACTCGTTCACCAACGTCACATCACTACTTTAGAGTCATCAATGCATGTTTGAGTAATCTAGAGATCTCTCCCAGGCCCTATTCAAACCCTCCTGTACGAGGCTCCGCCCACAAGCCTACATCACCCACGCTCCCACACGACAATCCTCCATAAATATACAAAAACATGACACAAAACAACACACTACAGCTTCACAAACCTGGAGTGATGTGCAGTAGTTTCATTAAGCCACACATTTGTAACGTGGCGTCTGGATTATTGTAATGAAATTTAAAATGTTACTGATTGTGTTTAAATGTGTGCGCTCCCTGGTATTTAACACTAGCCCCGCCTCCTCCCTGGTATTTAACACTAGCCCCGCCTCCTCCCTGGTATTTAACACTAGCCCCGCCTCCTCTATCTGGTATTTAACACTAGCCCCGCCTCCTCCCTGGTATTTAACACTAGCCCCGCCTCCTCTATCTGGTATTTAACACTAGCCCCGCCTCCTCCCTGGTATTTAACACTAGCCCCGCCTCCTCCCTGGTATTTAACACTACACAGGACATACAGGTGTTTTTATTTATGTGAAGCAGGTTAAATAGTTTTTAAAAATGTGCTCTACAAATAAAGGTGAAGTGAAAACATCTCCTCGTCCTCACAAAGCCGTCGTGTTTGTGTTTTTTTAGCCGTACTCACGTGGGCTCCTCTGTGGCCACGTGCGGCTCTTCTAAACCTTGGGCTTGTTTTGACCACGCCTCCTTCTCTTCGACGGGAACAGGCTCTGAACGAAAACACGGAAAAACATCACAAACAACACCACTCCAAATAATACGTCAATACATAAAATCGACCAGTTCGCGTAGTTCTTGTCCATCATTTTGATACGTGGTTTTACACGTTTAGACGAGTTATGATAAAACATTTACGCTACAACATGGTTCATTGATTTGTAGGTAACTGTCGCAAGAGCAGCTCAGGACCACAGTCTGCTGTCCATCTGCATCTCAAACACACTGACCACAACTTTGAACAGAGTGAGGGTCAGATCTGAGCCAAAGAAACGGTCTGAGAGGAGAGTTAAAGAAGATATTTGTGTTAGTAAAGACGATCCTTCCTTAACCCTTTAGCGTCGGATGCTATCGCCGCCGACAGACTCGCTGTTGTGGAATTTTCCATCACCGTAACTCTGCAACCGATCGCGCTTAATGTAAATTCAAACGGCGTCAAATGTTCAAGTTGTGTGAAAAAATGCAAATACGTCCTTTAACATGATGTTTACGGCAAAAAAAAAAAGAAAAAAAAAGTCTAGGGGAAATAAAATGGTCTATAATGTGCTCCGCCTTTAAAGGGTTAAACAGGAACGGGGGCCTTCATCCTCAGACCCAAAGCAAACAAAGCAAACAAAGAGAACAATATAACTAGCCACGATGCTAATAGGTGTGAAAAAAGCAACATCCATTAAGGGCTGTATGATTATGCTAAGTATGTTTCAGGCACAGTGCACACTTAATGTAGCTCAATAAACCTAGCCTACAAACTGAAACTGTAAACAAAAGGCCATTTCTAGCTTCAGCGTAGTTAGCTCCTCCCTTCAGATAGCGCTAAGCTAGTGTCCAGCAGTAATCTGACCAGAACTGGAGCTAGCATCGCGCTCATGATCACTTCTTATTTGTAACGTGGCAGCTAGCAGGTTAGCTATGTCGGTTTAGATACAAAGAGTGATGTTAGCTGTGGTTTAGATTTATTTTACACCTTTGCTAACAACTTTGGACCAGGTTTAGTCACATTTTGGACCTCGTTTAGTCCCGTTATAAACCTGGCTCTGATTTGTTCGGCATCTGAAACCCAAACGTTTTCTTCGTCGTTGTTTCAAAAATTATAAATAAATGCAACGAAAGATCTAAGTTGCTAAACCCCATGTGGTCAGCGTCGGGTGTTTTACCTCTTGGTTTGTGGCAGGCGATGGGCACCAGGCACGTTTCTTCTTTTACGTGAGGTTTGGTCGAAGAATCGCAGCCTCCGACGTGCTGCCCCCGGTGGTCGATGCAGAGAACTACACGATACCGCAAGCCTCGACCGCAAGTCACTGTGCACTGCAACGCAAGAAACGCAATTTAAATTTAAAAAAACTTCAGATAAAAGTCAACAAAAAATATACAAATGAAACAGCTTTCTTCAAATAGAGAGAGTCTGCGCATTGTCTTCAAGGACCTAAGAGACAGCGGCAAATAGTTGATTTTTTTATACAGCACTTATCCACCTTTAGGACTCAAACACTCACACGTTCACACACACATTCATACATCACTCTATACACACACTGGGGTGAGGTGGTTAAGTGTCTTGCTCAAGGACACAACAACAGCGTTCATCTGTGGGAACGGGAATCGCACCGCTCTTTCTGACGCTCTTTCTCTTTTAGTATCTGATTATGTTTTGTGTTTGTTTAAATCCGTCCCTTTTCCTCATGTAATCCTGTGTCTGTGTGAGCCCTCGCCTGTGATTGGACGACTGGTTACCCGCCTGGCCAATCCCGTGTCTCCCCTGCAGCCACCTCCCCCTATTTAAAGAGACACTCCAGCAGTCGGCCATTTTGATATTTCATTTCATTTCATTTCATTTCATTTCATTTATTTTATTTTATTTTATTTTATTTTATTTTATTTTATTTTATTTTATTTTATTTTATTTTATTTTATTTTATTTTATTACTTTTGCATCAGATTGTGAGCCTATTCTGTCCCATACTCCAGAACAGTAGGTGGCGGTAATGCTCCTATACAATGGTTGCCAACCGCCGTAAAACAACAAAAAGAAGAAGAAGAAGTCGGCCATTTTGTCTGTGTGTCACGGATCAGGCAGTGTCTCTGTGTTTGTTTGTATTTGTAAAATGAGTTTCTTGGTTAAACTCGACCTTTTTTACTGTTTTGTTAAACCTTTTTGTTTCTTTTTGTGCAAATATTTTACATCCTTTTGTTTCGTTTACCTTTTACATTCTTTTTAATTAAATCACTACTTTATTTGACCTGTTTTTTTCTGACCTGGGACCACTCCATAGCGACCCACTGTGGACAGGCGAAGGCGTTGCAGATCTGTCGCGTGATTGGTCGAGGGGAGTGGCCACACCTCCAGTCCTCGAGCGGAGACAGCTGCCCCCTGGTGTCCTCCTCCACACACTGCACACTGCGGTCCTGCCACCCGCCCGAGTCGCCACAGGAAACGGAGCAGCGCGTCCACGGACCTGACTCCCACCTGACGACGACACAACACCATCAACACAACTCCATCGATACAAGTACAAAAACACAACACCATCAACACAACTCCATCGATACAAGTACAAAAACACAACACCATCAACACAACTCCATCGATACAAGTACAACAACACAACTCCAACAAAAGTCTAAAAACAAAAGTCAAACAACACAAGTCTAAAAACAAAAGTCTAAAAACAAAAGTCTAAAAACACAAGTCCAAAAACAAAAGTCCAACAACACAAGTCTAAAAACACAACACCATCAACACAACTCCATCAACACAAGTACAAAAACACAACACCATCAACACAACTCCATCGATACAATGAGTACAACAACACAACTCCAACAAAAGTCTAAAAACAAAAGTCAAACATCACAAGTCTAAAAACAAAAGTCTAAAAACAAAAGTCCAACAACACAAGTCTAAAAACAAAAGTCTAAAAACAAAAGTCCAACACAAGTCTAAAAACAAAAGTCCAACAACACAAGTCTAAAAACAAAAGTCCACAAACAAAAGTCCAACAAAACAAATCCATCAACACAAGTCCAAAAACACAAGTCTAAAAACAAAAGTCCAACTACACAAGTCTAAAAACACAAGTCCAACAACACAAGTCTAAAAACAAAAGTCCAACTACACAAGTCTAAAAACACAAGTCCAACAACACAAGTCTAAAAACAAAAGTCTAAAAACACAAATCCATCAACATAAGTGTAAAAACAAAAGTCTAAAAACAAAAGTCTAAAAACACAAGTCCAACAACACAAGTCTAAAAACAAAAGTCTAAAAACACAAGTCCAAAAACAAAAGTCCAACAACACAAGTCTAAAAACACAAGTCTAAAAACAAAAGTCTAAAAACACAAATCCATCAACACAAGTCTAAAAACACAAGTCTAAAAACAAAAGTCCAACAACACAAAACAGGGGGCGTGTCCAAACTTGTGCCTGGTTGTGTGTTTTCTGTTGTTTTTTTTTATGGGATTATACTGTAGCTGATAAACAAAACAAAACATATCTTTGTGTTATGCAATAATCTAATTCAAAACAGAGTCAAATAGAATAATAATAATAATAATAATAAGTCCACATGTGGGCGGGGCTCTGTCCGTGGTCACTCACCGGGGGAGGGGCTGGTAGTGATCGTAGAGCATCACCTCTTTGAATCCGTCGCTACGGGAAACACAAAAATAAAACACGTCGTTAGGTTAAATCAGGTTCATGTGACGCAGAAGGACATGTGGACACGGGACGGCTGACAGGACGCTCCTCTGACCTCTGACCTCCCGCTATGAACACCGCTCACGTTTAAAATGCAAATTAAGCGTTTCAGCCCCGACGCCGTTACCCGATCGACCGGCGCCGTATCGATCCAGTTTAATAAACCGCTCACGTTTTTTCTCTGGCGCCAAAAGGAAAAGCGGAGGATTTAAACGGAGCCGCAGGCAAAATCAGACAGCGCCAAGGTTAAGTCCCGGCGTGAGGTGAGGTCAACCAATCACACGCCATTACAGAGACGGGATCGACCAATCAGACGCCATTAACGGCTCAAGGTGAACAGTCAGTCGAGGTTTAGCGGCGCGGAGGGTCAGAACGGGTCAACGCCGCGAGTCTGGACACGACACGAGCGAGTGAAGCGGACAGAGGGTTTACGGCTCTGTGGATCCTGAACGGGAATAAAACGCTGGTCAATAAACGCCGCCATGGACGCGTTAGCCGCATTAGCTCGAGCGAAAATGTCCACGACGCAGAGAAAAAAACAGATGAATAGATGAATTTTGTTATATTTTAGAGAGTTTGAGTTTAAACTTTTTATCCTCCAGACCCAGAGTCACATGACCCTGTGGAGTGAGCGGGGTGCGAGGGGCTAGGGGAGACATTCAGACGCAGCCCTAGAACAGAATCAGCCACGTTCTTCAACTTCTTCATCCAAAAAAAAGGTCGAGTTTATGCAGTTCTCTGTCCATAAACTATAAAAAACACCATTTCGCCGACACAACGGGACAAAAGATCCATAAGTGTGTAAATGTAGTGACTTTAAAGCAGCTCCGCGCGACGTCTGTGGAGATGTGAGACTCGCCCACATCCAATGAAGCTCATCGAGGCCAGAGCAGGTACAACGGCCAATCAGGAGCAGAGTTTGAGTGTCATAGCAACCAAAGAGCCAATCAGGAGCGAGGCAGGAGCTTAGCAACACTGTCAATCAAACCTGTTGCTAACTCTCTGTTTCTCTCTCTCTCTGGCCCTTTCTCTCTTTGTCTCTCTCTATTTGTCTCTCTCTTTCTCCCTCTTTTTGTCTCTCTGTCTGTCTCTTCCTCTATTTATCTCTCTCTTTATCTCTCTTTTTGTCTCTCTTTCTCTCCTTGTCTCTCTCTCTTTGTCTCTCTGTCTTTTTCTCTTTCTATTTGTCTATCTCTCTCTCTTTCTCTCTAGCTGTTTCTCTCTGTCTCTCTTTCTCTCTTTTTGTCTCTCTCTTTGCCTCTCTCTTTGCCTTTTTCTCTCTCCTTGCCTCTCTCTCTCTCTCTAGCTCTCTCTTGGTCTCTCTCTCTTTCTCTCCTTGTCTCTCTCTCTCTTTGTCTCTTTCTCTCTCTCTCTCTCTCTCTCTTTCTCTCTTTGTCTCTCTCTCTAGCTCTCTCTTGGTCTCTCTCTCTTTCTCTCCTTGTCTCTCTCTCTCTTTGTCTCTCTCTCTCTCTGGCTCTCACTTTGTCTCTCTCTCTCTCTCTCTCTCTCTTTCTCTCCTTCTCTCTCTCTCTCTTTGTTATCTCTCTCTCTCTGGCTCTCTCTTTGTCTCTTTCTCTCCTTGTCTCTCTCTCTCTCTCTCTTTGTCTCTCTCTCTCTTTGTCTCTCTCTTGGCCTCTTTCTCTCTCTTTGTCTCTCTCTGGCTCTCTCTCTTTGTCTCTTTCTCTCTTTGTCTCCCTCTCTTTTTATTTGTCTCTCTGTCTCTCTCTTTCTCTCTGTCTCTCTCCTTGTCTGTCTCTCTCTCGACCTCGGGGAAACACGGCGTCTTATTTGTCTGTTTTTAATGTTCACAGTGAAATAAAAACCCCAGGATCCTGTAGAGCGGGTTCACATTCAGTGGAACAGGAAGTGCGCCCCTGATCACTTCCTGTTTGTTCGTACCTGTCTGTTAGCGTGTTAGCTTGTTAACATGTTAGCTCGTGTACTTGTCTGTTAGCGTGTTAGCTCGTTAGCTCGTGTACCTGTCGGGGCAGGGGTCCGGGCTGCACTCTCTCAGTCAGGGCGTGGGTTTGGTGTACCTGTCTGTTAGCGTGTTAGCTCGTTAGCTCATGTACCTGTCTGTTAGCGTGTTAGCGTGTTAGCTCGTTAGCTCGTGTACCTGTCGGGGCAGGGGTCCGGGCTGCACTCTCTCAGTCAGGGCGTGGGTTTGGTGTACCTGTCTGTTAGCGTGTTAGCTCGTGTACCTGTCTGTTAGCGTGTTAGCGTGTTAGCTCGTTAGCTCGTGTACCTGTCGGGGCAGGGGTCCGGGCTGCACTCTCTCAGTCGGGGCGTGGGTTTGGTGTACCTGTCTGTTAGCGTGTTAGCTCGTTAGCTCGTGTACCTGTCTGTTAGCGTGTTAGCTCGTTAGCTCGTGTACCTGTCGGGGCAGGGGTCCGGGCTGCACTCTCTCAGTCGGGGCGTGGGTTTGGTGTACCTGTCTGTTAGCATGTTAGCGTGTTAGCTCGTTAGCTCGTGTACCTGTCGGGGCAGGGGTCCGGGCTGCACTCTCTCAGTCGGGGCGTGGGTTTGGTGTACCTGTCTGTTAGCGTGTTAGCTCGTTAGCTCGTGTACCTGTCTGTTAGCGTGTTAGCTCGTTAGCTCGTGTACCTGTCGGGGCAGGGGTCCGGGCTGCACTCTCTCAGTCGGGGCGTGGGTTTGGTGTACCTGTCTGTTAGCGTGTTAGCTCGTTAGCTCGTGTACCTGTCTGTTAGCGTGTTAGCTCGTTAGCTCGTGTACCTGTCGGGGCAGGGGTCCGGGCTGCACTCTCTCAGTCGGGGCGTGGGTTTGGTGTACCTGTCTGTTAGCATGTTAGCGTGTTAGCTCGTTAGCTCGTGTACCTGTCGGGGCAGGGGTCCGGGCTGCACTCTCTCAGTCGGGGCGTGGGTTTGGTGTACCTGTCTGTTAGCGTGTTAGCTCGTTAGCTCGTGTACCTGTCTGTTAGCGTGTTAGCGTGTTAGCTCGTTAGCTCGTGTACCTGTCGGGGCAGGGGTCCGGGCTGCACTCTCTCAGTCAGGGCGTGGGTTTGGTGTACCTGTCTGTTAGCGTGTTAGCTCGTGTACCTGTCTGTTAGCGTGTTAGCGTGTTAGCTCGTTAGCTCGTGTACCTGTCGGGGCAGGGGTCCGGGCTGCACTCTCTCAGTCGGGGCGTGGGTTTGGTGTACCTGTCTGTTAGCGTGTTAGCTCGTTAGCTCGTTTACCTGTCTGTTAGCGTGTTAGCTCGTTAGCTCGTGTACCTGTCGGGGCAGGGGTCCGGGCTGCACTCTCTCAGTCGGGGCGTGGGTTTGGTGTACCTGTCTGTTAGCATGTTAGCGTGTTAGCTCGTTAGCTCGTGTACCTGTCGGGGCAGGGGTCCGGGCTGCACTCTCTCAGTCGGGGCGTGGGTTTGGTGTACCTGTCTGTTAGCGTGTTAGCTCGTTAGCTCGTGTACCTGTCTGTTAGCGTGTTAGCTCGTTAGCTCGTGTACCTGTCGGGGCAGGGGTCCGGGCTGCACTCTCTCAGTCGGGGCGTGGGTTTGGTGTACCTGTCTGTTAGCATGTTAGCGTGTTAGCGTGTTAGCTCGTGTACCTGTCGGGGCAGGGGTCCGGGCTGCACTCTCTCAGTCGGGGCGTGGGTTTGGTGTACCTGTCTGTTAGCGTGTTA
Organism: Periophthalmus magnuspinnatus; assembly: GCF_009829125.3. Lineage (NCBI taxonomy): Eukaryota > Metazoa > Chordata > Actinopteri > Gobiiformes > Gobiidae > Periophthalmus > Periophthalmus magnuspinnatus. Next base: position 640,855 of record NC_047128.1, on the reverse strand, counting down.
GCTCGTTAGCTCGTGTACCTGTCTGTTAGCGTGTTAGCGTGTTAGCTCGTGTACCTGTCGGGGCAGGGGTCCGGGCTGCACTCTCTCAGTCGGGGCGTGGGTTTGGTGTTCTCGGTGAAGCTGGTGCAGTGTTCTTCTGGGACGCTCTGGTTCGTCCTGATGTCCACGCACTCGGCGGAGTTTAGCTGGTATCCTGAGGTCAAAGGTCACACGGGAAAGAAAGGACAAAAGGACAAAAGGACAGACAGATGAAAAATGAACAAACAGAACATGTTTTCAGATGGTTTTGTCTGATTTATAATAGTTTGTTCTGGTTTAGATGATCAGACTTCAGCTTCAAACTGCACTGGGCCAAAGACAAACGTGTTACTGGATTTTGTTTTTTTTTGTTTTTTGTCTATTATTGTACGACACAGTTTGTTTAAATGTGGGAATAATGTCGTTTGAGTATAACAGTTAGAAACTGTGTTATTTTTACCAGTAACTTCTGTTCTCATTCAGAGGAGACCGAGACGAGCGATTAGAGACAAATAACTAAAATAATAATAAGAAGAAAAAAACTCAAAAAAAAAAAAAAAAATCCCTTTAAACTAACTGAAAAAAATAAATAAACTCAAAATTAACTCAAAATAACCAAAAAACAAAACAAAAACCCCCTCAAAATAACAAAAAAACTCTAAATAACAAAAAAAAAACTACTCAAAATAACAAAAAATAAAAACCTCAAAATCACAAAAAAAAAGACCAAATAATAAGATTTAAGCCATAAAAGTTTGAATAAATAACTTGTCTGACTCATTACAGACTCAAACTAATGACTAACAAAAAATAAATACATAAACTCAAAATAACTAAAATAATAATAATAATAATAAAAATAACTTTAAAAAATCCCTTCAAAATAGCTGAAAAAATAAATAAACAAACTCAAAATTAACCCAAAATAACTAAAAAACAAAACAAAAAAAAAACTCAACTTAACAAACAAAAAAACTCTAAATAACTAAAAATAAATAAACTCAAAATGAACTCAATATAACAAAAAAAAAAAACTTAAAATCACAAAAAAAAAAGAAAAAAAAAGAAAGAAAGACCAAAACGTTTAGAGACAGTGATTGGTTAAAACAGAGATTGACTGTAAACGTGACCAATCAGAAGCAGCGCTGGGCGACGTAAAGACTTTCCTGACGTTTCATTGGTTTATCTCTGGCACGAGGTCGAAGAATAAGATTCAGATTTAATCACAGGCTCAAACTGACGACTAAAGTGTCTCGTTCTGCTGTTTATGGTGATTTTTTTTAGCGATACTGTGGATTTATAATCGTGTTTTTGTGTCAATATCATCGTTTATCGTCTGTATTTACTTCAGTGATATAAATATTGAACTTCAGATTGTGTCGTGGTGTTTCAGGGCGGAGACACTGACCTCCTCCACACGTGATGGAGCAGGGGAAGAAGTCCGTCTCCCTCCACTGGAACCTGATTGGCTGATAAAACAGGAACTGCACCACTGTGTCCTCTGGGCCACCGTACTTCATCTGGACAAAACATCACAGTCAACGTTTACAGTCGATACGTGCGAAGAAAAAACGCAGAGGATTAAACACGGACTGAAACATCTGGATCGTTTCAGTCCTGGAGTCGACACCTGATGACATCACAAGGTGGAACGCCGCATTTTGAGCTTCGGAGACGTAACGGACTAATAATAAATGAAACAAAACTCAACTCCAGGTCTGTTTTTGAGGACATTTTGTACAATAAGACAAATTTGACCCACATATGAAGCTGTTATTTATTCCTAAACTACAGAAACTTTGTATAAATAAAAGTTTAGACGTTATAAAATCTATAAATCGTGATATCTGACGTTTTAAGGTAGTTTTTAGCACGGTGATGTTTGTTTATATTAAGTTATTTGCTTCAGAGGTGACAGAATAAACTTTACTTTACAAATATGTGAGTCTGGTTCAGGTGGGCGTGACTGACAGGTGGATTAGCCAATCAGGGGCAGGCGTGGTCCAACCGTATCAAAGAAAAGGTTTAATTCAGCTTCTTCTTCTTCTTTTAATGTCCATTTTATGATGATTATTTATGTTTTCATTTGTTGTGTTGTGATTTTAATGTCTTTTTTTTCTTCTGTAAAACACTTTGAATTACCTCCTGGACCAGTTTTTGTTGTTGTTTTTTTTAAATAAAGCTCCACGAGGCTCCTGTCTGTGTCCTCCTCGTTTTTTGTTGTGGTCAAATTGACGATTCATTCACGATTCATGGAGTGAAAAGATCCACAGCCAAAACCCCAAAAACCCCCAGACATGTCCTCCAGCACAGTTTAAAAAAAACAAACTCAAAATAATAATATTAATAATAAAAAAAAACCTCAAAATAACAAAAATAAATAAATAAATCCTTCAAAATAACTGAAAAAATATAAATAAACAAACTAAAAACAAAACAAAAAAATCCTGAAAAATAACAAAAAAAATAAACAAATGAACTCAAAATGAACTAAAACAAACAAACAAAAAAAACTCAAAATAACCAAAAATAAATACATAAACTCAAAATAACTAAAATAATAAAAAAAACTCTAAATAACTAAAAAAAAAACTTAAAATAACAAAAAAACAACCCCCAAAATAACGAAAAAACTAACAAAAAAACTCAAAATAACAAAAAATAATAATAATAAATAAATAAAAATAAACTCAAAATAACTAAAAAAAATCCCTTCAAAATAACTGAAAAAATAAATAAACAAACTCAAAATTAACTAAAAATAACTAAAAAAACAAAAACAAAAAACTCAAAATAACTAGAAAAAACCTCAAAATAACAAAAAATAAATCAACTCAAAATGAACTCAATATAACAACCTCCAAAATAACAAAATAAAAACCCCTAAAAATAACAAAAAATAAATAAATGAACTCAAAATGAACTCAAACAAACAAACAAAAAAACTCAAAATAACCAAAAATAAATACATAAACTCAAAATGAACTAAAATAATAATAATAAATAAAAAAATAAACTCAAAATAACTTTAAAAAAATGACAGACAGCGGTGGAGTGGACCGGTTCTGAGGATTTTAGAACGTCTGAGATAAAAAATGTGTGATTTGTCTGTTTTTAATGTTCAGCAGCGTCCGTGATCACTTCCTGTTCCTACATGTTCCTTAATATTTGATGCGTTAGTCATAATTGAATCCAGAGCCGTTGGTTAAACACGGACGTGGCCTTTTTATTTCAGCGTCGAGAGACACATTTTGCAGAATCGAGCCGCAGGCGAATGTTGGGCTCATTTAAAAGTAAAGTAACGGTGTTTATTCAGGCTTAATTCATAATAAAGTAACACGGGGAGACGGGCCCGGGGCTGTTTGTTCCCGAGGTCCGTGAACTCACCTTAATAATGTAGTCTGAGCCGAGGGGGGACTGGGACTTGAGCGTCTGCCGGTCCACGCCGCTTTGGAAGTCCAGCGACGTGTTTCCTAAAGAGAACGAGCCGGAGGACGCTAGGGCTGCCTCCTCCCTCCTTCCTCGGTCAGACGCCCATTCGATAACTGCACGAGGAGACGAGAACGAGCGGGAAATAATGTGGAAAGTGAAAGTGAAACTGAAGAACCAGGATTTCAACATGTGTTTGTGTCGTTTTTTTTTACAAGTTCTATCACTGTTCTTCATCAAAAACACGTGTGAAGAGGTTTTAGAGTCGTCCATGCGTGTTTGAGTCATCTAGAGATCTCTCCCAGGCCCTATTCAAACCCTCCTGTACGAGGCTCCGCCCACAAGCCTACATCACCCACGCTCCCACACGACAATCCTCCATAAATATACAAAAACATGACACAAAACAACACACTACAGCTTCACAAACCTGGTGTGATGTGCAGTAGTTTCATTAACGCTGATTGTGATGTGATAGCGCCGTGAAGGGGGCGGGGCTTTGGACTCGAAAGTGAAACTAAAACATGTTAATACTTTGTTTTGGGCGAATTTTGCATTTTGAAAACAATAAACGGAAACACAGATCTAAATATGTGAAGTGTCACAGTTAAAACAACAGAGAAGTAAAATGAATTTGGAATGTTCCACAGTAGGGCATTAAACCTGCAGGAGGTTGCACGCAGGAGTTACAGGTTGTGTCTGTGGAGAGGCGAGTAGTTTCTCAGTGAGTCCACAGTCCAGGGCATGAACACTGGTTTAAAACACCTGGAACTGAATCAGTACGAGATCGACACGTCTAATGCCAAACTCTGGGACATTCTAGGCAAAGAAATAACATCACGTGGAGACAAAATGGTGGAGTAACGTCCACAGAAAAGTTACACGGTGCAGCTTTTAAGCTCGAAAATCACACAAAACTGACTGTTGAAGCTTTAATCCACGTTAGAACGATGTTAGTGCGTCAAAAACAGACCTGGAGTTGTGTTTTGTTTCATTCACATGTTTGAGTCACTTTATTATTCGTCTGTAACATCTACAAAGATCAAAATGTGACGTTCCACCTTGTGATGTCATCAAGTGGGAGTTTTTCAAGTGAACAACCTCCTTTTACGTTTAATTCAGTCGAGATAATTGGCAATTCCAGTGGGTGAAATGATCCAGATGATTCTATAAATGAAGGTGTGTGGAGTTTAAAAACACAGAGGAGCACTTCCTGTGTCACCACATGATGACATCACAAGGTGGAACAGAGTGTTTTCAGTTTGACAGAAGAGCTCAGCCTAAATGTGCAGGTTTTTTTGTGTGTTAAACATGTGAGAATGAAACAAAAACACAACTCCAGGTCTGTGTGTGACGAGGAAACATCAGACCAGATCAGAGCATAGAGTCATACGTCCACTTTAAATAATAAAATAAATATAAATACACAGAAATGTTTGTCAAATTCAGTCAGTTTTCATCAAAATTTCTAATAGACACGATCAGGCTTATACGGTCACCACAAACATCGCCATAGCAACACACACAACCTCACACACAAGTTCATTTCTTGGCGTTTATATTTATTTTTTTGAAAGTTGCGAGATATTTTTTCTTTATCTTCAAACACAAAACGCACGTCTCGTTTGGTTTAGAGCGTCGGGATTTGAGATCTGAGATGATGAACGACCCGCTCAGTCTGTGACAGTGAGATAAATGGAATTATGGAGTAAATAAAACAAGTTAAATAAGGCTAATAAATACGTTTGGACGAAGAAAAGGACAGACGCTTTGAGGATTTGAATAGAAAATAGATAAAAAACAGTTATTTACCTGTTTTTCACACGTCTTTCTTCACATATTCGACGTGTTCTGTGTTTTTTTTTAAGCACTTTGAGCCGTGAAGGTGTGAACGTGTTGAATAACAACAGAGTGTGTGTGTTTACGTGTGTTTTACTGTGGGTCAGACTCACACACGCGTCAGGGCTCGTCCAGCAACACGACGCACATTAAAAGCTCCAACAGAAACACCTACAAAAAAAACTCTAAATAACTAAAAAAAATAAAATAAATAAATAAATAAATAAATAAAAAACCCTCAAAATAACCAAAAATAAATAAACTCAAAATGAACTCAAACTAACAACAAAACAAAAAAAAACCCCTGAAAAATAACAAAAAATAAACTAAAGAACTCAAAATGAACTAAAACAAAGAAAAAAAACCCCTCAAAAAAACAAAAATAAATAAACTCAAAATGAGCTAAACCCCAGACATGTCCTCCAGCACAGTTAAAAAAAAACAACAAAAAAAACAAAAAAACCCTCAAAATAATAATATTAATAATAATAATAATTAAAAAAAACTCAAAATAGAAAAAAAAAACACCCAAAAAAATCCCTTCAAAATAACTGAAAAAAATAAACAAACTCAAAATCAACTCAGAATAACTAAAAAACAAAACAAAAAAACACTCAAAATAACTGAAACCAAACCCTAACAAAAAACCCTAAATAACTAAAAAAATAAAATCAAAATCAAAATAACAAAAAATAATTAAACTCAAAATGAACTCAATATAACAAAAAAAACTCTAAATAACAAAAAAAAAAACAAAAAACAAAAACCAAAACCCTCAAAATAGCAAAAAATCAAAATGAACTCAAAATAACAACAAAACAAAAAAAACCCTGAAAAATAACAAAAAAATAAAATAAACAAAAGAACTCAAAATGAAGTCAGTCTATTTTTAGAAAAACACGAGGAAACAGAGCAGGAAACGAAACTGCACGAATGAGACGTCAAATTAAAAAGAACGCAGTGAAAAGATAATTACAGAGTCAGTTCGGTTTAGATCAAAACAGTCGATTGTTTCATGAGACGCGGCGGCTCTGGAAAAAAAAAAAAAAAACACGACTGTGGCCTCGAGACGAACGGAAATCAGACAGAAAAATACTGAACATGATGTGACAGAATGTTCCATAATGAGACTCAAAGACGTGAGTCTCCACAGCTTCAGCTCAAATGAAGCTCCACGAGGCTGAAGCAGCTGCAGAGAGTCTCATAGCAACCAGAGAGCCAATCAGAGCCAGGATGAGGAAGGCCACGCCCCTTCAACCCACACTGCTGCTTTAACAGAGAGAGGGCGCCTAGCAACGCTGTCAATCAAACATGTTACTAACTCTCTGTCTCTGTCTCTTCATCTCTCTCTTTGTCTCTCTATTTGTCTCTTTCTCTCTCTCTCTCTCTGGCTCTCTCTCTATTTCTCTCTCTATTTCTCTCTCTCTCTCTATGTGTCTCTCTCTCTGGCTCTCTCTCTCTTTGTCTCTTTCTCTCTCTGTCTCTTCCTCTCTCTCTTTGTCTCTCTATTTGTCTCTTTCTCTCTCTCTCTCTCTGGCTCTCTCTCTATTTCTCTCTCTCTCTCTATGTGTCTCTCTCTCTGGCTCTCTCTCTTTTTGTCTCTTTCTCTCTCTGTCTCTTCCTCTCTCTATTTCTCTCTCTCTCTCTCTCTCTCTCTCTATTTCTCTCTCTATTTGTCTCTCTCTCTCTATGTGTCTCTCTCTCTGGCTCTCTCTCTATTTGTCTCTTTCTCTCTCTCACTCTCTCTCTCTTTCTCTCTATTTGTCTCTCTCTCTATTTCTCTCTCTCTCTTTGTCTCTTTCTCTCTATTTGTCTCTCTCTCTCTATTTGTCTCTCTCTTTGTCTCTCTCTCTGTCTCTTTCTATTTCTCTCTCTCTCTCTATTTGTCTCTTTCTCTCTCTCTTTGTCTCTCTTTCTCTCTCTCTCTTTGTCTCTTTCTATTTGTCTCTCTCTCTCTGGCTCTCTCTCTATTTGTCTCTTTCTCTCTCTCGCTCTCTCTATTTGTCTCTCTCTCTGGCTCTCTCTCTATTTGTCTCTTTCTCTCTCTCTCTTTGTCTCTCTTTCTCTCTCTTTGTCTCTTTCTATTTGTCTCTCTCTCTCTATGTCTCTATTTGTCTCTCTCTCTCTGGCTCTCTCTCTATTTGTCTCTTTCTCTCTATTTGTCTCTCTCTCTATTTGTCTCTCTCTTTCTCTCTCTTTGTCTGTTTCTCTTTGTCTCTCTATTTGTCTCTTTCTCTCTCTCTTTGTCTCTTTCTCTTGGTTTCTCTCTCTCTCTTTTTGTCTCTCTATTTGTCTGTTTCTCTCTCTCTTTGTCTCTCTCTCTTTCTCTCTCTTTGTCTCTTTCTCTTTGTCTCTCTCTCTTTCTCTCTCTTTGTCTCTTTCTCTTTGTCTCTCTCTCTTTGTCTCTCTATTTGTCTCTTTCTCTCTCTCTCTCTCTGGCTCTCTCTCTATTTCTCTCTCTATTTCTCTCTCTCTCTCTATGTGTCTCTCTCTCTGGCTCTCTCTCTCTTTGTCTCTTTCTCTCTCTGTCTCTTCCTCTCTCTCTTTGTCTCTCTATTTGTCTCTTTCTCTCTCTCTCTCTCTGGCTCTCTCTCTATTTCTCTCTCTCTCTCTATGTGTCTCTCTCTCTGGCTCTCTCTCTTTTTGTCTCTTTCTCTCTCTGTCTCTTCCTCTCTCTATTTCTCTCTCTCTCTCTCTCTCTCTCTCTCTCTATTTCTCTCTCTATTTGTCTCTCTCTCTCTATGTGTCTCTCTCTCTGGCTCTCTCTCTATTTGTCTCTTTCTCTCTCTCACTCTCTCTCTCTTTCTCTCTATTTGTCTCTCTCTCTATTTCTCTCTCTCTCTTTGTCTCTTTCTCTCTATTTGTCTCTCTCTCTCTATTTGTCTCTCTCTCTTTGTCTCTCTCTCTGTCTCTTTCTATTTGTCTCTCTCTCTCTATTTGTCTCTTTCTCTCTCTCTTTGTCTCTCTTTCTCTCTCTCTCTTTGTCTCTTTCTATTTGTCTCTCTCTCTCTGGCTCTCTCTCTATTTGTCTCTTTCTCTCTCTCGCTCTCTCTATTTGTCTCTCTCTCTGGCTCTCTCTCTATTTGTCTCTTTCTCTCTCTCTCTTTGTCTCTCTTTCTCTCTCTTTGTCTCTTTCTATTTGTCTCTCTCTCTCTATGTCTCTATTTGTCTCTCTCTCTCTGGCTCTCTCTCTATTTGTCTCTTTCTCTCTATTTGTCTCTCTCTCTATTTGTCTCTCTCTTTCTCTCTCTTTGTCTGTTTCTCTTTGTCTCTCTATTTGTCTCTTTCTCTCTCTCTTTGTCTCTTTCTCTTGGTTTCTCTCTCTCTCTTTTTGTCTCTCTATTTGTCTGTTTCTCTCTCTCTTTGTCTCTCTCTCTTTCTCTCTCTTTGTCTCTTTCTCTTTGTCTCTCTCTCTTTGTCTCTCTATTTGTCTCTCTCTCTCTCGCAGATTCATTTTTGGAGGTGATAATGTAGTGTACGAAAAGAGAGGAAGTAACACATTTAAATGATGTTATGATAAGAGAAATATACCAGGACGAGGGGCTTTTTGACTGTCACACACCTGAGAAACTGCACCCTGACCACCTCCTCTTTAATACGACATAGAAGCAAATACCTCCTCTTTAATACGACATAGAAGCAAATACCTCCTCTTTAATACCCTGTAGAAGTAAATACCTCCTCTTTAATACAACACAGAAGTAAATACCTCCTCTTTAATACCCTGTAGAAGTAAATACCTCCTCTTTAATACAACACAGAAGTAAATACCTCCTCTTTAATACAACACAGAAGTAAATACCTCCTCTTTAATACGACATAGAAGTAAATACCTCCTCTTTAATACGACATAGAAGTAAATACCTCCTCTTTAATACCCTGTAGAAGTAAATACCTCCTCTTTAATACAACACAGAAGTAAATACCTCCTCTTTAATACCCTGTAGAAGTAAATACCTCCTCTTTAATACGACATAGAAGTAAATACCTCCTCTTTAATACCCTGTAGAAGTAAATACCTCCTCTTTAATACAACACAGAAGTAAATACCTCCTCTTTAATACCCTGTAGAAGTAAATACCTCCTCTTTAATCATATCATCTTTCACATTAAATAACATAATTACATAATAACCACATGACTTTTTACATATTTTCTTTCCTTTCGTCTTAAACTCACCTCCGGGTCGTTTTAAACTCGTGTAAAGTCTGTTATAGTCGTCCTGTGGTTAACGTCTCGCCGCGTTCTCACAGACTCTCACTAAATCGCGCTCGTCCCATCGGCTCGCCGCTGTCAGGAGCGCCGTGGAGGCCATCTTGATTCGTCTGCGCTAACAACTCAACGTGGGTGACTTAAACGGAGCGAAAATGGGTCAGGAAAACCCCAGCGACGAGCCCCCGCGGGACCGGAGTGTGTGGAGTGTGTGGAGTGTGTGGAGTGTGTGGAGTGTGTGGAGTGTGTGGATCTGAGTCTGCGATGGAAAAACCAACATGGCGTCCGCGATAATGACGCCGTTTACGACAATAAACTGTTTTTAAACATGTTTGAGGTCGGACTTTACATCTCTGTATAAATCAGTTTGTCCTGGGCTGATTCTGCTACTTCCTCCTGCAGAGTCTGCTCGTGTTTGAGCAAATGTAGGGCAGATTTGTGCTAAGAAACAGAGAAACGGGCTTTTTCCAGTCAATGTTCTGCATAATGGCATTAATTAAACATATCTGTCTCCATGGCAACCCCACTCACAATAAGAACAGATGTTTTTACAGCTTATTTGTATGTAAAGGTCCATTTTTACACTATTCTCAGACCTGGAGTTGTGTTTTGTTTCATTCTCACATGTTTAACACACAAACCTGCAGATTTAGGCTGAAAACACTCTGTTCCACCTTGTGATGTCATCGTGTGGTGATACAGGAAGTGCTCCGCTGTGTTTTTAAACTCCACACACCTTCATTTATAGAATCATTTGGATCATTTCAGCCCTGGAATTGCCGATCTTCTACTGAACTAAAGGTAAAAAGGGGAGGAGTTAACTTGAAAACTCCCACTTGATGACATCACAAGGTGGAACGTCGCGTTTTGATCTTTGTAGATGTTACAGACTAATAATAAAGTGACTCAAACATATGTGAATGAAACAAAACACAACTCCAGGTCTGTTTTTATGAATTAATGTGTGGAATTCAGTGATAAAATCTCTAGGTGACATTCCCTCCAGCAGTAAAGTTACACAGTGAAGCTTTAAAAGTTTGAAGTTAAAGTTGAGTTGACGTCTTGCCGTCAGCTGGTTGAGGAGTTTGATTTATTTTCTTGGTAAAAGTCGAGGGTCCGTCACTGTGACAGGCGTCAGTCAAAGCCCCGGGCGTCTGCGTTTCAGACTCAGACTGACAGGTGGATTAGCCAATCAGGAGCGAGGAACATCTGTGTCAGAACAAATATGACACACGACCAATCAGAGCGACCGAAGAACAGGGCGGACACAACAGGCTGGGACGAGTCAGACTGAAGAAGAACAGACTGAGACTTTAGATGTACCTGTGCTCAAAATAAATAAAAAAGAAAAGTAAATAAATAAATACATAAGTAAGTAAATAAATAAATAAATACATACATACATAAGTAAATAAGTAAATAAGCAAATAAGTAAATAAGTAAATAAATATATATATATAAGTAAATAATTAAATAAATAAGAAAATAAGTAAATAAATAAGCAAATAAATAACTACATAAATGAATAAACAAATAAATACATACATAAGTAAATAAATAAATAAATAAATGAATAAACAAGTAAATAAATAAATACATAAATAAATAAGTAAATAAATAAATAACTACATAAATTAATAAACAAGTAAATAAATAAATAAGTAAATAAATAAATAAGTAAATAAATAAGTAAATAAATAAGTAAATAAATAAAATCAACGAAGCTCTGAACTTAATCTGAGCTGATAGAAATAATTTTTTTCCAAATAAAAGACGATGAGGCCCTTCGTTTCAAATAAAAACACAGAGAGACAGTTCTGGATTTGTCAGGGGATTATTTTAGTGACATTGAGAATAAACAGTTGGGCGTCGGTCGATCACCGCGATGGCGTCACACTCTGTCACGCTCTTCAGAGAACACGAGCGGCAGATAAACTCACACGAGAAAGTCCGGCGTACACGTTATGTTGTCTTTTTCATTTCTTATTTCGATGCCAGCGCTTTCCAACTTGTGTCTTCATCAGCGCACGTCAGTTATTTTCGTATTTGATCAAACAATTATTTCAAAGTCTCCCAAAACGCACACACACACGTACTGACTCTGGAGCAGGGTGGCCCTCAGGACAGTGTTTCTTGGCCTTCAAACTTCACGGTGAATTGACCCACATTATCCTCAGAGCTACTTTTTACTGTTTTAAATGGTCCAACTTTAAAGTTTACGTTGTTTTGATATTTGTGAAACGGGAACAGTCAGGTCCTTATTAAATCGTCTTTACATTTAAGAATTCAACAGTAGGTTTTAAAATAGTGTAGATACAAGAACCTACAGTTACTAAAAATGAAATCATGAACAAATACAGAAAAACTTTTATTTTAATAAAGCCAGAAGATAAAACTTAGGTTAAAATTAAAATGCTAACACTGGGGTTGCCATGTCGACAGCTCGTTGTATTTGGGCAGAGTAGAAAAGTCTATAAAATGAAAAAATGATGCAAAAGAATAAGTTTATTTCAAATATATTCCCCAGTGTCCTGTTCGTGCAGCTCTCCGCCGACAGAAGGAACGTACTGGAGCTTTTCACACTGTGTTTTTGAGTTTGATGGCGACGTTTGGCCGCCGTCTTCTGTTTTGTGACCGATAGCAGCTCCCTAAAACCTCGGCATTTCATCCAGAGGCGGGACTTAGTGTTTTATTGTAACCATGGCAACGCTCTTTCAAACAGTGTTTTATTTTCACCTGAGCTGCCACGACCAAAGAACAGACTTCACAAGACAAAGTGAATTTAGAGATAAAATTATAACAAAATCACAGAGTTTTATTTGTGTTGATGAGGAACCTGGTAATGTTAAATAAAGATATTGATTTATTTGATTTAACAGATCACAAAAACAGTGTAAATGTGTCCGATTATGAAATAATCTGCTGATTATGAAATAAAGTCACTCTGTGGAAAACGCAGCGCTGAGTTCACTTTGACTGACATCCAACGCCAAGCCCCGCCCCCAACGAAACGCCCAGAGTTTAGAGAATCTCATGTCGTTTGATTAGAAACATCAGACTGTTTATTTAACCAGGGCCGTCTGCAAAACAGACTCATGAGACTGAAGCACGAGGCCACAGTCAGAGCACTGTGTGAAAGGGACTGTGTGAAAGGGACTGTGTGAAAGGGACTGTGTGAAAGGGACTGTGTGAAAGGGGCTGTGTGAAAGGGACTGTGTGAAAGGGGCTGTGTGAAAGAGACTGTGTGAAAGGGGCTGTGTGAAAGGGACTGTGTGAAAGGGGCTGTGTGAAAGAGACTGTGTGAAAGGGACTGTGTGAAAGGGACTGTGTGAAAGGGGCTGTGTGAAAGAGACTGTGTGAAAGGGGCTGTGTGAAAGGGACTGTGTGAAAGGGACCTGTGTGAAGGGGGCTGTGTGAAAGGGACTGTGTGAAAGGGGCTGTGTGAAAGGGGCTGTGTGAAAGAGACTGTGTGAAAGGGGCTGTGTGAAAGGGACTGTGTGAAAGGGACCTGTGTGAAGGGGGCTGTGTGAAAAGGACTGTGTGAAAGGGGCTGTGTGAAGGGGGCTGTGTGAAAGGGACTGTGTGAAAGGGGCTGTGTGAAAGGGACTGTGTGAAAGGATTGTGTGAAAGGAGCTGAGTGAAGGGGACTGTGTGAAAGGGACTGTGAAAGGGGCGGAGTGAAAGGGACTGTGTGAAAGGGGCTGTGTGAAAGGGACTGTGTGAAAGGGGCTGTGTGAAAGGGACTGTGTGAAAGGGGCTGTGTGAAAGGGGCTGTGTGAAAGGGACTGTGTGAAAGGGGCTGTGTGAAAGGGGCTGTGTGAAAGGGACTCTGTGAAAGGATTGTGTGAAAGGAGCTGAGTGAAGGGGACTGTGTGAAAGGGACTGTGTGAAAGGGGCTGTGTGAAAGGGACTGTGTGAAGGGGCCATAAAAATGATGCCATTTGAAAGGTGCTTTGTGAAGGGTGTTATGTGAAAGGTCCCACTTGAAGAGTGCTGTGTGAAGGGTGCTATATAAAGGATGCCATGTGAAGGGTGCTATGTGAAAGGTTCTGTGTGAAGGGTAACGTGTGAAGGGTGCTGTGTGAAGAGCGCTATTTGAAGGATGCCATGTGAAAGGTGCTATGTGAAGGATGCCATGTGAAAGGTGCTGTGTGAAGGATGCTATGTGAAAGGGGCTATATGAAGGGTGCTATGTGAACGGTACCATATGAAGGGTGCTATGTGAAAAGTGCCATGTGAAAGGTGCTATGTGAAGGGTACTATGTGAAAGGTCCCACTTGAAGAGTGCCGTGTGAAGGGTGCTATGTGAAAGGTTCTGTGTGAAGGGTAATGTGTGAAGAGCGCTATTTGAAGGATGCCATGTGAAAGGTGCTATGTGAAGAATGGTGTGTGAAGGGTGCTATCTGAAGGGTGCTATGTGAAATGTAATGTGTGAAGGGTGCCGTGTGAAGGGTGCTATGTGAAAGGGGCTATATGAAGGATGCCATGTGAAAGGTGCTGTGTGAAGGTTGCCATGTGAAAGGTGCTATGTGAAAGGTCCTCTTGTATCACTCACTCATTGTGGCCGGTCCTTTGGTGCTGACTCTGAGAAAGCGACTCCCCATCGGCACCTCCACGACGCTCTTCACAGCTGAAACACACACACACGTTAGCATACAGGCTAATGTAGCACACGTTAGCATACAGGCTAATGTAGCACACGTTAGCATACAGGCTAATGTAGCACACGTTAGCATACAGGCTAATGTAGCACACGCTAGCATACAGGCTAATGTAGCACGTGTCCGTCTAAGAACATAAACAAATGGATTTGGAGTTGGGCTGAAACATCTGGGGAAAATATTAAACTGTGATTTTTCTGACAAACATCACGTCTGAGATTAGATTTGATTTATGTTTTAATAAAAGGCTCTGATCAAAGTCGTATTTTAAACACGTCAAAAAGACTGAAACTCAACTGTGAAGCTAAAACGAGAAACACATTCAGAACATGTTTGACACACAGGGAGGGCATCTGACACACAGGGACACTACAGGATTAGACGTTTTTACACAGAATAAAACAGCAGATTTTGAGGAACTTCAGATCTGTTAATTGCGTCTAATCAAATGCTGATTTCATTCCTCCTGATTAATCCTGCGCTCCTCGTCTGCAACAATTATTTTCTCTTCCCAGGATGCATCACTTTACACAGATGTGAGTCTTTGCACACGTTTTATCTCCTGAGTTCACATGGGTGTGATTGACAGGTGGGAGAGCCAATCAGAGACATGGACGGTCAGTCTGTGTCCAAACAAATATGGCCGCCGCCGAGGAGAACAAGAAAGAAAAAAAAATCAGAGGAGACAGAGAGGAGTGCAGGATCAGTGAACGAAACTCTGAACTTAATCTGAGAGAAATATGAGTTTGTCCAAAATGAAACACGACCAATGAGCTGCTTCGTTTCACATAAAAAATAAAAACACAGAGAAAGTCAGATAATTATTTTAGTCGCTGAGCAGTCGAACAATGATTTAAAACATCTCATAAACACACTGGCCCACATTTACACACACGCTGGCCCACATTTACTCACACTGGCCCACATTTACTCACACTGGCCCACATTTACTCACACTGGCCCACATTTACTCACACTGGCCCACATTTGCTCACACTGGCCCACATTTGCTCACACTGGCCCACATTTGCTCACACTGGCCCACATTTACTAACACTGGCCCACATACTGGCCCACATTTGCTCACACTGGCCCACATTTGCTCACACTGGCCCACATTTACTAACACTGGCCCACATACTGGCCCACATTTGCTCACACTGGCCCACATTTACTAACACTGGCCCACATACTGGCCCACATTTGCTCACACTGGCCCACATTTACTAACACTGGCCCACATTTACTCACACTGGCCCACATTTACACACACACTGGCCCACATTTACTCACACTGGCCCACATTTACACACACACTGGCCCACATTTACTCACACTGTCCAAACTGTGGCCCCGGGGCTAAATGCGGCCCTCGGGACAGTTTTTCTTGGTCCCTTATTAAACTAGACGGTGATTTTTACCGTTTTAAATGTTTTACTTTTAAAACAAAACATTTTGATTTGAGACAGACCTGACGTTTAGGTTCTGAGTCGGAATAAACTTTTGTTTTTTTTTAAATGATTCATGGTTTTCCCCACGAGTCGGCGGCAAAAAGTTTTTCGTAGCGAAGACGTTTCTGTCTTAAACTGGAGAAAATAGATGTTTGGAGCTTCAGCGTCGTTAGCTCCTCCTTCAGATAAAAACGTCTTCACTGCTACAACTTTTAGTCCAGTGACAGATTTAACTTTTGTTTTTTATCGTGAAAAGTGAAGTTAACGGCGCCGTGGTGATTCTGAGAGTGTCACGGTGAACACGCTGCAGGAAACACGGCAAAAAACACGTCAAATATGATCGAAAGTCTAAATAAAAACACTTTAACCTCCTGGTGTCCTCATCTGTGGACAACACATTTTGGATTGTTTAGGCCACAGTGCAAATTTTTAGAAGAACAACAACAAGAAGAGTTTAGAACATGTATTTATTTATTTCTTTATTTTAATTTTTTTTTATTATTATTATTATTTTTTTATATTTTTATTGTATTTAATTTTTTTTATTATTATTATTATTTTTTTATTGTATTTTAATTTTTATTTTTTTTTTTATTTATTTATTCATTTATTTTATTTTATTGGGTCTCAGGAGGTTAAAATAAACTGAACCGGTGCTAAAGTCGTCAAAATGTGTCTCTCCGTAAAAAACGATGGACACGCCTGCACTTTATTTATTTATTTATTTATTTAGTCGTTATTCGTCAGGGACCGTCTACAAATTCACGAGTCGTACAAAAGAAAAGATGATTTGTACCAGATTTAGCCACTGCTGCAAAACACATTAAACATTAAAAAACACATTTCACTACAATTACATCACAAACCTAACAGTTCATCATTAACATTAGCAGGAAAATACAATAAAATGTTCCAATATAGTGCATTTCCTACAGTCCAAACACATTTAAAAATCATAATGTGCAGGTTTTACACTGAAAAAGACACAAAAAATTAATGAAAATGTACTTTTTTTTCCAAATTTCTAGTAAAATAATTCAAATGTACAGACTGGAGCGTTTTAGCTTTAGCTCAGGAAACACCTCAAACGCATTAAAATTCTACACGTGTAAAGTCATTTTATTTTGAAACTGCATCAGCCCCCGCCTCCTCGCCTCCTCGCCCCCGCCGCCTCCACGCTCCCCGTCTGTCGTTATGAATTCACCCGTCGTCCTCGCTCCCCTGGCGTCTCCCGCTTTTTTTTTTTAATCTCACCTCAAACACGAGTCCTGTTTTACATATTTTTTTTCTTTTTTCATCTAATTTGTCCCGTCGCCCCCTGCCCCTCCGCACAGTCGGGGGGCGCTTTTCCGCACCTGAGCCGCGTCGCACGAGTTAAACGGTCACTTCTGATAAAAAGAAAAAAGCTTTGGACACCGACGCCGTGGGAACACATCAAAATGCAAATGGGGGGAACGGCGTAGAGGCGCGCGGACGCTCGGATGCGACGAGCCGGGTCAGGGGGTTACTACGGCGACGAACAAAACAATATACTAATAAAAGTGCGCGCGAGCAAAACGTAAAAAAATATATGAGTTTTAAGACGAGGGCGAATGGAATCAGTAGTCAGGTAGTTCTGTGGGGCGTAAACACGTCGAGTAGGAAGAGCTGACGGACCACGAAACAAGCTAACGGCTAATGGCTAACGGCTAGCAAACTGACTTAAAGTACTTCACATTCAGAGCTGCAAACTGTAAATAATCACAAAAGTGTTTTATCAAAGTGGGAATGACTTAGGAAACGTTGACAGTGCATGGAGGAGTTGGAGTACTGCACAAAAGGGGGCGCTACAGCTCTTTCTACAGCTCAGCTCTTTCTTGTTGTACATTTCTGTCTTTGAAACTCAAATGAACTGAATATTTTTGGTGCAGAAATCGATTTCATTTTTGGCAGGAGACTCATATCTGAGCACCTCCCTGAGCACCTCCCTCTGCTGGCAGGAGGTGCTGTGCCCAGATGGCATTTCCATAAACCCGCTCAGAATAAACAGAAGAGGAAGAGGAAGAGGAGAAGAAGAAGAAGAAGTAGAAGAAGAAGAAGAAGGAGGAGGAGGAGGAGGAGGAAGAAGAAGAAGACAGACTGTGCTCATGTGATGGAAAAATACAAAAGAGGAACTGGATAAAACTGAAGTGAGATGGAGAAAAATAGAAATTTAAACTTAAACCCGTCCTGTTGAGCTTGAGTCTCTATGGTTCTCATCTCTGTTATAATTTACACATTTTAAATCACAATATTCATCTAAAACCACTTAATAAAAGAAACAAGTCCAGCTGAGTTCAAGTTCATAAACTGCGGCGTCCAATAGGAGCTCACGTCGCCATAGTCGTCATGACGATAAAGAGTCGTGTCGCTGCAGCGCCCCCTATGGACAGACGCACGTCGCACTAGAGCAGAGCGTTTTTAAACATTTGTACCAAAATGACGACGCGACGCTGCAGAATCAACGAGTATCAACGATTAAGAAAATAAAACTGGAGAAGGAAGAGCGGACGTCACAGGGGGCGTGTCACAGGGGGCGTGTCACAGGGGGCGTGTCACAGGGGGCGTGTCACAGTGGGCGTGTCACAGGGGGCGTGTCTTAAAACGTTCAAACAGGTTCATTCTAAACACTCTCTACTCTCCATGATTCCTTTTTAAACACTTTACACGACTCTCAGATTTCACCGTCACAGTAATTCTAACAACTAGCATGCTTACAGCGCACTTCCTGATTAACGGACATTAAAACACTTCATAATGAGACGCAGGCGACTTATTTTCACCTCACGATCTGCTCATAAAACACATCTGCGCCGGGGCAAAGGTCAGGACTCGTGCGAAAAACAGAATTATATTTTTTGAACCTCAATATTTAAACTAAACTTTGAACTTTGACCTTTTTAGTTTCAAAAACGGGGAGATTTCTGCTGTTTCTCGTGTAATTCAGTCAGATTTTAGCTGTAGAGGATTGAAAACGTCACTCCCAGGTCTGATTTTTGGTTCATTCTGGTGTTTCTTTGTGTTTTTTTGTGTATTTTTAATCGGTTTCCTGGGATTCTCCTGGTTTATTTTTAATTTTCGGCGGTTTGAATCTGATCGTTTCATCGTTTATCGTGACGTTTCTCCGCAGACACGCTTCTGTCTCTTTAAACCCCGCGTCGCTTCGTCCACAGTTTGTCCAATTTCACTCTGATATTTCGTGACCATCTTCCAAAAAACCTCTTTTCAGCTCCCGTCGCCTGATGAATAAACCATTTTTACGGACCCATTTGCAACTTGTTTCGATAAATTCAGAAGTGAAATTGCCTCCTCTGTTTATTTGTTTTTATGGATCCCCATTAGCTGCTTCTGTGGTTATAAAACAGGAGCCTCAAACTGGAGCGGGAGATAAAATTTAAACAGAAAAAGCACTTTAGAAAACAGGAAATATCCTCACAAAACAGGACCGCGTTTGTGTTTTTGTAGCTCGTTTTTAAGGCAAATTTTAAAACATGTGAATTTCAAAACACGTGATAATGTAGTTTTATCAGAATTAGATCATAAACTGTACAAAGACGTCACAGCTTCAGCTACAAATGAAGCTTATCGAGGTTTTGTGAATAAAAAACCTCGAGATAAACCAACAACTTTTACTTTTTGGCGTTTAAAAAAAGTATTTGTCTTGAATCTAATCCTAATTCTATCAAAAATATCATATTCATTCATACATTTTCAAGCCACAAACCCAAATTTGTTGTGTTTCAATCCCTTTTTTCCTCTTTATAAACTCGAAAAACTATTTTACAAACCCAAAAACCTTGAGAACTAAAGCTCCATGTGCAGAATTTGAAATATAAAATGTAATATTGTATGTATTTGTTTAATATTTTTATTCCACATGTTCTATAAATGTTTAACCTCCTGAGACCCGAGCTTTAATCAAATAAAATAATAAAAAAAGAAGTAAATAAAAAATACAATAAAAATACAATAAAAATAATAATAAAAACAAATAAAAATAAAATAATAAAATAAAAATAATAAAATAAAAAATAAAATAAAAATACAATAAAATAATAATAAAAACAAATAAAAATAAAATAATTAAATAAAAATAATAAAATAAAAAATAAAATAAAAATACAATAAAATAATAATAAAAACAAATAAAAATAAAATAATTAAATAAAAATAATAAAATAAAAAAATAAAATAAAAATAAACAAAAAAAATTATATTCTAAACTCTTAGAAATATTCAAAATTGAACATGATCTTGTTGCTGTTCTTCTAAAAATTTGCACTGTGGCCTAAACAATCCAAAATGTGTTGTCCACAGATGAGGACACCAGGAGGTTACGCCTCTTGCTGTTCTTGTTCATCTCGTATATTTGAATTTTAAAAAGAAAAATCTCATTAACGCTGATCTGGAGTCGTCTGTTTGACCGACTTCCTCTTTACTTGTATTTATACGTGATGTTTCTATCTGTTTGACCTCATTTCCCTGATACTATTCGTCGTTACACTCGGGCTTATGTCTCGTTTGTTAGCGACAAGACGACGTGTCCAGCCTGGAGTCACTTGGACCATTTTTTCACTTGGTCTGATTATTTTGACGGTCGTTCATTTTGAGGACGAGACGATGCTTTAGAGACGACAGCTCTTTGACGACTGCGCGCAAACGATTCGATAACCCAGACTTTTTGATTCAAGACAACTTCTCGATCAGTTTTATATATATATATTTTTAAGGTGAAATTCCACGTCGGGGCCAATCAGAAGCGCGGCTGTTGAGGATAACCCGCGTTGCCATGGTAACGCGACGCACGCATTAGCAAAAAACTGACAAAAACGAAGAACGATTTAAAGACGTTCATTTTCCTGTGGTCAGTCTGAGCTCGCGGTTCTGTTTAAAGAGTTTGATTTTACACGAAAAGGTGAAAAACTGTTGGCTAATGCTAATGCTAATGCTAATGCACTTCCTGTTTGTAACGCAGCGCTAGCAGGTTAGCGATGTCCATGTATATAAACAGTCTATGTTCTGTGCCCTGAAACCCACTTTTTTCTACTGTCGACAGCACATTCGTGTCATAAAATATAAAATATCCTAAATAAAGGTTCTGTGGTTGCGGGACGGGGCGCTCACCTGGACCTGGGGGGGACAGGTGGACTGAAGCCTGCCCTCGGACCAAGCGGCACGTGCTTCCGTCTCCTCCACACACTCCACAGTTGTCCTCTTTGACCCTGCTCCCGAGCTGACGGTCACAGCCCACCTCCTGTGGACAAAACACGACAGAGAAGGTGTTTGGCTCAGAGGCACAAAGGCAGAGTTTGATTCTCTGATGTGGTGGAGGATTTGAGTGAGGGATGGGAGATGTCGACTCTGTGTTTGGGTTTCCACAATCAACATAAAATATGAGTCAAACATCATGAGTGTGGGTTGAATCCCCTTTAGTCCTGATGAAGACTTAGTTTGGTCCTGTTCAAGTCTTGGTTTAGTCCTGGTTTAGTCCTGGTTTAGTCCTGGTTTAGTTCTGGTTTAGTCCTGGTTTAGTCCTGTTTAGTCCTGGTTTAGTCCTTGTTTAGTCCTGGTTCAGTCCTGTTTAGTTCTGGTTTAGTCCTGGTTTAGTTCTGGTTTAGTCCTGGTTTAGTCCTGTTTAGTCCTGGTTTAGTCCTGGTTTAGTCCTGTTTAGTCCTGGTTTAGTCCTGGTCTAGTCCTGGTTTAGTCCCTGTTTAGTCCTGGTTCAGTCCTGGTGTAGTCCTGTTTAGTCCTGGTTTAGTCCTGGTCTAGTCCTGGTTTAGTCCCTGTTTAGTCCTGGTTCAGTCCTGGTGTAGTCCTGTTTAGTCCTGGTTTAGTCCTGGTCTAGTCCTGGTTTAGTCCCTGTTTAGTCCTGGTTCAGTCCTGGTTCAGTCCTGGTGTAGTCCTGTTTAGTCCTGGTTTAGTCCTGGTCTAGTCCTGGTTTAGTCCCTGTTTAGTCCTGGTTTAGTCCTGGTTTAGTCCTGTTTAGTCCTGGTCTAGTTCTTCATTGGCACAATCGTGTGTGAACCATAAACTGTACGAGACTTTAGACTCATCGAGGCTCGATCAGTTAAAGCTCCAATCACAGTTACATATTTACAATTCTGAACGTGAGTATCACAGCAACCAAAGAGCCAATCAGGAGCGAGGCTGTTGAAGGTCACGCCCCCACCCATCCACATCGCTGGTTTATCAGGGAGCGGCCGCTTAGCAACACTGTCAATCAAACCTGTTGCTAACGCTAACAGGAGCGACCTCGGGGAAAGAAGGACCTGATTTGTCTCAAAATAAAAAAAAAATAAATAAAATGAAAATAAAATGAAAAAAATAAATAAAAAAAAACCTCATGAAAAACCCCCAAAAATAAATAAATGAACTCAAAATGACTTAAAAAAAACACGAAAAATAACAACAAAAAAACATGAAAAATAATTGAAAGAAAATCTCAAAATAACAAAAAATAAATAAATGAACTCAAAATGAACTAAAAAAAACACAAAATAAATAAATAAATAAACTCAAAATAAAAAATAATAAAATAAAAATAATAAAATAAAAAATGTACTTTAATGTAACTTAAAAAAAAAATGACTCCAGGATCATGTAGAGGGTTAATACGAACATTTAAGACCAAAATGAGTCACTTCCTGTTTGGAACGTAGCAGCTAGCAGGTTAGCTCTGTCCGTTTATAAATCCTGTTGAATGCGTCCTTAGTTACCTCGTGTTTTCCTGAGGTTTTGCCGAGTTTTTGACTGAGGCGTCACGTCGCGCCTCAAAACAAACACATTTTCAAAGTTTAAATCCAAACTAACATCGCGGCGGCTGCTGAGGCCACATGCGTCCGACCCGACACGTTTCACTGTATCTGAAGAACTGCAGAGCGCCGCTTCTGTCTCTGCGTGAATCATTTCTACAGTCGGAGCACATTTTTATATTCATCTGTGAACATAAAGAAACTCCAACAAAAGAAAAAAAACTGAATGCATAATCAGCTTCCTCTCTCCGTTACATAAGCAGCAGAGTTTCAGCAGCAGATTATGACATTTACCTACATTTTACTTTATTTACAAAAAAGAAAAGGTGTATTTATCATGATTAAACGTGCTACGTGTTCTTAATGCCACACTGCGGAACATTCCAGGCAAAACAAGCAGGTGGACGACCCAGAAAAAACACGTACGGCACCTTTAAAATTATTGTATTCATGGAGAAACTATTTAGGAAATTTGGCTGTTAATTGACAGTGATATGTGTGATTTGAATGGTGAAAAGTCCTCAAAATGGCGCCCGTAAACAGTGAAAAGGTCATGTAATAGTGGTAAAGTACACGCACAGAATACTTCAAATACGGCCAAACGCTGGGACTAAACCTTGACTAGACCAGGACTAAACCAGGACTAAAACAGGACCAAACTGAGTCCATTTATTCAGGACTAAACCAGGACCAAACCAGAACTTCCTCCATCTCCAAACCACATCTGCTTCTCCTGCTCCTCCATTACTCCCCCGGTGTTTTCTTGTGTACTTTCTGCTGTATGTACTCGATGCATTATTTATCCACGCACAAAGATACAGGAAGAACTGGCCTCATTCTATCAGCTCCAAACTGCAGGGCTGCTGTCTGAGAGCGGGGCCCCTCACCGCGCTCAGGGTCTGCAGCCGCTACACCCACTACTGATCTTAGAAATGTGTTTGTTTCTTATTTCAGTTGGAATCTTAACAATTATTACTCATATTTTGACTATTATCACTGATACTGAGTGAGTGTGGCGTCACGAACAGCATCCAGCTCCAAACGAGGCTCGTCGAGGCCAGAGAGGAAGAAGGCGCCTGATATAAATGTAGCCGGGTTAAAAAAAAGATATAACTTAAGAAGAAGTAGTTGCAATTTTCTGTCCAGCCAGTAGATGTCACTGTAGTATATGGAAAATGAGAAACAGACAGAGAACGGTGCGCGTAAGTAGAAAAAAATGTGAGTTTCAATGGGTTTTAAGTACGAAAATAATCTTTAATATCGACGAGCAGTGCTGTAATGAGCGTCATATTTTCAGATTATTCAAAATTAGTTTGTAGAACCGAGGATTGACTCAGATTGATTCAGATTAAACATCCTCTGCAGACTGTAACGGCTCACGCAACGAAAAGACGGCGCTACGTGACGGCGCGAGTGTTAAATTCAAGTGTAATCGGATGTAATTGTTTAGAATGTTTAAGAATGTTTTATTATTTTGCGAGCGATCTTGTACATTTGTGATTGATTCAGAGCGGGTTTAGCACTGTCCAGGGTGCGCTGGGTTGATGTGGTCAGACTGTCCGCCATTTTAAAGTGAGTTGAAGTTCACTGTTACTCTGTGCTTCCATTTCTATTTACGTTTGCTATTTGAATGTAAACTAAATAGTGTTTATTCCATGTTTTGTTATAGGATAGGCCCACTGCTGTTGTCTTTTATCTTGTCTTTTATTATTACATTCAGATTATTACAAACAAACTGTTTGGAAAAAGCCAAATCAAACCAAAATATAATGCTGTTCTCCTGCTGAGGACAGTCGGACGACACTACTATTACTCCGACTGCTGCGAATTTAGATGTTTGAGCAGATAACATGAGTATTTCACGTGTCCTTCTCTCCTCCACGAGTTTCTCAAGTTCTAAATATCAATGTCATTATTTTTCTCCTTATATTTGCATGTCAGGTAATGTTCTAACGATGTAAATGTGCAGGAGTTTTCTTTATGCCAGAGCCTCATCCATAATTGCACTTACATTACTACACCAGCCAAAAATTATACTCAGGTAAAAGTACCATTACTTCATAATATTATTACTCAATTAAAAGTTAAAAAGTATTGGTCCAAGTAAAGATGTGTTCAGCCCAAGGTATCACAGGTGTTGTTCGTTGGTCGCTCTGTTCGCTCGTTGGCCGCTCTGTTCGCTCGTTGGTCGCTCTGTTCGCTCGTTGGCCGCTCTGTTCGCTCGTTGGCCGCTCTGTTCGCTCGTTGCTCGCTCTGTTCGCTCGTTGCTCGCTCTGTTCGCTCGTTGCTCGCTCTGTTCGCTCGTTGCTCGCTCTGTTCGCTCGTTGGCCGCTCTGTTCGCTCGTTGGCCGCTCTGTTCGCTCGTTGGCCGCTCTGTTCGCTCGTTGGCCGCTCTGTTCGCTCGTTGGCCACTCTGTTCGCTCGTTGGTCGCTCTGTTCGCTCTGTTCGCTCTGTTCGCTCGTTGGTCGCTCTGTTCGCTCGTTGGTCGCTCTGTTCGCTCGTTGGTCGCTCTGTTCGCTCTTTGCTCGCTCTGTTCGCTCTTTGCTCGCTCTGTTCGCTCGTTGGTCGCTCTGTTCGCTCGTGGGTCGCTCTGTTCGCTCGTGGGTCGCGCTGTTCGCTCGTTGGTCGCTCTGTTCGCTCGTTGGTCGCTCTGTTCGCTCGTTGGTCGCTCTGTTCGCTCGTGGGTCGCGCTGTTCACTCGTTGGTCGCTCGTTGGTCGCTCTGTTCACTCATTCAAAGCGTCAGGCACCAGAGTTGAAAAAGCTGAACGTTTGACGCAGCGTAAACCAATCAGAGGCTGCGCTCCAGTGAAGGAGAAAAGACGTCAGCTATAAACTAGAAGCAACTTAATTAAACTGGGTGCACAGACTTGACGAAAGACTAGTCCCGGACCCAGACACGCCGCCACCGCCGAGCCCATCGCCTCCGCTGATGGGTTTTATGTAATAAATCAACTAAAGCCGCTCTCTCTCTCGACCTGGTCTGCTGTGTTCACAAAGAAACAAAACATCCAAAGGCACTCACAGACCGCAATACACGACCTGGACTGAAAACTACCCAAAAAAGTACAGTTTTATTGAATAAATGTACCTGAGTACTGTTTTGGCCAAATGAGTCAGATTCAGTCAAATGACTGTAGTGAACTAAAACCTTTGTGTGTGTGCGGCGCTGAAGCAAACAGGCTCCAGCTCTGAGTTCATATTCATTTACTTCCTTGTCATGTGCCAGCCCTGAAACAGCTGCTCGTCTCAGAGTTCTGTGGACTCCAGGTTCAGTGCAGATGTTTGAGTTCAGTTTATTACAAAACGACAAAATCTACAGTAAAAACATGAAGCAAAATTTAGCAAATACAGTTTATAAATAAGACGCCGCTGAAGCAGCGCAGGGGCCCGTAAGAATACTGTTACTACTGTTACTACTGTTACTACTGCTACTGTTACTACTGTTACTACTGCTACTGTTACTACTGTCACTACTGCTACTACTGTTACTACTGCTACTGTTACTACTGTTACTACTGTTACTACTGTCACTACTGTCACTACTACTACTACTGTTACTACTGCTACTGTTACTACTGCTACTACTGTTACTACTGCTACTGTTACTACTGTTACTACTGTTACTACTGTTACTACTGTCACTACTGTTACTACTGCTACTACTGCTACTGTTACTACTGTTACTACTGTCACTACTGTCACTACTGTTACTACTGTTACTACTGCTACTGTTACTACTGTCACTACTGCTACTACTGTTACTACTGCTACTGTTACTACTGCTACTACTGTTACTACTGCTACTGTTACTACTGTTACTACTGTTACTACTGTTACTACTGTCACTACTGTTACTACTGTTACTACTGCTACTGTTACTACTGTTACTACTGTTACTACTGTCACTACTGTCACTACTGCTACTACTGCTACTGTTACTACTGTTACTACTGTCACTACTGTCACTACTGTTACTACTGTTACTACTGCTACTGTTACTACTGTTACTACTGTTACTACTGTCACTACTGTTACTCTAATACTACTGTTACCGTTACTACTGTTACTACTGTTATTGTTACTTCTCTTACTGTTACTACTTTTACAACTGTTACTACTGTGACTACTGCTACTACTGTTACTGTTGTTACTGCTACTACTGTTACAACTGTTACTACTCTGTTACTACTGTTACTGTCATGTCACATGTCCAATTCATGTTTAAATCACCTTTCCTATTTTTTACAATAGACCAAAAAAACAGTTGTTTAAATTGCACTGTCACATGATTTCAGGATTGTCCATGTAAATAAATAAACACAGATTTTAGACACAGACACAGTTCACGTCCTTTTAATCAAAACCATCAGCTCAAAGGAATTTTGTTCACTGTATTTTTCTAGGAACTTTAATTTTAATTTCCTTTAAAAAAAAACAAAAAAAAAAACAAAACATGAGGAGGCAGGTGGCAACAGTGGCTCAGTTGGTAGAGCGTTTCTCCACTGATCCAAAGGTTGGTGGTTCAAATCTCACTCTTGACATAAACGTCATTGGTCTGGAGGTCAGATCCCACAGATGAATGTTGTTGTGTCCTTGGGCAAAACACTTAACCTCAGTGTCTGTGGACCCTACAGGCTGCACTGAATCTCGTCCATGTCAGTTTCGTTTTCGTTCCCAGGAGTGATCTTCCCTGGAGCTGTGGTCTTGAGAGGGGCAGACATAGACGGGTAAATCTGAAAATAAGTCTTATGTTTGGGACGTGTTTTTGGGGAGTCCGCCCCCCGCCTGGAGGAGTCCGCCCCCCGCCTGGAGGAGTCCGCCCCCCGCCTGGAGGAGTCTGCCCCCCGCCTGGAGCGCAGCAGGGGGCGGATCCAAGCACAGGCCAATTAACACAACCGCATTTTGACTTTGAGAAAGACACAAAACATCAGATTCTGCTGTGGATTCTGGGAACAGCATTGAAGAAAATAGGACGAGTGTATTTGATTTAAACAGGACGCCCAAAGAGCTTTACATCTACAACAAACGGGTCAAATGCAACGTTAAATGGACAATATCTCAAAAACTCATCTCATTTTAAATCAGAACATCCATTTCAAAACTATTTTAAGGTCTACGAAATGATTCATGTTCATATTTTTTTGTTTATTGTTGAGTTTTTAACACTTTTGTCCATTTAAAATCCAGTATTTTTAACTTTGAATTGCTCTCTTTTAGACTTTTGGTATAGATTTTTATTGATAATTTTACACAGATGGGGCGTTAAAACAAAGGTCATTTTACAGGGACGGGCCGATACCGATATCTGATATTTGACCTGCTGCTTTGGCCGATAAGTGATGTTTGCAGATACAGATATTTAGTTTAATCTGTTCAAAAACGACACTCAGAAAATGGGGCGTTAGTTTGTTTTTTTAGTCCTAATTTTGATTTCTTCCCCGTTTCCCCTTTAAGACGTCTCAATTCCACCTGTGATTTTTCTACTTCTAAAAACGTACTTTTAAAACCCAAAATAGTCACGATCTTCCCCCAAAAAATGACTTTACACCAAGAGTAAGACGGGTTTGTAAGTTGACGTCTGAAGCTGACGTTTGGAAATGAGAAAAGGTGTAATCCTCGCCGCGCTCGTGTAAATTTGTTATGAAAATCATTCTCCTTGTCAGATTAGTGATCCCCGTGAGAGGAGCAGATCTGGTTTGATGCGTTAGCGTTAGCGTGCGGTGATTATACGGCGAGACCACACTCACATTCACAGCACGGTCTGGACGTCGGCCTGTCGTCCCTCTCGTGTTTTTCTCATTTGTTGCCGTAGAAACCCCGCGGTCAGCTGCTCAAACGCTTTGTGTCTCTCAGACTGACCAGAAAATTGGCTGTCAGATTGTTTAACACAGCACGTCTATAATCTCACCCACGACTGTTTGCATCGCACACTTTACACGCCAAACACGCCAAACACGCCGGGTTCTGCCGCTCCAGAGGGAAAAACAGACGGCCTCGTGTTCAGGAGCGGTGGCAGAGTGGTTAGCATGAGCGCTGGCAGAGTGGTTAGCATAAGCGCTGGCAGAGTGGTTAGCATGAGCGCTGGCAGAGTGGTTAGCATGAGCGCTGGCAGAGTGGTTAAGTCGTACTGGAGTATATGTCGTACCGGAGTATAAGTCACACTGGAGTATAAGTCGTACAGGAGTATAAGTCGTTCCGGAGTATAAGTCGTACCGGAGTATAAGTCGCACCGGAGTATAAGTCGCTCCGGAGTATAAGTCGCACTGGAGTATGTCGCACCGGAGTATAAGTCGCACCGGAGTATAAGTCGCACTGGAGTATGTCGCACCGGAGTATAAGTCGCACCGGAGTATAAGTCGCACCGGAGTATAAGTCGCTCCGGAGTATAAGTCGCACTGGAGTATGTCGCTCTGGAGTATAAGTCGCACTGGAGTATGTCGCTCTGGAGTATAAGTCGCACTGAAGTATAAGTCGTACAGGAGTATAAGTCGTTCCGGAGTATAAGTCGTACCGGAGTATAAGTCGCACCGGAGTATAAGTCGCTCCGGAGTATAAGTCGCACTGGAGTATGTCGCACCGGAGTATAAGTCGCACCGGAGTATAAGTCGCACCGGAGTATAAGTCGCTCCGGAGTATAAGTCGCACTGGAGTATGTCGCTCTGGAGTATAAGTCGCACTGAAGTATAA
This sequence comes from Periophthalmus magnuspinnatus, assembly GCF_009829125.3. Taxonomy (NCBI): domain Eukaryota; kingdom Metazoa; phylum Chordata; class Actinopteri; order Gobiiformes; family Gobiidae; genus Periophthalmus; species Periophthalmus magnuspinnatus. The sequence continues at coordinate 611,785 of NC_047128.1, read as the reverse complement.
GTCGCACTGGAGTATAAGTCGCACTGGAGTATAAGTCGCTCTGGAGTATAAGTCGCACTGGAGTATAAGTCGCACTGGAGTATAAGTCGCACTGGAGTATAAGTCGCTCTGGAGTATAAATCGCACCGGAGTATAATTCGCAAACAAACATATATTTCACATAGAAGTCTCATCTGAATATAAGCCACACCCCAAACTATGTCAAAAAGTGTGACTAAGTCCAAAAAATACAGTATGGGGCACGAGATTATTATTACTTTTTTAAAATTTTGCTTGTTTATTGCTATGTAAAAATTCAAACAAAACTCTGTCTTTACACTGAGTAGGCTTGCATCTCCACAAACCTGACTCTATCTGGCCTGCTTGTCTCCATGGAAACGTTCTTTCTTTCTGTTTCTTTCTGAGGATGATGTAAACGACCACGGCCCTGTCCAGATCCTCCAGACAGGTGAGCGACAGGTGAATGACTGAAGGGAATATTTACAGAATTTACAGATACAGCAAATAAAAACATAAAAACAATCATAAATCATCATGTCTCATAGTGACGTCTGTGGACCAGGCCCAGAGGACAGAGGACAGGACTCCTCTTTTATTCACCAAGGCTCCTCCCACAAGTCAATTCACACAAAAATACAAGTTTTCTACACAAAACTAAACTTAACACTGACAAAAATATGGAAAAATTCACAAAAATCCACTTTATATTATGGCCGTGTCTCTGTGGCTGAAGCTCAACAGGACGAATAATAATATAATCTGATCCGTTTAACCGTTGAGTCGTTCCTTCACGTTGTCTCCAGTTAGCGCTCGCTGCTACGTTGCTAATAAGTTGCTAAAGTACAAGCTCTGTGCTGTTTGAAAACATTCCAGTGAAATGCATTGTGGGGGACGCATTAATGTCTGCAGAACATTCTAGAAACCTGGGAGTCCCTAGTTCTACCATAGACACACATGCAGCGTAGCATCAGTAGCAGTGCGGTCACCTGACACACTCCGTTGATGCACATGTCCGGGGCGTCGTCCCGACAGCGCGTCCCGTCCAGCACTTTGGGGGCCAGCTCCACAGTGAGGGTCCCGCCTTTGGCCCGGCAGCGGAGGGCGCAGGGGGCGGAGGGGTCGTAGGGCGCCGCCACCCACTCGTGCGACACGCCGTCGAGCTTCACGTCGTTGTGGGCCGAGCACTGCTGAGCGCGGAAATCACCCGCCTCTAGAGGGCAGTCCTGAGACCAGCAACGGGACGAGAGAGAGAAAATGAGACGTTTAGAGAAGAAAGACTTTACGGACGTGTTTGGATTAGTTTATCAGCTCAAACTTCAGTCTCAAATGTTTAAAAATACAAATAAACTGTGCTTGTGTCTCTAGAGTTCTCATCTAAGGAAACTGGAGTGTCCAATGGGAGCAGACGTCACTATGTTTTTGCTTTTCTGAATCGTAAAATTGCGCAAAGTCAAATACACAGACAAATACTCATCGTTTTCAGAAGAGGAACGTTCTTGTTTCCACAGACTCTTGCACAAATTGAATTATCCTCGTGTCTGTTCTATGACAAATATCCTGGACCCAACCCGACCTGAATCACCGCTGTCCTTTGGCCCGTAGCAGACGATGAGGTGTCCCCATTAACATCCACAGACGCCCCCCTCCCTCAGACACTCGTGCGGAGGAGAAACATTATGTCAGTTTGGAAGTTTTCTCCCCGACAAAACCCACAATGTCGATGAAACGTTCTGCACCGACAAAGACTGAACTTTGAGAGAGTAAATGTGAGAAAATGTTAATAAGAAAAGTGTATAAAGTGTGTGGTGAGGGGTTTTACAGACAAAAACAGAGAGAATAATGTAAAAAATAAAGATGATACTTCACAGATTTCATTTTTTGTGGGTTATTTTTAGAACGTGACCCCCAAGATAAACAAGAGACCAGTGAAGTGAACAAAAATAAACTCAAAATAAATCCAGACCTGTTTAGATTTGAGATGGTTTAAAATATCATTTAGTGTTTTGTCCTGGTTTTGTTCCAATTATTTGTGATTATTTATGTTTTGATTTGTGTGATTTTAACGTCTTTCTTATTCTGTAAAACACTTTGAATTATGTTGTGTACGAATCGTCCGATACAAATAAACTTCACAAACTCATTCATAAACCAGAGCAAACATCTGCCCCACAGACGCCGCTGGTCACTTTGTTTTCAGCCCTGACCAGACCCAAAGAGCCAATCAGGAGCGAGGATGCTGAAGTTAACGCCCCTTCCCGCCCACATACATATAACTAATTGTTTTGGGGTAAATATCGTCTAATCCAGTTGAACTTACATTGTACTTCTAAGCAGATGTATATAACTTTTACTATTTAAACAACTTTAATTATTTAGCAGAAGAGTCAGTGTAATACCGATGTGAGCCAGGCGGGGGCAGTGAGCTCGAGTTCTCAATGGAAAACTAATTCGATATTTGCTGAGCTTCACCGCAGCTGTTCTATTCATAGACGACACACTGGGGGTGTTCTACACGCCTCTCTACGGGCAGAATGTTCAGCGGTTATCGTGGAGGCGCAACGCACACATTAGCAAACGCCGACAAAACGAAATAGATTTAAACAGCTCATTTTTTGGAGCCTGTGGTCGGTCTGAGCTCATGGTCCTGTTTAAGAGTCTGATTTTACACAAAAAGATGAAAGTGACTGACTGAAAATGTTTTGCTAATGCTAATGCTAATGCTAATGCTAATGCTAATGCTAATGCTAGCTTGTGACAGTAATGTGATTTGAGAGTGACTTGTTTCATCTGTTGTCGTTCAGATAAATCAGTTCTTTCTGGTCAGATTGTGTTCAAACAAAACTCAGATTAAAGTCTAACAGAGCCTCAGACAGAGCAGTGCCTCCTGTTAGCATCACACGCACAGGGAACATTGATGACATCAGCTGCACAGTATCAATACTCCAATAATCCACGCAGTTAAACCACCACTGTAGTTTTCTGGTCTCGTAAATATGTTAAAGCTGCATTGTGGAACTTCTCTGGTGGCAGTCATCTCCATGGAGATGTTACTGCTTATGCCAAGGTGCTGGTCAGCTCTGTGGAGGGGCAAGCGTGTGATTATAATAAGGTTTTTTTGAGCCATGTCCTATGTCTTTTGAGTCGTGTCCTAAGCAGAGTCGAGTGAGTCGTGTCCTCAGATGTTGTTGTTGTTGTTGTTGTTGTAGTTGTTGTTGTTGTTGTTGTTGTTGTTGTTGTAGTTGTTGTAGTTGTTGTTGTTGTTGTTGTAGTAGTTGTTGTTGTTGTTGTAGTTGTTGTTGTTGTAGTTGTTGTTGTTGTTTTTGTCTTCTCTTCGGTGCTTTATTACATTTGTGTTCTCTCCTCATCCACCACCTCCTTCTGCACCACCTCCTGCTGCTCCCTGTGTTTTTACTCCACCATTTACACCCTCAGCTCATATAATTCCGCTTCAAATGTCCAAACTCATGACCATAACGCCGCGCGGTTTCCCGTAAAGACGCAGTGATGAAGCTGTGGTCAAACACGAGCGGCCATTTTGATTCCCGCTGTGGTCATTTCCACCGTTTTATCACCGAGTTGAGTCGGACTTTCACACGTTTGTCAATGATCCCCGTGAAATAAAACCCTGACCCAGTTTATGTTTCCACGTAAAGACCCCGTGAGTGCGTAACCACGGTCTGAGCGCCGCGGGGTCACGGCGGCGTGTGAAAGCAGCAGACTCACCGCGGTGCTGCAGGTTCTGTACCGAATGTTCCTCCCGTCACAGTTTCTGCAAAATAAAACAACATTTGATGAGTTAAATACGTTTGAGCAGAAGTGGAAGAGTTTAAACAGATTTGGACCAAAACGTAAAAGAAAAAGCTCGGAAATGATGTATAAATAAGATGCAAAACAGTTTTTATATCACGTGTTGTGTATTAAAGGTGTAACGTGGAACTTTTCTGGAAAGAGGGAAGAGGGAGGAGCTTCTACCAACTGTTTTTCTTGTTATTCCTTTGCCTAAAATGTTCCATAGTAGACAGATGTTGTAAATACATGTGTTTTTATTGTGAAAATGATGGATAAATGTCACTCTGACCAGGCTCGCCTCTCCACTGATCTGAGCTGTGACTTGTCCTGGTTAAAGATAGACGAGTGTAGTGATGGACTGTAGATATAAATGGACGTAGCTGAACGTCTGAGTCACACTTTATTATGAGTCTGTCACATCTACAAACATCAAAATACGACGTTCCACCTTGTGATGTCATCAAGCTCTGAAGGGGGAGCGACTTAACACAGAGAGCGAAGAGGCGGAGCTCAAAAACAAAACTGAAACTTGTGAAACATGTTAATACTTTGTTTTGGGCGAATATGTAATTTTCAAAACAATAAAAGGAAACATAGATCTAAATATGTGAAGTGTCACAGTTAAAACAACAGAAGAAGTAAATACTTCCTCTTTAATACGACATAGAAGTAAATACCTCCTCTTTAATACAACATAGAAGTAAATACCTCCTCTTTAATACGACATAGAAGTAAATACCTCCTCTTTAATACAACATAGAAGTAAATACCTCCTCTTTAATACAACAGAGAAGTAAATACCTCCTCTTTAATACAACAGAGAAGTAAATACCTCCTCTTTAATACGACATAGAAGTAAATACCTCCTCTTTAATACAACATAGAAGTAAATACCTCCTCTTTAATACAACATAGAAGTAAATACCTCCTCTTTAATACGACATAGAAGTAAATACCTCCTCTTTAATACAACATAGAAGTAAATACCTCCTCTTTAATACAACAGAGAAGTAAATACCTCCTCTTTAATACGACATAGAAGTAAATACCTCCTCTTTAATACGACATAGAAGTAAATACCTCCTCTTTAATACAACATAGAAGTAAATACCTCCTCTTTAATACAACATAGAAGTAAATACCTCCTCTTTAATACGACATAGAAGTAAATACCTCCTCTTTAATACGACATAGAAGTAAATACCTCCTCTTTAATACGACATAGAAGTAAATACCTCCTCTTTAATACGACATAGAAGTAAATACCTCCTCTTTAATACGACATAGAAGTAAATACCTCCTCTTTAATACGACATAGAAGTAAATACCTCCTCTTTAATACGACATAGAAGTAAATACCTCCTCTTTAATACGACATAGAAGTAAATACCTCCTCTTTAATACGACATAGAAGTAAATACCTCCTCTTTAATACCCCAAAGAAGTAAATACCTCCTCTTTAATACCCCGTAGAAGTAAATACCTCCTCTTTAATACGACATAGAAGTAAATACCTCCTCTTTAATACGACATAGAAGTAAATACCTCCTCTTTAATACAACAGAGAAGTAAATACCTCCTCTTTAATACGACATAGAAGTAAATACCTCCTCTTTAATACGACATAGAAGTAAATACCTCCTCTTTAATACGACATAGAAGTAAATACCTCCTCTTTAATACGACATAGAAGTAAATACCTCCTCTTTAATACCCCAAAGAAGTAAATACTTCCTCTTTAATACGACATAGAAGTAAATACCTCCTCTTTAATACAACATAGAAGTAAATACCTCCTCTTTAATACGACATAGAAGTAAATACCTCCTCTTTAATACAACATAGAAGTAAATACCTCCTCTTTAATACAACAGAGAAGTAAATACCTCCTCTTTAATACAACAGAGAAGTAAATACCTCCTCTTTAATACGACATAGAAGTAAATACCTCCTCTTTAATACAACATAGAAGTAAATACCTCCTCTTTAATACAACATAGAAGTAAATACCTCCTCTTTAATACGACATAGAAGTAAATACCTCCTCTTTAATACAACATAGAAGTAAATACCTCCTCTTTAATACAACAGAGAAGTAAATACCTCCTCTTTAATACGACATAGAAGTAAATACCTCCTCTTTAATACGACATAGAAGTAAATACCTCCTCTTTAATACAACATAGAAGTAAATACCTCCTCTTTAATACAACATAGAAGTAAATACCTCCTCTTTAATACGACATAGAAGTAAATACCTCCTCTTTAATACGACATAGAAGTAAATACCTCCTCTTTAATACGACATAGAAGTAAATACCTCCTCTTTAATACGACATAGAAGTAAATACCTCCTCTTTAATACGACATAGAAGTAAATACCTCCTCTTTAATACGACATAGAAGTAAATACCTCCTCTTTAATACGACATAGAAGTAAATACCTCCTCTTTAATACCCCAAAGAAGTAAATACCTCCTCTTTAATACCCCGTAGAAGTAAATACCTCCTCTTTAATACCCCAAAGAAGTAAATACCTCCTCTTTAATACCCCGTAGAAGTAAATACCTCCTCTTTAATACGACATAGAAGTAAATACCTCCTCTTTAATACGACATAGAAGTAAATACCTCCTCTTTAATACGACATAGAAGTAAATACCTCCTCTTTAATACAACAGAGAAGTAAATACCTCCTCTTTAATACGACATAGAAGTAAATACCTCCTCTTTAATACGACATAGAAGTAAATACCTCCTCTTTAATACGACATAGAAGTAAATACCTCCTCTTTAATACGACATAGAAGTAAATACCTCCTCTTTAATACGACATAGAAGTAAATACCTCCTCTTTAATACCCCAAAGAAGTAAATACCTCCTCTTTAATACCCCGTAGAAGTAAATACCTCCTCTTTAATACGACATAGAAGTAAATACCTCCTCTTTAATACAACATAGAAGTAAATACCTCCTCTTTAATACAACATAGAAGTAAATACCTCCTCTTTAATACCCCGTAGAAGTAAATACCTCCTCTTAATATTCAGAACCTTCTCCTGTGTCTGTGTGGTGTAGATCTGTGTTTAAAAGTCTCTGGACAGACTTTCTTCTGTATCACAACTTCATCAGATCGATTTTTAAAATGTCATGTTCTTGATGTGGGAGCGCGGGGGCGGCCATTTTAGGACGGAGTAAAAACAGAGACTGTTTGGGGACGTTTGGCCTTTAGGAGATAATATGTTTTTAGTAAAAGTATCGACGTGTGGAGCAGGAGACAGAGCGAAACACCACCATGAACTTTATGTCTGTATCTATAGAGAAAAAGAGAAAGAGAGAAAGAAACAAGGAAAGAGGAGAGATAGAGAGGGAGATTTGTATTAAAGAGGAGGTATTTACTTCTTTGGGGTATTAACTGCTAGCACATTATTTAGATCCCCATGTTAGCTTGTATTGTAAGAGTTTCACTTTCGTTTTTGTGGCTCTGAGTCCAAAGCCCCGCCCCCTTCACGGCGCTATCACATCACAATCAGCGTTAATGAAACTACTGCACATCACACCAGGTTTGTGAAGCTGTAGTGTGTTGTTTTGTGTCATGTTTTTGTATATTTATGGAGGATTGTCGTGTGGGAGCGTGGGTGACGTAGGCTTGTGGGCGGAGCCTCGTACAGAATCTCACAGCTAAACATAAGGAGGGTTTGAATCGGGCTATAACCTCTCCATGGAGCCATCGCAGAAAAGTTACATAGTGCACGTTTAGCTGCCAATCTAACAAACAAAAAGTGTCATTTAAAGGTTTGCTCTGTGAAAAAGTCAATTATTTCATTTTCAGGTTGAGGAAATCCCATCGTCAGAACGGAATCGCAGCCTCCTCCCGCCTCCTCCAGCCTCCTCTCACCTCCTCCGGCCTCCTCCTGCCTCCTCTCACCTCCTTCTGCCTCCTCCTGCCTCCTCCAGCCTCCTCCAGCCTCCTCCAGCCTCCTCCTGCCTCCTCTCACCTCCTTCTGCCTCCTCCTGCCTCCTCCAGCCTCCTCCAGCCTCCTCCCGCCTCCTCCCACCTCCTCCTGCCTCCTCCAGCCTCCTCCTGCCTCCTCCCACCTCCTCCTGCCTCCTCCAGCCTCCTCCTGCCTCCTCTCACCTCCTCCCACCTCCTCCTGCTCCCTCGTGTCCCCCGTGAGATCTATAATTCTGTCCTTACACGGCCGAGGGGACGATGGGAAAACTCAAATATTAATCAAAAACTGACAGAGTCCACCTGCCGCGAGCTCCTGTGTGTGTGTGTGTGTGTGTGTGTGCGCACCTGTCTGCAGCTCCACCAAATGTCAAACAAGTGAAGCTGAAACACGGCACAGGCTTCAGTGTGTGTGTGTGTGTGTGTGGGGGGGGGGGGGTGGGTGTGTGTGTGTGTGCGCTAAGTGCTAACTGCTAATTGCCCCTGAGGCTGTGCCGTTACATCACAGATAAGTGGAGAGTCCATTTTGTCGTGTAAAACATGGCGCTCTGTGATCAGCGCTAAAAGGAAAAAGGAGACGAGTTTATATTAATGAGACACATAATGCACACACACACACACACACACCCCCACACACACCCACACACACACACACACACACACACACACACACACACCCACACACACACACACACACACCCACACACACACCCCCACACACACACACACACACACACCCCACACACACACACACACCGGCTCCAGCGTGGGCAGCCATTTAGAAACAAGGCGGTTATCCTCAAAATGTTAAACACCAATTCAGAAAATAAACAAAACAAAAAAACACTGATAAAAACAACAAAAACACGAGGACTGAGGTAAAACTTAAAGAGGAGGTGTTACACAAAATGGACTTTTTGTACCTTTGTCTCATGTTCTAACTCTGCTCCTCGTCAAAATCACGTGTGCAGAGGTTTTAGAGTCGTCCATGCATGTTTGAGTCATCTAGAGATCTCTCCCGGGCCCTATTCAAACCCTCCTGTACGAGGCTCCGCCCACAAGCCTACGTCACCCACGCTCCCACACGACAATCCTCCATAAATATACAAAAACATGACACAAAACAACACACTACAGCTTCACAAACCTGGTGTGATGTGCAGTAGTTTCATTAACGCTGATTGTGATGTGATAGCGCCGTGAAGGGGGCGGGGCTTTGGACTCAGAGCCACAAAAACGAAAGTGAAACTGATAAAACATGTTAATACTTTGTTTTGGGTGAATTTAGCATTTAATACCCCAGAGAAGTAAATACCTCCTCTTTAATACGACATAGAAGTAAAAAAGTCTCTCACTCATAACATTGCAGTCATAAACTAGCATTAGCATTAGCATTAGCCAACAGTTTTTCCGCTAAATCTAAAAAACCTTCATGTTCCGTTGGATTTGTTTTGGTCTAAACTTTCTAAAACCGTTCTGGTTATTGTCAAATCAAAAAGTGCAGATTAAAGTGGTCACGTCTCGACACTTTCGCCCGATAAACCCCCGACCCCGGCTCCTTAAAGGGACAGACGCCGACTGTGTGCTCATATAAGGACAGAACAGTAGGACGTGAATGGACAGACTGGCACTGTGACGGGCAGGGGCACAGGGGCGGGCACAGGGGCGGGCACAGGGGCGGGCACAGGGGCGGGCACAGGGGCGGGCACAGGGGCGGGCACACGCTACGTCCAAAACCAACGGAGGAGCAGGCGGTCCGAGGCCCCGCCCACATGAAACCAGGTCTGGAGAGTTTCACACGACTGTACGACAAAACGAACAGGACACTGACCAAAGAGCAGACAGAGATTTGAAGTGAAATGAACAAACTGAAATGAAAAAAGTCATAAAATGTGTTAAAGCGACAGTAACTTTGGAGAGAACATGACTCCACTGAGAGAGAACGTCTCCATGGAGATAGTTTCATGCTTTACTGTGGAATATTACAGCCAAAGGAACAGCATTTCCATGGAAACAGGCAGGAGCAGGTCGTCCTCCAGGACACATATGATCAGAGACTATTTTATGTTAAACTGTGTCCCCTCTGTCCTCTCTGTGTCCCCTCTGTGTCCCCCCTCTGTCCTCTCTGTCCTCTCTCTGTCTCTGCTGCTTCAGACTCATTCTGGTCTTAAATGTTCGTATTAACCCTCTACATGATCCTGGGGTTTTTATTTCACTATTGTGTCTGTAAATCAAGATCTGAACATTAATAACAGACAAATCAGGTCCTTCTGTCCCCGAGAGAAAGAGAAAGAGAGAGAGAGAGAGAGAGAGAGAGAGAGAGACAGACAAGAAGAGAGAGAGAGACAGAGAGACAGAGAGACAGAGACAGACAAGAAGAGAGAGAGAGAGAGACAAGGAGAGAGAGAAAAGGAGAGAGAGACAAGGAGAGAAAGAAAGAAAGAAAGAGAGACAGAGAGAAAGGCAAGGAGAGAGACAGAGAGAGAGAGAGAGAGAGAGAGAGAGACAAGGAGAGAGAGACAGAAAAGGAGAGACAGAGAGAGAGAAGAGAGACAGACAAGGAGAGAGACAAGGAGAGAGAGAGACAAGGAGAGAGAGAGAGAGACAGACAAGGAGAGAGAGACAGAGAGAGAGAGAGAGAGAGAGACAAGGATAGAGAGAGAGACAGGGAGAGACAGAGAAAGAGAGAGACAAGGAGAGAGACAGAGAGAAAGAGAGAGAGACAAGGAGAGAGACAGAGAGAAGGAGAGAGAGACAGAGAGACAGACAAGGAGAGAGAGACAGAGAGAGAGAGAGAGAGAGACAAGGATAGAGAGAGAGACAGGGAGAGACAGAGAAAGAGAGAGACAAGGAGAGAGACAGAGAGAAAGAGAGAGAGACAAGGAGAGAGACAGAGAGAAGGAGAGAGAGACAGAGAGACAGACAAGGAGAGAGAGACAGAGAGAAAGAAAGAGAGACAAGGAGAGAGACAGAGAGAGAGAGAGACAGACAAGGAGAGAGAGAGAGAGACAAGGAGAGAGAGAGAGAGAGAGCGACAAGGATAGAGAGAGAGACAGGGAGAGACAGAGAAAGAGAGAGACAAGGAGAGAGAAAGAGAGAGAGACAAGGAGAGAGACAGAGAGAAGGAGAGAGAGACAGAGAGAGAGAGAGAGAGAGCGACAAGGATAGAGAGAGAGACAGGGAGAGACAGAGAAAGAGAGAGACAAGGAGAGAGAAAGAGAGAGAGACAAGGAGAGAGACAGAGAGAAGGAGAGAGAGACAGAGAGACAGACAAGGAGAGAGAGACAGAGAGAAAGAAGCCAGGAAGGCTGAGGAGTGTGAGTCTCCTGTCGTTGGACCGCACCCTCTGGTTCCTCTTCTTACACAGAGGGACCACCACCCGGTCTGTCAGTCCAGTCCTGTCCCCGACCTCCACGCGACGTCACAGAGACGTGTCCGATAAGACCCACGACATTCAGAGACTTAAGATTCTCAGGACAGATCTGATCCACAGAGGAGCTTGAACCTCCTCAGAGACGTCAGGTGATGGATGAGTCTCTGCTTCTTCCTCTGAAGACGTGACAGCGCGATTGAGAAGATCCTCAAATTATTCCTCCCGCCGTCCGACCGCGTCCTCAGTCGAGACGCCTCAGACCTGATCCGCCTGCGTAACGTTTGTTGTGTAACATTTGAGGCGGAGCTCCGGGTCAGAGACTAAACATCTGGACTTTGAACCAATCAGACGATCGATCTCTTCCAGATGTTTTTGCTCTTGATTCTCACTGATCAAAGTTTGAACCGTGCGTTTAGCGAACTGCTCATCAGACGTAAACGCACGGGAGCGCGGCGGTTAGCACAGGTCAGCGCGGGTTAGCTCAGCAGACAGAACACTATTTACCGGCTCATCACGGCGCGGGAGTAATTAGCATAAATAAACCAGGAAATGAGCGCGGAAAGCTAATGGCTAACGGGACAGAAGTACATCGCATTTTCAGCGTAATTAATGTTGTAAAGTGGATTCCGTGGACGAGTCTCTGAGGACGTGCCGCGATCTGGCTCTGGATTAAAGAAACGAGCAACGAAACCTGTTCATTAAGTAAAAAAATGATTTGCATTTGACCTTTTTGAGCGTCTTCCTGTTCGGGGTCACCGAGGTGGTACAGGGAAACTCCAAACTACTGCATAATGAAGTACAAGTACTGTTTTTGAGGCTGGAACATCATTATAACGTGGCTTCAGTCTCAGGAGAGTCCGTTTCGCACCTTTAATACAAACTCGTCTACGTTTCGGTGCCAGCTCATGCATTCCTAGCGCCCTCTGTTGGCTCGTTATAGCCGCAGTTCATAAATTACCTGAAGCCGTGACGCAGGAAACACAACGACCCGGGCGACCACACGAGTTTGAATCTGATGTACCACAGAAACCTCAAATTTTAAGCCCCTCCAGCTACAATTACCCCGGCGCATTTCTGGACGGCGTTTTGACCGGTGCGGACGAGGAAGTGACATCGCTCTGTCAGACTCCCTCGTTAAAACCCACAGTGAGTGACGTGGGGCCGGCGCTCGTCTAACTGTGGACTCCGGCCCCAGGTTCTATGTATATTTCAGAGCCGCTGTCAGAATCTGTGCGTGCGACTCTCCTGAAAACACACGCCAAAGATAAATCTGTGTGTTACTCTCCTGGACAGAGCGCCTCAGTGTGTGGAGCGCCCGATTTGAGAGATTATATTTAACAAATGTAAATATCACCCACAGCTTCAGCTCCAAATGAAGCTCAACGAGGCCGGAGCAGGTACAGACGAGTGTCATAGCAACCAAAGAGCCAATAGCAACGCTGTCAATCAAACCTGTTGCTAACGCTAACAGGAGCGACCTCGGGGAAAGAAGGACCTGATTTGTCTGTTATTAATGTTCAGATCTTGATCGTATCTTGATTTATACGCTAACACCTTGCTAATATATTGCTAACACGTTGCTATCACCTTGCTAACACCTTACTATAGAAACAAACTGTAAAGACGTGAACGACAAGAGTGAAATAAAAAGGATCATGTAGAGGGTTAATACGAACATTTAAGACCAAAATGAGTCTGAAGCAGCAGAGACAGAGAGAGAGGGGGCGCTGTTTAAAAAAAACCCAAACAAACTCAAAATAACAAAAAACAAAAAAAAAACAAAAAAAAACCCTCAAAATAAAAAAACAATAAATAAATGAAATCAAAATAACAAAAAAAAAACCCCTCAAAATAATGGAAAAAAAAACACAAAAAAATCAAAATAACAAATAATAAATAAATGAACTCAATACAACTTAAAAAACAAAAACAAAAAAAACTTAAAATAACAAAAATCAACACAAAAAACTCAAAATAACTGAAAAAAACCCAAAACAAAATAAAAATAAATAAATAAATGAATTCAAAATGACCTAAAAAAAAAAAAAACTGGAAATAACAAAAAATAAAAAATAAAAATAAAAATGAACTCAAAATTATGGAAGCCCGTTTCCGCCATGAAAAAAAAAATAAAAGCCCCACAGAAAGTCGAAATTACGAGTTTTAAACTCGTAATTATGAGTTTAAAACTCGTAATTACGAGTTTAAAACTCGTAATTAGGACTTTTAAAACTACTAATTATGAGTTTAAAACTCGTAATTATGAGTTTTAAAGTCTTAATTGAGCTTGTAGCACACTGCAACTGAGTGTACAGAGCAGAGGAGACAGGAGGAGGACTGTTATGTTTATCACCTACATACTTTTAAAAAATGAATAAATTAAGCTCCAGTAAAGTTTCTGGCGTCTTGAACAAATCAGTGGGCCCTGAGTGCTGTTCTGACCACTCATGAGCTGTGCTCTGTGTCTGTGAGCGCTCGTTTTCCTGGTCTGAGCAGAGTGCCAGCTGGTCACAACCCCGCTGGTTTATTGAGGAAATTATTAAAATACCAAATTCATTTAATCAAAATTGATAAGGTTCACTTTTTGTAAATGTTACATTCCCAAAATTACGAGTTATAAACTCATAATTCATACTTTTAAAAGTCCTAATTACGAGTTTTAAACTCATAATTAGTAGTTTTAAAAGTCCTAATTACGAGTTTTAAACTCGTAATTACGAGTTTTAAACTCATAATTACGAGTTTTAAACTCATAATTACGAGTTTAAAACTCGTAATTTCGACTTTCTGTGGGGCTTTTATTTTTTTTTTCATGGCGGAAACGGGCTTCCATACAAAATAACTTAAAAAATGAGAAAAAACATGTGTGATGTGTCTGTTATTAATGTTCATATCTTGATTTACAGACACAATAGTGAAATAAAAACCCCAGGATCATGTAGAGGGTTAATACGAACATTTAAGACCAGAATGAGTCTGAAGCAGCAGAGACAGAGAGAGGACAGGAAGTGCGACATGATCACTTCCTGTTTATAACGCGGCAGCTAGCAGGTTAGCGATGTCCATTTATATAAACAGTCTGTGGTTTTATAAAGACACAGACGACATCAAATATATGAAGTAAAATATATGAAAGGAGAAAAAAAATACTGTGTTGTGTTGGCTCACCCAGAGTCCAGGCAGCGTCGCAGAGAGTACGAAGCCCCGCCCCCACAGGTACGAGAACAGTCGCTCCAGGAACCCCAGGCGTCCCACCCACCGTCCCGGGACGAGGCCGCGTCCAACACGTCCGAGCGTGTGAACCTGGAGACCTGCAGAGGGACAACACACGTCTGTATTAGGTCAGGAAACAAGAACTGGACACGGACTGACCACAGAAAACCAGCTTCAAAAGGTCCACAGAACAACCACCTCATGACATCACAAGGTGCAACAGAGCGTTTTGTGTGAATGAAACAAAACACAACTCCAGGTCTGTTTTTGTAAATACAGTTTAACATTATGATTTCAAAATGTGACCTCTGACCTCACACGTTTTCTTATTTAAACATAATTCTGATGACCTCATTTTGGGGACAGACTCAGTGTTGCCATGGAAACAGTCGCACAAACAGGTACAACTCAGGCTAAAGAGAAAGTAAACCTTGAGGAACATCAACACAGGTCTGAAGAAGAACAGCAGAGATAGTCCTGCTTTAGTCCTGGTTTAGTCCTGGTTTAGTCCTGGTTTAGTCCTGGTTTAGTCCTGGTTTACTCCTGGTTTAGTCCTGGTTTAGTCCTGGTTCAGTCCTGGTTTAGTCCTGGTTTACTCCTGGTTTAGTCCTGGTTTAGACCTGGTTTAGTCCTGGTTTAGTCCTGGTTTACTCCTGGTTTAGTCCTGGTTTAGTCCTGGTTCAGTCCTGGTTTAGTCCTGGTTTAGTCCTGGTTTAGACCTGGTTTAGTCCTGGTTTAGTCCTGGTTTAGTCCTGGTTCAGTCCTGGTTCAGTCCTGGTTTAGTCCTGGTTTAGACCTGGTTTAGTCCTGGTTTAGACCTGGTTTAGTCCTGGTTTAGTCCTGGTTTAGTCCTGGTTCAGTCCTGGTTTAGTCCTGGTTCAGTCCTGGTTCAGTCCTGGTTTAGTCCTGGTTTAGTCCTGGTTTAGTCCTGGTTTAGTCCTGGTTTAGACCTGGTTTAGTCCTGGTTTAGTCCTGGTTTAGTCCTGGTTTAGTCCTGGTTCAGTCCTGGTTTAGTTCTGGTTTAGTCCTGGTTTAGTCCTAGTTTAGTTCTGGTTTAGACCTGGTTTAGTCCTGGTTTAGTTCTGGTTTAGTCCTGGTTTAGTCCTAGTTTAGTTCTGGTTTAGACCTGGTTTAGTCCTGGTTTAGTCCTGGTTTAGTTCTGGTTTAGTTCTGGTTTAGTCCTGGTTTAGTCCTAGTTTAGTCCTGGTTCAGTTCTGGTTTAGACCCGGTTTAGACCTGGTTTAGACATGGTTTAGTCCTGGTTTAGACCTGGTTTAGTTCTGGTTTAGTCCTTGTTATTGTGGGAGTTTTAGTTTTTCTTTTCTGATCATAAAAACCTTCAGAATCTCAAACTTGATCATGTGTCACATCCACAGAGTCTTAGTGGGACCATGTCACTCTGTGTCTCCATCTGTCTGACGGGACGTCCCACTGAGCCCCACCCCCCTCCACCCCCTCCACCCCCTCCACCCCCTCCACCCCCGTCACCAAACCCTGTTCAGGAGCCAAGGGACTGAAAACTCCTGAAAATCCAACTTTCAAACTCACAACTTCTGACAACTTAAGATTTTTATTCTTAATGTTTTTACTTTTGCATAATCACGACCTGCAGACAGAACTTTATATTTGTATGTTTTTCTTTACTTTGTGTTATGTCTTGTGTTTTATATCGATACTCTGCACTGACGTCCTGCTGGGGGTGTTCTACATGTATGTCTGTGGCGGAACGTTCAGCAGTTGCCACGGTGACACGATGCACATGAGCAAACGCCGCCAAAAAGTTTTAAAATGGTCTAAAAAAACTCAAGAGAAAATTCCAAAAGTGACAAAGAGCTCATGTTCAGGAGGCTGAGGCTGAGGATGACTGAAAAAATGTTGGCTAATGCTAATGCTAATGCTAATGCTAGCTTGTGACAGTAATGTGATTTGAGAGGGACTTGTTTCATCTGTTGTCGTTCAGATAAATCAGGTCTTTCTGGTCAGATTGTGGTAAAACAAAACTCAGATTAAAGTCTAACATCCTCAGACAGAGCAGTGCCTCCTGCTAGCACCAAACCCTCATAGAACATTGATGACATCAGCTGCACAGTATCAATACTCCAATAATCCACACAGTTAAACCACTACTGTAGTTTTCTGGTCTTGTAAATATGTTAAAGCTGCACTGTGGAAATTCTCTGTTGGCAGTCGTCTCCATGGAGATGTTACTGCTTATGCTAAGGTGCTGGTCAGCTCTGTGGAGGGGCAAGCCTGTGGTTATAACAGTGCATGATATTCCAGTTTTTTTGAGCCATAATGAAATAAATGCTGTGGGTCAATGTCATTCCAGGGACAAGAAGCTCACACGTCCCAGAGCAGAAAAGTTCCACAGTGCAGCTTTACAGTGAACTCTGAGTCTGTGTTGGCGCCTCGGGGTCCGGCTCCTGCGGCGCTGCATAAATCGCTGATACAGAAGTATGCGGCGGCTAAACACTGAGCGGTCCAGTCGGGTCAGTCTCTGGACAGTCTCTCCTCGGGGCGGCTGTTATTGCTGCAGGTCTGTGCTGCCGCGGCAACAAAAGCTGCTGTTATCCCATTAGCTTAGCGCTAACGTGGCTAATGCCCATGATTGAGAGGGTTTTATGTGCAGAGGAGTGAGAGGGACGCGTGCCCACGCCAGGGCCCACGCCAGGGCCCACGCCAGGGCCCACGCCAGGGCCCACGCCAGGGCCCACGCCAGGGCCCACGCCAGGGCCCACGCCAGGGCCCACGCCAGGGCCCAAAGATACCAGCCTGTGTGTGAGTTTATACGACTTTAACAGAATCACAGTAAACACACACGGGAATGTTCCAAAATATAGAATTAAACCTGCACATTATCTCCATGGAGACAGTGAAGCTCCAAAGGCAAAGTTTTGTCTTCAAACTTTAAATAGGGTTTGAAATATTAACATTAGGTCTGTGTGACAGTGTGATGTGTTTGGACCAGTTCAACTGACGACCTGAGGGCCAATAAACACTGGTCTGAGGGCCACATTTGGCCCCCGGGCCACAGTTTGGACACTCCTGCTCTAGAATGTTCTGACACTTCAGTGTTACAGACTTCAGGTGTGTCCCCCACAATGCATTTCACCGGGATGTTTTCAAACACCGCAGCGTTCACTGCTAAGCCAACACTTTGCTAACACTTTGCTAGCACGTCGCTAACATGTTGCTAACAGGAAACAATAGGAATGAATGTGATACAATGGATTTGGTCATGGACTTTTTTTTTCTCTTTTAATTAGAGACACAAACTGTAAAGACGAGAACGACACAAGAGTGAAATAAACAGGATCATGTAGAGGGTTAATATGAACATTTAAGACCAGAATGAGTCTGAAGCAGAGACAGAGAGAGGACAGAGTTTATACACAGAAAGTGAATTGGCGCCAGAGTCGATGGAGCAGGAAGTGCACCACGATCACTTCCTGTTTGTAGCGCGGCGCTAGCAGGTTAGCTCTGTGCATTTCTATAAACTGTCTGTACAGTCTGTTCCTCCTGTGCGGCTGATGTTTATTCATCCTGTGTTAGCAGCACAGAGAGCGGGGCATCGATCCAGTCCCTGTGCTGTGCTCCAAACGAGGAGGAGGAGGAGGAGGAGAAGAGGAGGAGCAGGGGGAGCAGGGGGAGAGGGGAGCACCGCAGCCCAAGGTCAAGTGCGGACGGCGGCCTGAAATCAAATCTGCCAGGCATGTAAGAAATGTTAATTCTGGTGAAGCTCATAAATAAGAGAGAGAGGAGTCACACAGAGCAGTTTATTATGAGTCTGTCACATCTCCAGAGCTCGAAACGCTCTGCTCCACCTCGTGATGTCATCAAGGGGGAGTTAGTGCGTCCATGATCACTGCGCGGCGCTAGCAGGTTAGCTACGTCCATTTATATAAACAGACTATGGTAAAAATACATGTGTTTATTGTCTGGGTGTTTGTTTTGTGATAAATGTACAACAGATTTAACGTTTAATGCCAGACTGTGGAACATTTCAGGCCAAAGGAATTACATAAACGTTCCACATCGTGCCATTTTAAAGCGGTTACATCAGAGTCAGTGAGTTACAGTCAAACACGGTTTTAAACACATTCAGGGCTAAATGAATAAAAGCTCCGAGTGTCTGTAAAGACTCGAGGACAAACGAAAAACTGACAAAACTCAAACCAAACGAGTTCAGTTTCAACAGTCAAGGTTCATCTGGCCATGAATTTAATGTCACAGTAACACATTCTGAAGTTCGATATATCGCTGAAGTAAATATACACGATAAACGATAATATTGAAACTCATTTTTGCCACTGACGCAACAACCAAGAGCAGATTTAAATCACAAAACTATTATAAATCTACAATATTGTTCAAAATCATCACAAACAGCAGAATGAAACACTTTAGTCGTTAGTTTGAGTCTAGAATGAGTCAGAAAAGTTATTTATTCAAACCTTTTACGCCTTAAATCTGATCATGTGTCAAACTCAAAGCCCATGGGCCAAATGTGGCTCCCCAAGTCATTTTATGTGGCCCTCAACAAGATGAATTAAAAGGTGTGACTGTCTTAAAATGAATGAAATACGCAGTTACACACACATATTTTTACATCTATAAGAAATAAATACACACAGAGTGTCCATTTTGCTGATGTGGCCCTCAGTGAAAATGTGTTTGACCCTGAAATAGAGAAAAAATAAACAAAAATGTCCCAGTAGAGCAAAGAAAAAGTAACACAGTTTACACGGACACAGGGTCGAACTGGAAAATCTGCTGAATCAGAGCAAATATCAAATATAAACTGATGTAAAAAGAGTAAAATCGGTCGATATCAGGTACTGCAGATACTTAAAGTCAAAGTATCAGAACTGACACAGACTTTATATAAATGCACAGAGCGAACCTGCTCGCTGCTATACAAACAGGAAGTGATCATGGGCGCACTTCCTGTTCCATTGATTCTCGTCATTTTGGTCTTAAATGTTCATATTAACCTGCACTACATGATCCTGGGGTTCTTTTTTTTCTTTTTTTTTTTTTTTTTTTTAGTTAATTTGAGTTTATTTATTTAAGCCATTTTTATTTTATTTTATTTATTTATTTATTTATTTATTTATTTATTTATTTATTTATTTATTTATTTTTATTTTTATTTTAAAGTTTAGGTTTAAAGTTTACTTTCTTTATTTATTTTTTTAATAATGTTTTTTGTGTTATTTTTAGGTTTTGTTTTTTTTAAGTTATTTTTATTATGCATTTTTTTCTTATTTTGAGGGTTTTCTTTTCTTTTTTTGTTTTTTTGAGTTTTTTTTTGTTTTGTTTTTTGTTTTTTTTAGTTTATTTTTAGTTTTTTGAGTTTATTTTTAGTTTTTTTGAGGGTTTTTTTTTTGTTTATTTTGGTTTTTTTGAGTTTATTTTTTGTTTATTTTTTGTTTTTTTGAATTTATTTTTTGTTCTTTGAGTTTATTTTTTGTTTTTTTAGTTTATTTTTTTTTTTAGTTTATTTTTTGTTTTTGTTTTTTTTATTTTATTTTTTGTTTTTTTTTAGTTTATTTATTTTATTTTTTTTCAGTTTATTTTTTGTTTTTTTCAGTTTATTTTTTGTTTTTTTTGGGTGTCCTCTCTCTGTACCTGCTGCTGTCCGACTCGTCATTTTGGTCTTAAATCAAGACATGAACATGAATAATCCGGCGCCTTCTTCCTCCGACGTCGCTGCCTCCAGGTTTACACACAAAATCCAACCCTAAATGTTCCACTTTTGAGTTTTTTCAGTCCTTTTTCTCACTTAAACTCGTCGTTACACATTTGAGCTCGTTCATTTGGTGAAGTGACGTGAGGAGCCAGTAAAAACACTCGAGTCTCTAGCTCCTCTTTCCCGCGTCCTCTCGAGCGTCTGTCCCTCGCTCTCACACAGCTCCGCTCTCACTCCGCCGCCGTCTCCGTCTGAGGTGACATCACGACCCCGGGGGGAGACACTTTTCCTATTTTTGGGGACGGCGAGGCAGAAAAAAAACCCTGTGAGTTTCCGTCCGGCCCCGTCTGCGGCGTGGGCGCTTTCATCTGGGCTTTTAGCGGGAGATAAGGTGCAGCGGGGTCAAAGGTCATGGGCACTAACGCAGATACAGTAGACGGCTAAAAGGGAGCGCGG
The DNA here is from genome assembly GCF_009829125.3 of Periophthalmus magnuspinnatus. Lineage (NCBI taxonomy): Eukaryota > Metazoa > Chordata > Actinopteri > Gobiiformes > Gobiidae > Periophthalmus > Periophthalmus magnuspinnatus. Next base: position 591,310 of record NC_047128.1, on the reverse strand, counting down.
GGGGAGGGACGGGCGCACACAAAATAAAAATAAAATAAAAGACAAAATAAAAGACAAAATAAACGTCACAAAACCAAAGGTGCTGGATCTGAGCTTTTCAAACTGTGGGGGTTTATGAGGAGACGAGAGGCGGATATTGAGGGTCGTGTTTGGGGAGATAGTGCCTCAGAGGATGGAGCAGTCGCCCAGTAACCAGAAGGTGGCTGGTTAGAGTCCAGCACTGCACTGTGAGCGTGAGAGTGAATGTGTGAATGTTACTGGAGTTAAACACACAGAGGATTAAAACGAACGACTGCACTTGGAAAAACTTGTAACAAAATCCCTGCAAGTATTATTATTCTGATGTTTATTTTTATTATTTTTTATGTTCATGTTTATTCATTTAATGTATTTAAATTTTATTATTTTTATGTATTTTTTATGTTCATGTTTATTTATTTTATTTAAATTGTTTATGTATTTTTTTAATTTAATATTTTTATTTATTTATTTTTATTTTGTATGTATTTTTATGTGTAAGTTTATTTATTTAATTTGTATTTATTTATTTAATGTATTTTTTACGTACATGTTTATTTTTATTATTATCTTGATCAGGATTATCTAGAGTAAAAATAATAAAAACACATTCATCTCAGAGACAAACCTGCTCCTCGTTTTAATGTTTTAAATGTTTTTTTTTGTGTTTGTTTTGTTTGTTTTTTGTTTATATTGTTGTTTGTTTTAAAGCCTGTGTCTCTGTAGAAATAAAGAGAAATATGAATGAAATTAAATAAATGACACTGAGGCTCCTCCCACAGGGCGGAGTTTGACCTGTTCTTGTTCTTATTGTGAGAGTCGCCTCTCCACAGATATGACCTGTAACTGGGCCTCTGCTCTTCCTCCCTCTCTTTTCTTTCTCTCTCCTGCTCTTCTTTCCCTCCCTCTCGTCTTTCTCTCCTCTGCTTCCTGTCTCTCCTCCTCTTTCCTCCTCTCCTCATCTCTCCTCCATCTCTCTACAAAGCTCAAAATGCGACGTTCCACCTTGTGATGTCATCAAGTGGGAGTTTTCACATTAACAGCTCCTTTTACTGTGAGATCTGTGAGGATTTCCACGTCTGAAATGATCCAGATGATTCTATAAATGAAGGTGTGTGGAGTTTAAAAACACAGTGGAGCACTTCCTGTATCACCACATGATGACATCACAAGGTGGAACAGAGTGTTTTCAGTCTGAGAGAAGAAAAACTCTAAATCTGCAGAGTTTGTGTGTTAAACAAGAACAGATCAGAGAATAGATCTTGTCGCCCAGAGTCAAATCCAGAGGACAAATGTCTCTGGAGGGACATTAAAGTGTCCCCCCTGACAGTTCCACACATTTCAGTCGAGTTTAAGTCGTGTTTTTGCTCCAGCTCCTCAGGTCGGTGTCTCCAGACTCACAGTGACGTCCTGATCACAGACAGAATGTTCTGATTTCCCAAACCATCTCAGTGTGACTCTGAAGTGCTGTACGTTTGCGATTTGTTTTCTCCCCGACAAAACCCACAATGTCGATGAAACGTTCTGCACCGACAAAGACGCCTACGAAGGTTTGAACTTTGAGAGAGTTTAAACGAGAGAGAAATGTGAGAAAATGTTAACGCCTGTGTGAGAAAAGTGTATAAAGTGTGTGGTGAGGGGATTTACAGACAAAAACAGAGAGAATAATGTAAAAAATAAAGCTGATACACAGATTTCGACTGTTGTGGGTTATTTTTAGAACAAAACCCCCAAGATAAACCAGGGACCAGTGTATACAGTTAAAGAAAGCTATGCTAGCAAACACACACATTCATACAACACTGTGCACAGACAGTGTCTTGCTCAAGGACACAACAACAACATTCATCTGTGGGAGCTGGAATTGCACCAACAACTTGTGGGTCGGTGGATCTGAGCGCTCAACGAATCATGTTCGAACCACCAACCTTACATTTTTGTGATTTTTTTAAATATAATTTTGTGATTTTTTTTTTTTTAATTTTTTTTTGGGATAATTTCAATAATTTTTAAGATATTTTCAATGATATTTTTGTGATTTTTGCTGTGATATTTCAGGGGATATTATTGTGATATTGTTGGTAATATTCTTTGTGGCATTTTTGTGATATTTCAAACCAGGATTCAAACCGGAAACCTTCAAATCAGTGGACAAACGCTGTACTGATCTGACCGCTCAACGAATGATGTTTAGAACAACCAACCAACCTTCAATTTTTGTGATATTTTTAATAATTTTGTGATATTTTCTGTGGTATTTTTGTGATTTTTGCTGTGATATTTCAGGGGATATTATTGTCCTATTGCTGGTAATATTTTCAGTGATATTTTTGTGATATTTTTAAATAATTTTGTGATATTTTTGTAATGTTTTCTATAATTTGTGATTTTTTTGTGATTTTTTTATATTTTCAGTGATATTTTTGTGATATTTTTAATAATTTTTAAAGATTTTTTTTTATAATTTCAATATTTTTTTATATTTTCAATGATATTTTTGTGATTTTTGCTGTGATATTTCAGGGGATATTATTGTCCTATTGTTGGTAATGTTTTCTGTGATATTTTTGTGATATTTTGTGATATTTTTAATAATTTTTTAAGATTTTTTTGATAATGTCAATATTTTTTTTAGATATTTTCAGTGATATTTTTGTGATTTTTGCTGTGATATTTCAGGGATATTATTGTCCTATTGTTGGTAATGTTTTCTGTGATATTTTTGTGATATTTTGTGATATTTCAAACCAGGATTCAAACCTTCAGATGACTGGACAAAGGCTGTACACTTTTAAACACTTTTCACTGAGTCTCCCACGTTGGCCGTGTGACCAAACGCGAGCAGGACAAGATTAATGCCCCACTGTGGGACATTACCGGCGCAGATAGATACGTCAGGAGTAACTGTGCCAAATGTAAACAGCAGGAGGTGACAGTATTAAAGCCGTCTCCGCGGTGATGGATGTGCTCCGGTCTCCGCTCTGACCGCCGCGTCCTGCACTATTACAGATGATGTAACGCTCTCGGACCGAAGCGCTGAGCCGACGCTTCGCTCCAGTCGCCTCCTGTTAATTAGTTTGTTGCAAAATTTTAATCATAATCCAATTCCATTAATCGCCCTGTCACTGTTCAGCAGCAGCACTTCATCAGGAGAGGGCGGGGCCACGTACTGGACTGTTAAAGAGGAGGTATTTATATCTACGGGGTATTAAAGAGGAGGTATTTACTTCTATGGGGTATTAAAGAGGAGGTATTTACTTCTATGTCGTATTAAAGAGGAGGTATTTACTTCTATGTCGTATTAAAGAGGAGGTATTTACTTCTATGTCGTATTAAAGAGGAGGTATTTACTTCTATGTCGTATTAAAGAGGAGGTATTTACTTCTATGTCGTATTAAAGAGGAGGTATTTACTTCTATGTCGTATTAAAGAGGAGGTATTTACTTCTATGTCGTATTAAAGAGGAGGTATTTACTTCTATGTCGTATTAAAGAGAAGGTATTTACTTCTATGTCGTATTAAAGAGGAGGTATTTACTTCTATGTCGTATTAAAGAGGAGGTATTTACTTCTATGTCGTATTAAAGAGAAGGTATTTACTTCTATGTCGTATTAAAGAGGAGGTATTTACTTCTATGTCGTATTAAAGAGAAGGTATTTACTTCTATGTCGTATTAAAGAGGAGGTATTTACTTCTATGTTGTACTCGCTAACGTCGATTTCTGTTGATATTCTGGCCGGACAGAGACATTGAGCTAATAAAACGTTGGTGTTTTTATACAGAAGGACATGAGCCTGGTCCACAAACATGTCGTTAGCAGACGCGGTGTTTGTCGCTAATGCTAACGTCCACTTCGGTTAGATTTTGGAACGTTCAGTGGAACCAGTCCCACGGTTTTATCGCTATAGCCGTTAGCATTAGCCGTCTGTGTAATCCCTCAGTCGTCCAGATCTGATCCACAGCAAAAGACGAAGTTTAAATCCGTCAACCGGACAAATCGTTGCACGAGTGAAGACGTTTCGCCGCTTATCCGCGCCGCTTCTTGTGCGTGTTTTGTTAGCGTTAGCCAACAAAATCGTAAATTATGAGTAACCCAGACACATCGCCGCATTTACGTTAGACCAGAGCGTCGTTTAAAGTCGTCATTGAGTCGTGTGAACATTTTGGTGTTTTATTTTAGTTGATAATTAGCTTAAACGTAGCATTTTGCGCTAACGGTTTGTGCGATCTCTGCGTAAAAGAAGATTTTGATTCTGTAACGGGACAAAACGTTGGACGAGCAGCCGAACGTCTTCACTCCTACAAGTCTCTTCTTCTTCAGTTGTGGTCAGATTCCTGCTGGACACTGACTTATATCTGTCTGAAGGAGGCGCTAACGACACTGAAGCTAACGCACGGTTTGAGCCGCTAAACGTCTTTTCATCCAGTTATTGTTCCGTTTGGATCAGAGCTGGGATTCTGCAGATATTTAATAAAGTAATAAGACAATTTACACATCGTTAAAGTCTCAGAATGTTTGAACTTTTATTTTATATTTAAACAAAGTTGTTCGTCGTCGTATTTGAATGTGTGCGTCGCTAACGGCCGCACATAAAAACATCTGTGTCAGTAAAAAGGAGCGAAGTGTCAGGTTTTAGGTCGTTATGTCAGAGTCTGGGCCCAAAACGACACTTCAGCCTCACGTCTTTTATTTTCATCCAGAAAAACATGTTTTTATAGAAAATCTCGCAGACGTGTCGGCCGCTGTCGTGTCCTTCAAAAACAGAAGCGAAAGATCAAACCCGTGTGTCAGACGTTTTGAGTGTTTGGATTTTTAGCACCTGTGGGTAGATTTGTTTTGCAGTGGAATCAGACACAGCATCCCATACAGCGCACCCCCGGACAACACAAACGAGAGGAAAGTCTGCTTTTTAGAACTTTGTCTCATGTTCTAACTCTGTTCCTCATCAAAATCACGTGTGAAGAGGTGTTAGAGTCGTCCATGCATGTTTGAGTAATCTAGAGATCTCTCCCAGGCCCTATTCAAATCCTCCTGTACGAGGCTCCGCCCACAAGCCTACATCACCCACGCTCCCACACGACAATCCTCCATAAATATACAAAAACATGACACAAAACAACACACTACAGCTTCACAAACCTGGTGTGATGTGCAGTAGTTTCATTAACGCTGATTGTGATGTGATAGCGCCGTGAAGGGGGCGGGGCTTTGGACAAAAACGAAAGTGAAACTTATGTTGTGTGTTACAGTTAATACTCCGTAGTAAAGTGAGTAAACACCTCCCCTTTAATAAATGTGTTTTATAGTTTGGATGTTTTGTTCCTCTCCAGTGTGTTGTTAGCATTAGCATTAGCATTAGCATTAGCATTAGCTGGTGTGTTTTTTGTGCTCTTTAATCATATCATTTCTCTCTAAACTATTTCCAGTTTCCAAACAAACGGCTGAGTTTGAGACTTTTCTCCCCAAGACGACGGCTCCAGACAGAGACATGCCTCCTGTTAGATTAGCACATCCCTGAAGCTCAAAGAAGCTCAAGAGCCAATCACAATCCAGTTAGACTCTGCACACGCCCACGCCTGAGTCTGAGTGTTACACAGAGGAGGAGGAGAGGAGTGGAGGAGGAGAGAGAGGAGAGGAGAGAGAGGAGGAGCATTCACACACAGAGGAGGAGAGAGGGGAGGAGAGGAGGGGAGGAGAGAAGGAGGAGAGAGGGGAGGAGAGGAGGAGCATTCACACACAGAGGAGGAGAGAGGGGAGGAGAGGAGGAGGAGAGAGGGGAGGAGGAGGGAGAGAAGAGGAGGAGGGAGAGGAGGAGGAGAGGAGGAGGAGAGGAGGAGGAGGGAGAGAAGAGGAGGAGGAGGAGCATTCACACAGAGTAGGGAGAGGAGGAGGAGGAGGAGGAGGAGCATTCACACACAGAGGAGGAGGAGAGGAGGAGAGGAGGAGAGGAGGAGGAGGAGGAGCATTCACACACAGAGGAGGAGACGAGGAGCAATCACACACAGAGGAGAGAGAGGAGAGGAGGAGAGGAGGAGGAGAGGAGGAGGAGAGGAGGAGGAGAGGAGGAGGAGAGGAGGAGCATTCACACACAGAGGAAAGAGAGGAGAGGGAGAGAGAAAGAGAGAGGTAGAAAGCGAGGGAAAGACAGAAGGAGGGAGAGAAGGAGGGAAGACGCATTTTCACTGTTTACTCCAGCAGAGAGAGAGAGGGTGAAGGAACGGAGGGAGAGAGGGAGGGGAGGAAGGGAAGAGAAGGGGGATCGGAGAGGAAAGAGGGAGGGAGAGACAGAGGAGAGAGGGAGAGGGAAGGAGGAAGGGAAAAGAGAGGGAGGGACAGAGGGAGGGAGAGACAGAGGAATAGAGAAAGACAGATGACGAGAGAGAGAGAGAGAGAGAGAGAGAGACAGAGAAAGGGAGAGACTGAAAGAGAAAGAGACGGAGAGTAAATGTCCAGCTCGTGGATAAACCGCCTCGTCCTGATGAAGTCGTCTCAAAGTGTCAGGTTTAATGTCCCAGAGTAGAGCTTTAATGTGTGACATCTGGGCTTGTTACTTTGGACAGAGTGATTTTAGAAGAAGAAGAAGAAGAAGAAGAAGAAGAGCGCCCCCTGTGTTCATAAACGCTCCTGTCGCCTCATTAAATCAAACCAGGAAACTCATGTCCCTCTCAGCCAATCACAGCCGACCTCCTCTACCTCCTGACCAATCACGTCTCAAGAAAATCTGTAGTTTTTATCCACGTTGCCATAGCAGCAGAACCTTCCCTCCGATTTCTCACTTCTTTTTCCTGGAATGTCCCACTGTATGGCATTAAAGCTCTAGAAATGAAGGTGTGTGGAGTTTAAAAACACAGTGGAGCACTTCCTGTATCACCACATGATGACATCACAAGGTGGAACAGAGTGTTTTCAGTTATAAATCTGCAGGTTTGTGAGTTAAACATGTGAGAATGAAACAAAAACGACTCCAGATGATGAAATGATCAGTTGTAGTAAAAGTTTAGTTCCACATTCTCACAAAATTCCCAGATTCGTGTTGTGCTTTGTCGTTATGATGTCATCCAAATGAGCCGTTCTGATTGGTCCGTTCCGGCGTGTGGACCGTGGACTCGTTAGCAGTGATTAGACTCACTGAGCTGTGTCCCGGCCGCTCTGTGGGACGCCCTGGACTCAAAATGTCACCGAGGCTCAAACTCTTCCTCCACGTTCACAAACACAAACACAGATCCCCCCTCGCTCTGGTACGAGTCAGCTCTGTGGACGGGCCGACAGCTCTGTGAAGATGATGAACCATAAAAGGACACGAGGAACTGTAGTGGTCCTGTGCGATTAAAGAGCCTATGACAGGGACGGGGACCAGACAGGGACCAGACAGGGGCTGGACAAAGACGAGACGCAGCTGGGGACAAAGACGAGACGCTGCTGGGGACAAAGATGAGACGCAGCTGGGGACAAAGACCAGGTCACGTCTTTGTTTTCAGTTCACACTAATTAAGACCCAGGATGTGTCTGAGCTTCAGGTGAGATTTGGCTGCAGCTCAGGGTCAGACCAGGACATAGATCTGTCCAGTGTCCTCAGGGAGCGTCCTCAGGGAGCGTCCTCAGGGAGCGTCCTCAGGGAGTCCTCAGGGAGTCCTCAGGGAGCGTCCTCAGGGAGCGTCCTCAGGGAGTCCTCAGGGAGCGTCCTCAGGGAGCGTCCTCAGGGAGCGTCCTCAGGGAGCGTCCTCAGGGAGCGTCCTCAGGGAGCGTCCTAAGGGAGTCCCACCAGAGGACGCAGACAAGAGCCACAGAGGCACTGCAGCTCCTCTGGATTTGTGATATTTTAGGTGATATTTACAGTGATATTTATGGTGATTTTGTTGTGATCTTTATGGTAATTTTTTTGTGATATTTCAGGTGATATTTTGTGAAATTTATTGTGATATTTTTGTGATTTTTACGGTGATATTTTTGTGAAATTTACAGTAATACTTTGTCATATTTTTGTGATATTTCAGGTGATATTTTTTTTAATTTTTACGGTGATACTTTTGTGATATTTTAGTGATATTTTTGGTGATATTTTTGGTGATATTTACCTAGTGTGTAGTCTTTGTGTGCTTAACAACAGTGTGTGTATCAGAAAGTTACTGGTTCAATTCCTGGGAGACAACCATTTCAGATAATGTGTGTTTGTTGTACATGAACATCAGGCTCAATTAGTTTATTAGCTCAATGTCTCTGTCCGGCCAGAATATCAACAGAAATCGACGTTATGGAGCCGATATCTGACCCTAATGTTTCAGAGTGGTTAATATCTGACCCCAGTGTGAGGTCAGTGTGTACGTCCTCGTCTCGCTCCAAAAACACCACAAAAAAGTATAAAAATCTGCACAATGCTCAGGAGTAAAAGTGTTTGACCCTCTGCGTCTCATAAACAGCACGTTCCTCTGTCTGGAGATAATTCCTTAAACTCATCTTTTATTTATTCAGTTTATTTAAATGTTTGTGAAAGACAAAGTAAACAAGCCCAGAGTTTAAAGACCAGGTTTTCTCTAAAATACACTTTTTTTGTGTGTCTGTCCCATGTTCTGACTCTGTTCCTCATCAAAAACACGTCTTTCACCGAGGGCCATATCAGCGAAACGGTTGCTCTCAAAGGGCCAAATATAAAATAAAATAAAATTAACTACTTTTTTAACTTGTTCATTAACTGTTTCTGTATTTATTATTTATTATTAATTACAAATACAGCCGTGTAATGACGTATGTCCTGATAAACTCACATTTTAAGACAGTCACATACTTTAATTCACCTTGTCACGGGCCACATAAAATGACATGGAGGGCTGCATTTTGCCCGTGGGCCTTGAGTTTGACACACATGTCTTAGAGGTTTTAGAGTCGTCCGTGCATGTTTGAGTAATCTAGAGATCTCTCCCGGGCCTTCGTCTTCGTCTCTCGCTCAGTCGCGTCTTTATCGTCTGTGGGTGAAAGTCAAATTCTCAAACTCAGTGTTTAAAAAGCCGCAGATGCTCCTCCCTCTGAGCCGCCGAGCCGTCGTCCTCAGAGACGTCTCCTCAAACCTCCTGAGCTCTGGAGTCGACACTTTGTGGAGATAAGTTCATGATTCTTTTCTTTTAAAGCGTCTCGTTCGGATGCGGCGAGTGTTTCTCACGTCAGAATCCCGCTGGACTTTTTGGAATCGTTTTCAAACTCGTGTAAATTCATTCCCTTCATGAGTTTTTATTTCTCGACAAACGACCCGTGTCACATGACGTAAACGATCATCAGAGAGTTCAAAGTTCACGTCTCAAACTGAACGGTGAGTCTGACGTCCATGTTTTATACAAGTGTGTAGTCCAGGGGTCGTGACCTTTAACCCCCAAAAACAAACATTTGGACCCAGTTTCCGCGGAAAAGAAAACGCTGAGCCGTAAATACTTTTTGACTCTAAAATGAAGATAACACTGTGTTTTTTAGTTTTGACCTGAGTTTAAAAAATAAATTGGGAAGAAAAAGCACAATGTCACTAAACTATTTATTTTATTTATTTATTTTATTTTATTATTTTGTATTTTATTTAATTTTATTATTTATTTAATTTTTAATTTAATTTTATTTTATTTTATAATTTTTTATTTTATTTTTTATTTTATTTTTTATTTTTTATTTTATTTTATTTTATTTTATTTATTTGCAGGACAGTGTGCAGATACATTAAAAAGATGCTGCAACAATGAAAAGTTAAATATTTTCTAAACATAAATACACAAATATTTGACCTGGTTAACGTCTTATTTTGAGCAACAAAAAATAATCAAATATTATGTTATTTTTATATTTCAAGATCACGACAATCCTCCAGTTTAGAACAAAAAATAAATAAATAAAAAATAAATAAAATAAAATATAAAAAAATAAATAAATAAAAAACAAGAACTAACCCAAATAAAATACACTTCAAATAAATACTTATAATTTATTTTCCCAAAGTCACGCAGAGCCACAGTAAAACAATAATAATCCTTTGCAGCAGGTGTGACGCTAACAGGAGGCACTGCTCTGTCTGAGGCTGTTAGACTTTAATCTGAGTTTTATTTTAACACAATCTGACCAGAAAGAACCGATTTATCTGAACTGCAACAGGTGAAACAACAAGTCCCTCTCACATCACAGTCACAAGCTAGCATTAGCATTAGCATTAGCATTAGCAATAGCATTAGCCCACAGTTTTTCACCTTTTAGTGTAAAATCAGACTCTTAAACAGGACCATTATGTCACTTTAGTGTTCTTTTTGTCAGTGTTTGCTCATGTGTGCGTTCTGTCGCCGTGGCAACCGCTGAACATTCTGCCACAGAGATACATGTAGAACCCTCCCAGCGTGACGCGAGAGTACACGTCCAACTCCAGCGTCCGTTGAGTTTAAACCTCTGAGAGAAAGACAAAACTGATGGAGCACATTTCAAATCCACGGTCGACAAACGTAATAAACGAACGCACTCCCGGCCAATCAGAACGTGAGGACTGAACGAGGCAAACGCACAACACGACTGTGAAACATCCTCGTTAAATCTGACCCTTGACCCCAGACACAGGGTTTAAACACAACAGTTCTACTTAAACAAGACAAATTATGATGTTTTCAGGCGTTTAGGACGACGGTGGCTCAGCCGGTAGAGCGTTTACCCACCGACCTGAAGGTTGACGGTTCAAATCACCATCGACTCTGGCTCCAATTCACTTTCTATTGAAAAACTGTCTCCTCTCTGAACTACTGCTGTCAGACTCATCATTTTACCTCCTCTTTAATACAACAGAGAAGTAAATACCTCCTCTTTAATACGACATAGAAGTAAATACCTCCTCTTTAATATGACATAGAAGTAAATACCTCCTCTTTAATATGACATAGAAGTAAATACCTCCTCTTTAATACGACATAGAAGTAAATACCTCCTCTTTAATATGACATAGAAGTAAATACCTCCTCTTTAATATGACATAGAAGTAAATACCTCCTCTTTAATACCCCGTAGAAGTAAATACCTCCTCTTTAATACCCCACAGTAGTAAATACCTCCTCTTTAATACCCCACAGTAGTAAATACCTCCTCTTTAATACCCCACAGTAGTAAATACCTCCTCTTTAACGCCTCCTTCTCATTAAACTGCTCTGTGCAGATTCGAGTTCATGGAGCGTTTGATTGACAGACCTTAATATTCAGGTTTACAGAGACAGTAGTGGAGATGACAGATTAGCGTAGCGTCTCGTAGCGTCTCGTAGCGTCTCGTAGCGTTTTACGGCGGTGCTTGGCCTGCACACGGCGGGTAATTGGCGTCTGGGCGCTGGTCCCTGTGTGTTTGCTTTGCTGTTTACGTTACAGCGGCTCTGGCTCCGTCCCCGGCCGCCGCGGCGTCCGGCTGGAATGCATTTTTCTGTCATAAACCAGTTTGCTATTTGGGGATTAACCTTTTAAACCCGATGTTTTCGCTCAGAATGCCAGTCCAGACGACTTCGGTGGGTTTATGTTTGGGGCTGGAGAACGACAACAACAGGACGTCGTGATTCTCATTTCGTAATTAAAACATTGATTAAAGACATTTTGTATAGAATTTGCAGCTTTATGGATTTGTGAGTGTTCGCTAACCTGCTAGCATAGACTGTATATATAAACGGACATCGCTAACCTGCTAGCATAGACTGTATATATAAACGGACATCGCTAACCTGCTAGCATAGACTGTATATATAAACGGACATCGCTAACCTGCTAGCATAGACTGTATATATAAACGGACATCGCTAACCTGCTAGCATAGACTGTATATATAAACGGACATCGCTAACCTGCTAGCATACACTGTACATATAAACGGACATCGCTAACCTGCTAGCATAGACTGTATATATAAACGGACATCGCTAACCTGCTAGCATACACTGTACATATAAACGGACATCGCTAACCTGCTAGCATAGACTGTATATATAAACGGACATCGCTAACCTGCTAGCATAGACTGTATATATAAACGGACATCGCTAACCTGCTAGCACAGACTGTATATATAAACGGACATCGCTAACCTGCTAGCATAGACTGTATATATAAACGGACATCGCTAACCTGCTAGCATACAGTGTACATATAAACGGACATCGCTAACCTGCTAGCATAGACTGTATATATAAACGGACATCGCTAACCTGCTAGCATAGACTGTATATATAAACGGACATCGCTAACCTGCTAGCACAGACTGTATATATAAACGGACATCGCTAACCTGCTAGCATAGACTGTATATATAAACGGACATCGCTAACCTGCTAGCATAGACTGTATATATAAACGGACATCGCTAACCTGCTAGCATAGACTGTATATATAAACGGACATCGCTAACCTGCTAGCATAGACTGTATATATAAACGGACATCGCTAACCTGCTAGCATAGACTGTATATATAAACGGACATCGCTAACCTGCTAGCATACACTGTACATATAAACGGACATCGCTAACCTGCTAGCATAGACTGTATATATAAACGGACATCGCTAACCTGCTAGCATACACTGTACATATAAACGGACATCGCTAACCTGCTAGCATAGACTGTATATATAAACGGACATCGCTAACCTGCTAGCATAGACTGTATATATAAACGGACATCGCTAACCTGCTAGCACAGACTGTATATATAAACGGACATCGCTAACCTGCTAGCATAGACTGTATATATAAACGGACATCGCTAACCTGCTAGCACAGACTGTATATATAAACGGACATCGCTAACCTGCTAGCACAGACTGTATATATAAACGGACATCGCTAACCTGCTAGCACAGACTGTATATATAAACGGACATCGCTAACCTGCTAGCATAGACTGTATATATAAATGGACATCGCTAACCTGCTAGCACAGACTGTATATATAAATGGACATCGCTAACCTGCTAGCACAGACTGTATATATAAACGGACATCGCTAACCTGCTAGCACAGACTGTATATATAAACGGACATCGCTAACCTGCTAGCACAGACTGTATATATAAACGGACATCGCTAACCTGCTAGCACAGACTGTATATATAAACGGACATCGCTAACCTGCTAGCATAGACTGTATATATAAACGGACATCGCTAACCTGCTAGCATAGACTGTATATATAAACGGACATCGCTAACCTGCTAGCATAGACTGTATATATAAACGGACATCGCTAACCTGCTAGCACAGACTGTATATATAAACGGACATCGCTAACCTGCTAGCATACACTGTACATGTAAACGGACATCGCTAACCTGCTAGCCTGCTGCGTTCCAAACAGGAAGTGCTCATGGGCGCACTTCCTGTTCCGTCGACTTCATCACACTAACACATGGCAAAATGGATGACGTGTCTTGCTCAGTGGCACAAAATTAGTTTGCAAAAGGGATTTCACCACCAAACACTGAGCACGTGTTTATTCAAATCAATAAGACCAGACAAACCTCAGTGGACGATGCTACAACACAACACAACAGATGCTCCGTGTCAGATCTGTGGAGAGGCGAGTCCACACAGTAAGAATCCATTCCCATCCCATCATTTTCACGGCCGTACATAAAGTATTCTACACAGAGCGATCACATCTCCATGGAGACGAGCAGCAGAACGGACCTTTAGGCCGAGTGCAAACTGAAAACGCTCTGTTCCACCTCGTGATGTCATCGTGTGGTGATACAGGAAGTGCTCCACTGTGTTTTTAAACTCCACACACCTTCACTTACAGAATCATTTGGATCATTTCAGCGAATCGAGAATTTCCACTTATCTCGACCGAACTAAAGGTAAAAGGAGCTGTTTTAAAACTACCACTTGATGACATCATGAGGTGGAACAGAGCGTTTTGAGCTTTGGAGATGACAAACAAACAAACAAAAGATCTCCCTCAGCACATGGACCTGCACCGCGTGGACAAGCACTTCACATTTTCAGTTCTGTTTATCAGCAGGATCGACCGCATATCGTTTCCAGTGTCAGTATCGGCCGATATCTATACTCGATACCGATATTCGATACCCGTAGTTGTATTTTTCTTAAAGGGGATGTGTTACGTGTGTTATAAAGTCGTTCCCTCACCATTTACTCTAAACCATTTCTCCTGCATCAGAGGCTTGACTGCTAAAAAAAATCCATTTTCCCCTACCCCCTATCTCCGCCCACTGCCCTTCACTTTAAAACCTTACACCCAAACCTCTCTTCTGTTCTCTCTGCGTGTAATTTCTTCTTACAAATGACTTTTAGACCCATTTTAAATGTTCTATGTTAAACAATTTCGTCTCCT